>NC_092708.1:346586296-346899733 GCF_047496885.1 Scyliorhinus torazame
TAAGTGCATGCATCATCTTTAGAATTTACCTTTTCTTGGTATTATGAGTCAGTATGTTTGAGAAAGTGTTTTTTTTTTGTTGTGTTTGCATTTTGAAAGCTGTGGAAATAAATGTTCATTGTTTCTTCTGATTTAAACACAGCTGCCTGTGTCTATCCTTTAAAGCCACAATATGCAAAGGGTTTAAAACATACCCTCTCAAAAATATGTGTCTCGTTGCGATGAACTAGAGGTGAGAAAAAAAGGGAAAGATTATTCTACTACCTCTCCCTGTCAGGAACAAATGCCGGGATTGGAGATGGAAATAGGAGAAGCGCAGTGTGGGGTGGGTGGAACTTTGGTTGTGAATGATGGAAGGTGTTGGAAAATCTCACTGCTCACCAGTTCTATGGATGAAGTCCACAGGCACCTATTGCTGCCTTGCTCACGCAGTTCAATTGCAGGAATACCTGTGGGTCTCGTGCATCCAATAGTCCTGCAACCTCGGCAGCAGGAGGAGAGGATGCAGCAAAGGAGGAATCTTGTTGTGGAACAACTGAGGTTGCAATGCCATCAGTAGGCAGCATCGTCATGGGAGGTTGAATGCAACTATCCATGGGAGGCATCAGAGAAGATAGGCACTGGCACATCAGCACATCCTCAGGACCAGAACTAACTGCCTGCAGAGGTCAGATTGGCAATGCCCGAGGCAAACAATACTACCCTGGGACGTGGTCACAGAAATATGTGGGATTGCGCGGCAAGACTTACAGCCACGTGGATTTGGCAGGAACCCCACAGGTTCTCAAGGTCGCTGTGACGCACATTTTATTTCACCACTCGTGCTTTCCAGGCTCTATGGGTAACATGTGTGGCATATTACACAGACTGCCACATAGACTTTCATTAGGGAGGTGACCAATGCCGTTTCTGTTACGTGAATGAACTCATCAATTACTCCGCAGAAGAATACAGCCAGGCGGCCAGGGAATCGGGACCATCGCTTGTTTCCCGAGAGTGCAAGGGGTCATTGACTGAACTTGCGTGCCATTGGAGCTCCCTGACAACATTTCAATTACCCCTGCTGTGAGTGTTGTCAGACAGTTTTCGTTACAATGCATATAGAGAGGACCAGCTGAGCCTGCAAATTCAGCCATGTCCCACAGAGTGTCGAGTACAAAACCGGACACTAACATGTACGTTCAATAAACAATGAATTTAAACACATAACATTGCCTCTTCCACAATAAAGAAATGCCCCTAATTCCTCTAGAACAATGCATGCCACCCATGAGGTGTGTCAGTATATTTAGTTCTCTGGCATTGCTCGTCTCTACAAATATCAATGATGCACACATGAATAGAGTGAAATTAATGTAATGTAGAATACTAATCAGTGACACTTAATTCTGAAAATACCTTTCTGTTCAAATATATCTTATGTTTGTGCCTATGGGTATGCCACCTTGGTACAGCACCATCATTGGAACTCCATTGACTGCCTGGGAGGTCGACCAGCCCTTGCAAGCCTCCCTGGCAGATCTACAGCTGAGGGGTAGGCACGTTGCCCCTTCGCTTTTTGTGACTACAGTGGGTATCCTTGAAATAAACAAGGCCTTAAGAGCTCAAGCCTAATGGGGGTCTCCAGCATGGTGCAGGGAAATTCTCCGGCCTTGCCTACTGGAGGCAATGAAGTTGATGGCACAGGGGATGAAAACAGGCTGTTAATTCTGAGAATGCCCTGACAGGAAGGCCCTGGGCAGTTGACAGGAGACTCTCCTCCGTCTGATTGTGCAATGGCACCTCCCTGTTTCCCAGAGGAGAAGGGGCAGCTGGAGGGACATCCAGACGCTTCATTCCCCTCTCGCCTACTGCAGCGAGCTCATAGCTAGAATGATGGGATGCAGGTCAGAGTGTATATGGGTTGAATGTTTGACTTGGATCTCCATGACAGTCACCATCTTCTCCATGGAGGAAGCCATGTTTCACATGCCTGAGCCATAGCAGAACGCATGGTGTTCATGGACTCCTCCATCACCTGTGCATAGTTGCGCATAATCTCTTGCATCTCCCTCTATATTCCTTTATGTTATACTGGATCTCCAGCAGGTTTCTTGTGGTTGTGACCAGTGGCCCGTCATCAGTGTGGAGATCATCAAGAGGCCCTGGTTCCCAACAGTCCTCTGCGTATCCGGGAACCCAGCTGTCATAGCCTCCCTCAGTTGCTGGGATGCACCTAGTTGTAATCACCGATTCGAAATGCTACCCCTCCATGATCCGTCTGGGTATAACTGTGCTGGTGGAGGTTGTGGTGATGGTCATCCTCTGTGACTGTGGTGTTGTTGTCCTCAGTTTTCAGCCTCCTGCGGTGGCTCAGGCCTGGTTTTGGGATGGCAACAACCTGTGGTAGAGAGCAAAAAGAATCACAAAAAGGATCATCGCAGTATGAGTGCAATACATGTCCCCATGTGGCTCCTGTGTGCCCACTGGTCAGCCTCAGGTTGGATGCATTTTTCACTCATGTCTAGCCATTCCAGCCTCTCCGATTGCAACCATTTAGCCTCCCTTCTCTGCTGCAAGCTTTGGAGCCTTCATTTCTGCAACTCCGCCTCGTGTCCTTGATCTCTTCCTCATGTTGTGGGTTTGTTTGTCCTGCATGATAACATGAGAGTTAGTAACATGTCAAGTGACACCTCATCCTTCATCCATTCCCATCACACACATGCAGCCCCATCAATTTCACATTGTGTCCAAGTGCTCACATGCACAAAAGAGCTGAACTCAAGAGGTGAGGTGAGAGTGACTGCCCTTGACATCAGGGCAGCATTTCACTGAGCATGGCATCCAGGAGCCCAAGCAAAATTGATGTCAATGGGAAAACTCTTCTGTGGTTGGAGTCACACCGAGCAGAAAGAAAGTTCATTGTGGTAATGGCTGTTGAAGGCCAATCATCTCAGTTCCAGGGCATCACCCAGGAGCTCCACAAGGTAGTATCCTGGGCTGAATCATCTTCAGCTGTTTCATCAATGACCTTCTCTCCATCAGAAAGTCAAATGTGAGGATGTTTGCTGATGATTTTACAATATTCAATACCATTCACAACACCTCAGATACTGAAGCAATCCATGTTCAAATGAATCTCACCTCCTGACTCCCAAAGACTGTGCACCAGCTATGAGGCAGAAGGCAGGAGTACAGAGGTATCGAATACTCTACCAATTCCTCCTCAAGACTCCTGACTGGATGAATGTGCTCCAACAACATGCATGAAGCTCAACACCAGCCAAGGTAAAGCAGCCCACTCGATCGCCACCTCATCCACCAACTTAAAGATTCACTCCCTCCACTACCGGTGTACCATGGCAGCAGTGTGCACTGCAGCAACTCACCAAGGCTCGTGAGACAGTACCTTACGAATCTGCGACCTAGAAGGCTAAGGACAGCAGACATTTGGGTACACCACTGCCTGTAGTTTCCCTACAAACCACACCATCCTGATTTGGAAATATTTTGCCATTCCTTCACTATTGCTGGATCAAAATGCTGAAAGTGCCTTCCTAACAGCACTGTGGGTGTACCTACACTACATGGACTGTGGCGGTTCAAGTAAGTGGTTGATCATCAACTTCTCAGTGGAAAATAGGGATGGGCAACAAATTCTGGCCTTGCCAGGCATGCCCACATCCCATGAAAGAATTTTTAAAAAGCCAAACTTGTACGCTTTTGTGGTGACATGCATATGCAGAGCAATGTATATAGTTGGATGTACGACGTCCGACCAGCAGGTGGGTGATGTGTTGGGTGTTCTGGATCACAAACAGGTCACCAATACTGGAAGTGGTGCAACTCTACTTTATTATAAGGTTAACTATATTAACATACTTGAACTGTGGGTAAATGCAATACCAACTTTAACTGTTGACCCTTGCCTAGTCCTAACCAGGTGATGCACTCAGCACATGGTGAATGTCTGTGTTGCAGGCTGTGAGCTCTGTGCTCTGAGCTGGCTGCGACTAGAAAGAGCGGGAACTCTCCCGTCCCCTGTCTTTGTAGTGCATGTGCTCTCGCTGGTGATTGGCTACGGTGCTGTGTATGCTGATTGGTCTCACTGTATGTCCATCAGTGTGTGTGTCTGCACCATGATATACTGGTGTATATTATGACAGTGGGGACGATGATCCACCATGTGACTCCATAGATCCACGACCTCCAACCAGCAGGTGGGGACGATGTTCCACCATGTGACTCCACAGATTGGTAGTTGGTAGTAAGTCATACTAGAGGACAGTCGCATTAGAAGTAGTTCCAGGAGAATTCACTTATTCGCTACCGTTTGTATCATAGTTTGTTAGTTATCTTTCAACGTGTTCATTTTGTCAATAAACTATCTTACTAGTAAAGAACTAGGTGTTCTGTGTGCATCTTTACCATGTCCACAACACAGAATAGAACAGCTTGACCTCAATTACCATGCAGCACTAAGACTGCTTTTTGGATAGCTGCCTACTCACAAGGATAAATTAATTGATGAGCCCACAAGAGACCCTCTGGTTATATGCAACCCTGGCACTTAACCTGATGGATCGGAGCAGTTCGTTGACTCATTTTTTTGCAATGGACCTGGGCTCTTGTATGGATTCCACAGTTGCTCACCTCCTTTGCGACCTCTCGCCAGTCTGCCTTGGTCAGACAGGAGTGCCTTTGGTTGCCATTCGTGGGAAAGAGCACCCTGATGACCTGGAAGAAAACCTGCAGGGTGCCATTCCGATGTGTGGGGCCAGTATCTGTCTAGCCTCAGACATTAGAGGGCTTGGATATGATGGGGGGGAGTGAATCAGAGGAAATAATAAGGTAGGGAGTGATTGGAGGGGCAGAAAATTGGTAGGGGGTGAGGGCCCTGATATGTTGCACCAGAAAATTACAGAAAATATTTAGGCAAGTAGTTGTGTAGGAAAGTTACGGCCATGATGCAGGGCCTTACAATTTGCCCTGGAGGAGCTTTTATAGTCCCCCTCACCCCCATACCTGCTGTAAGTTTTTAGATTCGGGGGTCAAAGATCGCCCAAAATAAGTTGCCGAGAACTCACATGTGATTTTAACGTTGTTTATTAAATTTAAGAATCAACAGTTCAGATATGGAGCATGAGCTGAATAGATAGAAAAAACACACAACCCGTGAGTTGTTTATTGATCCCAGAGGACAAACTGACAGATGGCACAGAGTGTGTTGATGTCTGTATCTTGTTGTGGCAGCATTCTGTTCTTTAACTGAAGTGTTAGGAAACTCTTCCCCCGCTCTTGCTTCATCTTCTCCATCTTGCAATTGCTTCTTTCATCTGAAGAAGGCCGATGAGAACTGCCCCCTGCCTCCGAGCGCACGATAATATACCTTCCTTCTAGGTGCTGTTTGTTTATCCTTTGTCAATGACTTGCTCAAGCACTTCTAACCAATGAACATGTGACAGCGCCTAGGTGTAAGGGGATTACCTCCTCCCCACCTCCCCATCCCCCACCCCCACCACCCTGTTGGCCATCACTTAGCTCAAGATCATCTTTTAGTTTACCTCAGGGGAGAACGTGCAGACTCCGCACAGACAGTGACCCAAGCTGGGAATTGAATCTGGGACCCTGGCACTGTGAAGCAACAGTGGTAACCACTGTGCTACCGTATTATGAACAGGAGGGGAGAAGAAGGGGCGGGATTCTCCCCTACCCGGCGGGGCGGGGGTCCCGGCGGGATGGAGTGGTGGGAACCACACCGGCGTCGGGCCGCCCCAAAGGTGCGGATGTCTCTGCAGCTTTAGGGGCCAAACCCTCACCTTGAGGGGCTAGGCCCGCGCCGGAGCGGTTTCCGCTCCACCGGCTGGCGGGAAAGGTCTTTGGCGCCACGCCAGCCGGGGCCGAAAGGTCTTCGCCGGGCGGCGCGGGGCCGCGCCTGCACGGGGGAGGGGGTCTCTTCCGCCTCCGCCATAGTGAAGACCATGGCGAAGGCGGAAGAAAAAGAGTGCCCCCACGGCACAGGCCCGCCCGCGGATCGGTGGGCCCCGATCGCGAGCCTGGCCACCGTGGCGGCACCCCCCGGGGCCAGATCGGCCCGTGCCCCCCCAGGATCCCGGAGCCTGTCCGCGCCGACTTGTCCCGCCGTTCAAAAGGTGGTTTCATCCACACTGGCTGGATAGGCATTCCAGCAGTGGGACTTCGGCCCATCGCGGGCCAGAGAATTGGTGGGGGTGGGCCCGCCGACCGGCGCGGAGCAATTCCCGCCCCCGCCGACCGGCGCGATTCCCGCCCCCGCCGAATCTCTGGTGGCGTAGACTTCGGGACACGGCGGGGGCAGGGTTCACGCCAGCCCCCGGCGATTCTCCGACCCGGCGGGGGGTCGGAGAACCCCGCCCATGATGTCGTATCGATTTCTGAAAGACAAAATGGAAGCCTGAATCAGGAGACCTTGACATTTCTAGGGACTGTTTATTAAGTTGTTCAGGGAGAGAAGAGAAATAAACTTCTATCCGGTGGTCTGATACTGTGCATGCTAATTGTATAAGATCAACGACCTCCACTGGGCCGCACGGGTGAGTTGGAACCGGACCCCCGAACCTCGACCTTACGGGAATGCACCTGGCACCGCCCCCGGCCCAGCACCATACCATACCCTGGCCCACTCATGTCCAGCAGTGCCGCCAATACCAGGTGGACATTGATGAGACGCTGCGGAGCATGTCCCAGTCTTAGATGGGTATTGCCGAGATCCTCCATAGCACATCCTGGTCGCCAGGGGATGTCTCCCACCCCATCTGATTCCTGTTTGTCTGTATTTATACATCTCCCATGCTCCCTCGAGTGATTGCTTAGTTGTATTGCATTTACATTGACCCCTTGTATATATACACAGATATGCAGATCACTACATCCCCCCTTTTTTCTTTTACATATTTTCTGTACAGTGTTCAAGAAAATTGTACAAAACAGTTAGATTACTTACGATATGTATATATATAAAAGTGGTGATGATATTGGTTGTTATATAAAGCCAATTAATATTTATTAGTCCAATCATAATAAAAATATTTATGAGTCCAAACTTTATGAATTTGTTTGGTTGAGGTTTTTTTTTCTGTTGTTGACGTGGTGATATTGATATTGTAACTTCTTTGTGAATGTCGTCAGTATTCTTGTGTTTTAAATAACCAACAAGGCATCACGAGGTGTTCGAATGGTCAAACCACTGATGTTGACTGACGTGGACCTTTTTCTGTGCTTGTAGTATCGATTTAGTGTGTCAGCTGCCTTGAAAGCTGGTGTGCTTGTTTGTTCTGGAGAAAATGTGAATTTATGAGATTCGTTGTCACGCCATGGTAGGGTGTACTCTTGTCATTGTTTTTGAGTGTAATGTTGCATTGTCCTTCATGTGCAGAGTTGTACAGGTCGTTGTTTCATTGTTATTGTTTCTGTCGTTTCTGTCTTTGTTGTTTTCATTATCGTTCTTGTTGTTGTTTTTGTCGTGCTTGTTATTGTCATTGTTGTTGCTGTTGTTGTCTTTGTTATGCTTGTTGTTGTTGTTTTTGTTGTTATTCTTGTAGTTGTGCTTGTAGTTTTTGTTGTTCTTGTTGTGCTTCTTGTTGTTTTTGTTGTTGCTGTTATTATTCTTGTTTCTGTTGTGCTTCTTGTGGTTTTTATTGTTCTTGTTGCGTTCAATGACTGCTCTGTGTGGATAATTTGAGTTATTGGTGTCAGTATCCTTTGTGGTATCTGCTGTTTCATTGAGCGTTTATTCTTGAGGATTGTGAAAATGATCTGATGTTGCATTGATCTTGGTGACATCAATCATCTGTGATGGATTTGATTCCTCTTCTTTGCTTCCTTGGTGCTCCTCTTCTGGAGTCAAAACCTTCAAGATTTCATTCTCTTGTCGGTCTTGGTGCTCCTCTTCTGGAGTCAAAATCTTCAGGATTTCATTTTCTTGTGGGTCGTTCAGAGTGGATGAGGTTTCATTTGACGTGGTCTCTCTGGACTCATGAGTAGCTCTACTCTGATTGTTGAGTGCTTCTGTACAGATGAGCTGAGACCTGTCAGTCTCGCTGTGATCCTGCACATCCTGTATGTCGATTGTGATCACATTGTCACTGTTTTCACATACAGTGGGTAGACTTGCAGTGTCTTCTCGTTGATTATGTGAGCTTGGTAGACTTTCATAGTCTGTTTTTGGTTGCTCATATACGGTGGGTAGACCTTCATGGTCTTGTTCATGCATGGCGTTCGCTATGGAGTTTTTAATCGCTTCCATTTTGGAGTCTGTCAACAAGCTTCTGTGGAGGCTTGCACCGCTCTCTTTGTGGAGGCTTGCACCGCTCTCTTTGTGGAGGCTTGCACCGCTCTCTTTGTGGAGGCTTGCACCGCTCTCTTTGTGGAGGCTTGCACCGCTCTCTTTGTGGAGGCTTGCTCCGCTCTCTTTGTGGAGTCTTTCATCGCTCTCTGTGTGGAGTCGTGCAGTGTTCTCTCTGTGGAGTCGATCTGTGCTCTCTCAACGGAGTCGGTCAGTAGTCACTGTGTGGCATTGTGTTCTTCTTGGGCATTTGACAGGTTGCTGTCATCCAATGTATTGACAATCTGCCATTGCATCATGGTATTGGATTCATCTACCATGAGTAGAGTCGTGTGGAGCTTTGCAACTGTGTTGCTGATGCTGTGATCAGCATATCCGAATAACTCAGCCATGTCTGAGTAGTATTTTTCGATAAACAAATCATCTCTTTTTGTTTCGGAGTTGTTATCGTTCGCTTCATGTTCAATGAACAAATCATCTTCTTTGGTTTTGGATTTGTCATTGCGCTCTTGGATGGTGCAAACTGCTTGTTGCAGGGTGCTGCAAAAGTTATTTTCAACTGCTGGTAGAAGTTCAGGCAATGTTGTGCCTTTTGAGGTTGGATTTGGTGGTTTTGTGCCTTTAAAAGTCTTGTTTATGATTTTCGGGCATTTCCCCTTTAAGTGGGCATGGTCTGCATCTGATGACATCATGACACTCATGACGTAAAGCGTAGAAATCGATTGTGCATGCGCAAATCGATTTTTCTTTCCTTTACTCTTTTTTATAAACAGCGCATGCGCGGATCCATCTCTGCACTGTGCGGTCTTTTCTTTCAACTGCGCATGTGCGGTGTGCGCATGCGCAGATCGATCGGCGAATGGTGTTCAATGTTCTTCTGACTGCGCATGTGCATATTGCGCATGTGCAGAACGATTTGCGCTCAAAACTTTTTTTAACTGCGCTTGCGCATGCGCAGAACAGTCTTTGCGCAAAACGGCTGATTTCAACTGCGCATGCGCAGCTGCGGTTTCCTACACATGCGCAGACCCAGATTTGCGTCTTTTGTTCCCCAGGCAGTTTAAAATAAGTAATTAGGAAAGCTAATAAAATGTTATCATTTATTGTGAGAGGGATTGAATACGAATGTGAGGAGGTTATGCTTCAGTTATACAGAGCACTAGCGAGACCACAGTGTCGGTCTCCTTATTTATGGAAGGAGGTAAATGTGTTGGAAGCAATTCAGAGCCGATTTACTAGACTAATACTTGGAATGGGCAGTTTGTCTTATGAGGAGAGGTTAGACAGGCTAGGCTTATATCCGTTGGAGTTTAGAAGAGTAAGAGGTGCCTTAATTGAAACATCCAAGATCCTGAGGAGTCTTGAGGAGTGTGTGTCGAGAGGATGTTTCCTCTTGTTGGAGAATCTGGAGCTGGGGCTCACTGGTTACAAATAAGGAGCTGCCCATTTAAAATGGAGGTGAGGCAAAATTTTCCCTCAGAGGGTCGTAAGTCTTTGGAACTCTCTTCCTGGAAAGGCAGTGGAAGCAGAGTCTATGAATATTTTTAATCCAGTGGTGGATAGACTCTTGATAAGCAAGCTGGTGGTAGGTTATTGGCAGGTCGATGCAAGGTTATTAACACATCAACCATGATCTTATTAAATAGTGGAGCAGGTTCAAAGGGTTGAATGGCCAATCCTGCTCTTTGTTCATATGTTCAAAAAAGATAGCCACCAGAACTGGATGTATACTCCATGTATGGTCTAACCAAGGTTTAATACTGGTTTATCACAACTTGTTTGTTTTTCAATTCCACCTCTCTGAAGGTAAATTCTAGTGCATGTGTAAAATCGACACAGGGTGAATGCACACGGACTGGTTGGCTGGATGCAACGATATGGATTTATTCAAAGTACACAATAACTCTCCACTCCCCGAAGGGTCTCCCTCGTCGACCTGCACCAGGGTTGGGAGTTTTATGCTATGAGGGTGTGGTAGTATGTATTGGGGGTCATGTGGGACTGGAAGCCCGAATGTCATTGGCTGACAGATCCCGGGTCCTGGTTGGCCGTTGACCTCAAGCTCCGCCCTGAAGGCGGAGTATAAGAAGCCGGAGTCTTCCCCCGCAGGCCAGTTTACTATCGAGCTGCGGGGGAACAGACACGCTTAATAAAGCCTCATCGACTTCACTCTATTCGTCTCATGGAGTCTTTGTGCGCTACAATTTATTAAGCGTGCCTAAAAAGGACTATGGAGCTCAGGATCATTCCAGAATGCCTGAGGATCAGCCCCCACGCAGTGAACGCGGCAACAGCCTTCAAACACTGGCAGACTTGCTTCGAGGCCTACATCAGAACGACCACCGGCCGGGTCTCAGAAGACCAAAAACTGCAGGTCCTGCACTCGAGGGTGAGCACGGAGATTTTCACCCTCATTGAAGACACCGACGATTTCCAGACGGCGTTCACAGCACTCAGAAGTCTCTACGTTCGCCCAGTTAACCAAATCTACGCTCGCTACCAGCTCGCGACGAGACGGCAAGCTCCCGGAGAATCGATGGACGAGTTCTACGCCGTGCTGCTGATTTTGGGACGAGCCTGCAGCTGCCCGTCGGTGAACGCAAACGAACACACGGACATGTTAATGCGCGATGCTTTTGTGGCAGGTATGCAATCCTCCCAAATTCGCCAAAGACTTCTAGAAAAAGACTCGCTAGGACTCTCAGAGGCACGGGCCCTAGCAGCCTCCCTAGACGTGGCCGCGCGTAATACCCGCGCCTATGGCCCCGACCGCGCGGCAGGCCATTGGGCCCCGTACGTACCCGTCGTGGCAAACCCCCTACCCCCTACCCCCCCCCCCCGGACACCCCACAGGCTTGCGCAGTCCAAACTCCAAGTCGCACCGGGGGCGCCCGCTGTTATTTCTGCGGCCAGGAGAAACACCCCCGACAGCGCTGTCCGGCCCGCGCAGCCATCTGCAAAATCTGCGGAAAAAAGGGCCATTATGCGGTTGTGTGCCGACCCGCGAGGTCGCCGCCGTCCCGGGAGCACAGGGAGCCCTGCAAGCAGTGTATGCGCCCCAACCCCCCCAGCACGCCATGTACGCCCCGCAGGCGCAGCCGCTCTGGGTCCCGACCACCGCGGTCCCGGGAGAACTGGGAGCCCTGCATGCCGCCTACGCTCCCCCTCCCCGCAGCCCATGTATGACCCGCCGCCGGCGCTACCGCTTTGGGTCCCGGCCAACACTCTCCACGGAGAGGAGGGAGTTTTTCGCGTCCCTAACGCCACCCTAACCCCCGTCCCGCGCCCCACGCCTGACCGCCAGCGCCACCTACTTGGACCCCGACCACCGCTGTCCCCGGTGAGGGAGCTCCTCACGGTCCTTGCGCTCGCGGCCCCACGCCTGACCCGCCGGCGCCGCCGACTTGGGCCCCGACCACCGCTGTCCCCGGTGAGGGAGCTCCGCGCGGTCCTAGCGCTCGCGGTCCTAGCGCTCGCGGTGAGGGAGCTCCGCGCGGTCCTAGCGCTCGCGGTCCTAGCACTCCCCAGCCCCCCCAGCACACCATGTGTGACCCGCAGACGCCGCCATTTTGGGTCCCGACCACCACGAGGGGAGGAGGGGCGCCGATGTGCGACCCGCAGACGCCGCCATTTTGGGTCCCGACCACCACGAGGGGAGGAGGGGCGCCGCCATCTTGGACCGCCCCAGACCTGTACGACGCATGGGGGCGGCCATTTTGTCCACCCCTGCCGCCATCTTGTGACCCCCCAGCCACGTGCGATGTATGGGGGCGGCCATTTTGTCCATCCCCGACGCCATCTTGGAAGGCAACAACGGACCCCACTCCACTACTACAACCACGGCTCGCTTCGATTACGCTCGATCAGGCTCGGCCCCGGACACTCCAGACGACGACGACAACGGTCCTAATTAACGGCCACGAGACGCCATGCCTAGTCGACTCCGGGAGCACGGAAAGCTTTATACACCCCGACACGGTAAGACGCTGTTCCTTGACCACCTATCCCAGCGCACAAAAGATTTGCCTAGCTGCAGGATCCCACTCCGTACAGATCCAGGGATTCTGCATAGTTACCCTTACGGTGCAGGGGAGGGAGTTCAAAAACTACAAACTTAACGTCCTTCCCCAACTCTGTGCCCCCACCTTGCTGGGATTAGATTTCCAATGTAATCTACAGAGCCTTACGTTCAAATTCGGCGGCCCCATACCCCCACTCACTATCTGCGGCCTCGTTACCCTCAAGGTGCAACCCCCGTCCTTGTTTGCGAACCTCACCCCGGATTGCAAACCCGTCGCCACTAGGAGCAGACGGTACAGCGCCCAGGACCGGACCTTCATTCGGTCCGAAGTCCAGCGGCTACTAAAGGAGGGCATAATCCAGGCCAGCAACAGTCCCTGGAGAGCGCAGGTGGTAGTAGTGAAGACAGGGGTGAAACAAAGGATGGTCATTGACTATAGCCAGACCATCAACAGGTACACACAACTAGACGCGTACCCTCTCCCCCGCATATCCGACATGGTCAATCGGATTGCCCAATATAAAGTCTTCTCCACCGTGGACCTCAAGTCCGCCTACCATCAGCTCCCCATCCGCCCAAGTGACCGCAAGTACACAGCCTTCGAGGCAGACGGGCGATTATACCATTTCTTACGGGTCCCTTATGGCGTCACAAACGGGGTCTCGGTCTTCCAACGGGAGATGGACCGAATGGTTGATCAACATGGGTTGCGGGCCACGTTCCCGTATCTCGACAATGTAACCATCTGCGGCCACGATCAGCAGGACCACGACGCCAACCTCCAGAAATTCCTCCAGACCGCCAAAGCCTTGAACATCACGTACAACGAGGACAAGTGCGTTTTTAGCACCGACCGGCTAGCTATTCTTGGCTACATAGTATGCAATGGGATAATAGGCCCCGACCCCGAACGTATGTGCGCACTCATGGAATTTCCCCTCCCGCACTGCCCAAAAGCCCTGAAACGCTGCTTGGGGTTCTTTTCGTACTACGCCCAGTGGGTCCCCCAGTACGCAGACAAGGCCCGCCCCCTAATACAGACCACGACCTTCCCTCTGTCGACAGAGGCTTGCCAGGCCTTCAGCCGCATCAAAGCGGATATCGCAAAGGCCACGATGCGCGCCATCGACGAGTCCCTCCCCTTCCAGGTCGAGAGCGACGCCTCCGACGTAGCTCTAGCGGCCACCCTTAACCAAGCGGGCAGACCCGTGGCCTTTTTCTCCCGAACCCTCCACGCCTCAGAAATCCGCCACTCCTCAGTGGAAAAGGAAGCCCAAGCCATAGTGGAAGCTGTGCGACATTGGAGGCATTACCTGGCCGGCAGGAGATTCACTCTCCTCACTGACCAACGGTCGGTAGCTTTCATGTTCGATAATGCACAGCGGGGCAAAATTAAAAATGACAAGATCTTAAGGTGGAGGATCGAGCTCTCCACCTTCAACTATGAGATCTTGTACCGTCCCGGAAAGCTGAACGAGCCGTCCGATGCCCTATCCCGCGGCACATGTGCCAACGCACAAATTGACCGCCTCTAAACCCTCCACGAGGACCTCTGCCACCCGGGGGTCACTCGGTTTTACCACTTCATCAAGTCCCGCAATCTCCCATACTCTTTAGAGGAGGTCCGTACAGTCACAAGGGACTGCCACATCTGCGCGGAATGCAAGCCGCATTTTTTCAGGCCAGATGGAGCGCACCTGATTAAGGCTTCCCGCCCCTTTGAACGCCTCAGTCTCGATTTCAAAGGGCCCCTCCCCTCCACCGACCGCAACGCATATTTTCTGTTACCCCGCATACGTTCACAGCGACAGGGGGTCCTCTTTCATGAGTGACGAGCTGCGCCAGTTCCTGCTCAGCAAGGGTATAGCCTCAAGCAGGACGACCAGCTACAACCCCCGGGGGAACGGGCAAGTAGAAAGGGAGAACGGCACAGTCTGGAAGGCCGTCCTACTGGCCCTACAGCCCAGGGATCTCCCAGTTTCACGGTGGCAGGAGGTCCTCCCGGACGCTCTCCATTCCATCCGGTCGTTATTATGTACGAGCACTAATCAAACGCCTCACGAGCGTCTCCTTGTCTTCCCTAGGAGGTCCTCCTCTGGAACGTCGCTGCCGACCTGGCTGGCGGCCCCAGGACCCATCCTGCTCCGAAAGCATGTGCGGGCACATAAGGCGGACCCGTTGGTCGAAAGGGTTCACCTCCTCCACGCAAACCCCCAGTACGCCTACGTGGAGTACCCCGACGGCCGACAGGACACGGTCTCCCTGCGGGATCTGGCGCCCGCCGGCAACACGCACACCCCCCCGACACCATCAACCCAACCGCCCCCCTTCCTGCCACTGCCGCACCCCGCGACCGCCCCCTTCCCAGGAGGATCTGTCCCCCTCCCCTTTGCACCGACAGCTGAAACCGTACGGCTCCTGGAGGCGACAACACTGGTACAAGCACCACCACCACCGCCGGGGCCGAGGCGATCGACACGGACGACCAGACCGCCCGACCGACTCGTGGCGTCGATGTAAAACAAAGATGGACTGTTCAAAGAACATTTTGCTTTTCTTTCCTATACCCTCTGTAAATAGTTGCAACAGGACGAAATTGTCCAATACTGTATTGCCATGTGAATGTTCTATCCTCCCAGGACCAGCCCTGTAAACCCTTACCACCATACGAAGCATCACCCCGCCGGGTTCATTTTTGACAAGGGGTGAATGTGGTAGTATGTATTGGGGGTCATGTGGGACTGGAAGCCCTAATGTCATTGGCTGACAGATCCCGGGTCCTGGTTGGCCGTTGACCTCAAGCTCCGCCCTGAAGGCGGAGTATAAGAAGCCGGAGTCTTCCCCCGCAGGCCAGTTTACTATCGAGCTGCGGGGGAACAGACACGCTTAATAAAGCCTCATCGACTTCACTCTATTCGTCTCATGGAGTCTTTGTGCGCTACAGAGGGCTCCCCTTGTTAAGGGGGAAGCTCCGCCCAGTTTTCTGGGGAAATTCATATTCTGTGGAGATCACAGGGAACTGGATGGTCCACACCCTATGACCCCTCTGTGGGTGTTGTAACAGTTTGGTTTGCTTTGTGCTTGGCCTTGCTAACATGTGGCACAATGATTGATGTACTTATTCCTATACCCCATTTAGACTTGCACCTTGCAAGTAATAAGTGATAATAAGGAATATTCCTCCCACCAAAATGCATCTCACATTTATCTGTGTTGAACTTGGTTTGCTAATTACCTTTCCATTCTGCAATTTTATTAACATCCTTCTGTAATTTGCTGCAGTCCTCTTGAGTATTGACTAATCCCCACAATTTGGTGTCACTTGCAAATTGAGAAATTGTGTTTTTGATTCCGAAGTCTAAATCATTAATGTAAATTGTGAACAGCACTGATCCTTGTGGAACACTACACCCTACTTTATGCCACTGTGAATAATCCTTTACTCCTATTGTCTGCTTTCTATCTTCAAGGCAGCCTACAATCCATTCAGCCACTTGTCCCTGACTCCACATCCTCTGTAAGAAGTCTCACAACACCAGGTTAAAATCCAACAGGTTCATTTGAAATCGCAAGCTTTTGGAGCGCTGCTCCTTCATCATCTGTTGCCAATCGGCACCGGAGACACCAATAATGTTGCTCCTTTTAACTGGATACTGATATGTCAGTTAATAATGATGATAATGCTTTTCAGAGTCGCCAGGTATCAAATGATCCCACCACAAGGTTTAACCGGATATCGATCAAGGACCCAACGACCAGTTAGTTAGTTCAAGTTCAATGATAGTTTATTTACACACAAGAATTACTTCGACATGCAACATAAAACACTACAAGCTAAATTACACCTACCACTACAACAACCTGTACTTAACCTCAGGCACCCGGCTTTATGCAGAGGAGCAAAAGGTCTTTGTTCGGATCTTGCGTGGCTGGGTCTGGAGAAGTGACTTCATTTCTGCTGGGCTCATCTGTCTGGTATCGATCGTTGGTCTTGAACTTGCTTCTGGTCGTGGTGCTGCAATTGGTATCAGGCATAGGCCGGGCCGAAGAGTGCCGGTGCGCCGGGGCCAAAAGAGACCGAACATATGGCAGTGTCTCTTTTTATCCTTCTGGGATTTCATGCACTTTTGGGCGGTCCTTAGCTTTGGACCCAATAATTCGACAGGCTTCGATTACTGCCTTCGATTTTAGCCAATCAAGGGGTGGGTGCCTTGATCTCTGGGCGTGTCCTGAGCGGTCATTGACTTTGGCTGCTTGGGCTTCCTGGGTGAAGGGAGTGGCGCCAATGAGTCTGTATCTGTATCTGATACCTGAGTACAAGTCTTTTGTTCTGGGGAAATGGGCCATTAGAATGCAAATCGGCTGGGGGTTTCAATAGTGTCTGGTTATCTAGTGGCCAATATACACTTAAGCTCTGTGTTCGTCTGGATCCTGCATTGGCCATATTTCCCGTAATTCTTTGCAAGTGGCCATACTTCCCTTCTAAGTGGCCATCCCAGATGCTACACATCTGAAGTCATCTGATGAAGGAGCTGCGCTCCGAAAGCTTGTGATTTAAAATAAACCTGTTGGACTTTAACCTGGTGTTGCTGAGCCTCACCCCAGTCCAACGCCGGAATCTCCACATCATGGCTACCATCCACATTCTCTGACCTTATTCACTCGTCAATCATGGGGCACTTTAGAAAATCCAGAATAATTACGTCTACTACACTACCATTGTCCACTCTCTCTGCCCCCTCCTCAAAAAAATCATTAACATTTGTTCAGCAAGATTTTCCCTTTTGAAATCCATGTTGACTGTTCAGTGTTATATTTTTTGTCCTTCTTTAGTACTTCTTTTTTTTAAACTAAGTTTAGAGTACCCAATTCATTTTTTTTCCCCAATGAAGGGGCTATTTAGCGTGACCAATCCACCTACCCTCCACATCTTGAGCCACGCAAACACTGGGAGAATGTGCAAACTCCACATGGACAGTGATCCAGAGCCTGGATTGAACCTGGGACCTTGGCGCCGTGAAGCAGCAGTGCTAATCACTGCACCACCGTGCTGCCCCTTTCTTTAGTACTTTTGACAGAAGATGTTGTGTGATGTCTCAATGCCATAAAAAGGTAGATGGTGGAATTCTCCCATACCACCGGCGATGGGTTCAATGAGGGGCCGGAGGAGGGGTGAATTCACAGGAGGCCCAAAAAACAGTTTTATGCCAGTGTAAATTTCCTATGGATCTTCCTCGGGGGACCACCATGGAAGGTCGAGTAACCTGCTGATGGCCGGTGTGAAACTTATTTGCATCCCATTAATGGGATGCTGATGAAAGCCCGACTGGAATCTTTGCCCCTGTCTGTTTCTACGTAACGCTAACCAGAAAAAATGCCGGTCAACAACACGTCTGGAATAAGTGAAGAGGTTGGGACTCATCGAAACAATGTTTGAGGCTGATTCCAGAGTTTGGGATGGAAACCGCTCGCAGCCCTGGAACCCCCGAACACCACAACAGTGGGCATTGGGAGCATCTACAAGTTCTTCTAGATTTAGTGTCATCAAGGAGGTCCATCTTCCAGTTTCAGAGTATTCTTGGCGGTCCATCTACTTTTTTTGTGGGGTTTATTTTCTTTCTTCAATGGTGGGTCAGTGATGTTGGGCACCTTTTCAAAATGGCACCCAGATAGCATGGAGGGAATATTCCCAGCATGCCCGCCCCACCACAGAGCATGGTGCAAAGCCCCTGTGTGCATAATTAATGAGGTCTGGGACAGAAGGTTGACCTTTTCTCACCGGCCTCCACAGCAGAAAACATGCCGCGTACCAGCCCCCGCCACGGCACTTAGTCCCAGGATGGGAGAATTCTGCCCAGAGAGTACAGCATCACCAGACTGAGCAGACCATCACTAGAGCGAACAGAAAAATAGAGAGATATGGAGAGAGAAAGAGAGAGAGAGCATAGGGACTCAAGACTGAGCAAAAGGAAATACTATTTACTTGTGTGGAAATGTTTTAGAAATCCTGAATGGACAGTTCCCGAATTCAACGTGAATCGGAAGACGCAAGATTGATATCAAGACAAACTGGCAATGGAGATGTTGCGTGGGAAACAGCCTGAACATGTTTCTTGATGGTGCCAAAAGCTGGAAGGACAAAATGTGCTTTTTGCTCATTCCTGTTTCCTTGTGTAACTGTTATTCTTATTTCAAAATAGAAACGTCAAGCGTTTCATAGAGACATGGAAATATGTCTTGCGCCTGAACTTTCTGTCCACTGCCTTAAACATTGGGCGGTGGACCTCATTCTCTGCATATGCAAAGGGCACCTCTTGTGTGGCCTTTTCCAAAATACTATTCAGTTTGGCCCACTCCAGAATTGTGCGCATTTGCACCAATGCCATATTGGCACTTGTAGCACCAAATTTCATTATCCCATTGGGCGACTGGCCTGTGGAGGTATGGGCGGGATTCTCCGAGCCCCTGCGCCGAAATCGCGCTCGGCACGGGAGCAGAAAATGGGGCCTCAGACCTGCGATCGTGACTGAGGCCGGGACGCGATTCTCCGGCGACCGGAGAATCGGCGGCAGTCGCACGCAGTTGACACAGCGCCAGTCGGGGGCTGTTGAAAGAGGCCCCCACGGAGATTCTCCGCTGTCGACTGGCCGGGTTCCTGCGGGCGTGATTCACGTATGGTTCCACCCGGCGGGAGCTTGGCCTCCTATCCGCGGTGGCTGTCCTGGTGGGGGGCGGGTGAATTAGTCTTTGGCGGGGCCTCCACGACTGCCAGGCCCGTGATCGGGGGCCACCAATTGGCGGGTGCATGCGATCTGGGGGGGGGCTACCTTCTTCCGCACCGGCCCACTGGGTGGCTCCGCCGTGTTTCGTGGCGCTGGCGAGCAGTGCAGGGCTGCGTACGGCAGCTGGAGCAGCACGGAGCACTTCGGTGCTGCGCTGGCCCTCTGGGGGCTACAGAATCCCTGGGCCAACAGGCCCGTTGACGCCGGCGTGAAACACTCCGGTGTTTACGCTGGCGTCAACACTTAGCCGCGTTTTTAGAGAATCCCAGCTGCGATCGGGTCCAACGCCGGAATGCGATTCTCCGGCGACCGGAAAATCGGCGGCAGTCGCGTGCGCGCGGTCGAGGCGACGCTGGTCGGGGGCCGTTGAAAGAGGCCCCCGCAGCGATTCTCCGCGGTCGACCGGCTGAGTTCCCGCTGGCATGGTTCACGTATGGTTCCACCCGGTGGGTGTTCGGCTTCGCAGCTGCGGTGGCCGTCCTGGTGGGGCGCGGGGGGATCAGTCTCCGGGGGGGGGGCCACCACGACGGCCAGGCCCGCGGAAGCTGGCGTCAACACTGAGGCGCGTTTTTAGAGAATCCCGGCCATGAAGAGGTAGATGCAACTGAGCACCAATTCTTGTGAATCTGAAGGACCTCTGTATCAATTTGGCACTTTAACAATGACCTCAGGATACTTCATGTAATAAATGTCCATGTGTCATTTTCAGTTTGAATAAAAGGTTCTAATAAATATTAATTGAACAAAAATTATCAGCGGGATTAACTATCAGTTGTTCAGAGGAAAAGATGATGATTCATTTGCTTCATTTCCTTACATTTTTAACCAATGATATCTCTTAGATGTGAAATAATAATTTAAACTCATCTGCCTCAGTGACAGCGAGTCTTGCACAAGCCCTGACTATTGGAGTCAACCAGAGTGCGTCTGATTGTAACCATCAATGGGCATCAGGAGTGCGCGTTGAAGGAGGAGCAGGTTTGAAGGGCCGAATGACCTACTCCTACTCCTAATTTGTATGTTTGTATTTATTCCTGATGGCTGCTCTTGCTCCTCCTAGCTCTGCAGCATTTTTAAAAGAACAATTCGCATAACATTACAAAGTGGCTACCGGCTCGGGCTGCATTAGGGCAGCACGGTAGCACTGTGGTTCGCACTATTGCTTCACAGCTCCAGGGTCCCAGGTTTGATTTCCGGCTTGGGTCACTGTCTGTGTGGAGTCTGCACGTTCTCCCCGTGTCTGCGTGGGTTTCCTCCGGGTGCTCCGGTTTCCTCCCACAGTCCAAAGATGTGCAGGTTAGGTGGATTGGCCATGCTAAATTGCCCTTATTGTCCAAAAAGGGTAGGTGGGGTTATTGGGTTACGGGGATGGGGTGGAGGTGTGGGTTTAGTAGGGGGCTCTTTTCAAATGCAGACTTGATGGGCCGAATGGCCTCCTTCTGCACTGTAAATTCTATGATCCTATGATTGTATGCCTATAGTGTAGAATACCCAATCTATGGTAGCCCAGTTTTTGGAAATGTTCCCAAGACAAGTGCTAGATGCCTCATTGGCAAGCGCATGGGGCCTAATGCCTATTTTAAGTATCCATACCAAAGGTCCAGAAAAGGCATCAATCAAATTTCAAATTAAAGAATGTTTAGGCCATCCTTGGCTTCCAAGATGCTGTGCTTTATGTTTGTTTAATGGGTTCTAAAATAACCAATTTCTACCCCTATATGGAAATTCAGTGCAGCAGGCTCTCCACTCAGACTGACTTTTCAACATTCCCCTCCACAGATTACCTCTGTAATGAAGACTGCTGCTAGGCCTTTTCTTGAACCCACCAGAACCTCCTTTATGGAGGCTATTTGTCACCTGTGGCTACTGTATATAAGGGTGTGGCACATATAAGGTTAAGTGCAGTACCGCCCACACCATTGTTATAAGAGAGCACATGACCCAGAGTCAGTGTGGTATTGGACAGAGCCATGTGCAGACCCAAGCAAGGAGACAGCTCCTAGCTTCTACCTTTTCCTATCTGTAAATATTTTAGGTAGTTCATAAAATCTTTCAGATAACCTGCTAAAGGCTACGAAGACTACATCAAACCTACCGAGTTTTAACCAATAACCCACACAAATGAAAATCATTCTGAACATATCAATAGTTTTCCCAACACCAATACGCCCAACAATTATAAGAGAGAAAAATGTGTTTCTCCCCATATGCTAAACCTGAAAATGATTCAGGAATATATTTTAGCCCTTGCCAATTCTCTAATCTTCTCTTGCTGTGCATGTGGCAAATGATACTGCACAGCATGCCAGACAATAAGAACCAGAAGGAAAGTTCCAGATGGTTCTCCCCACTAAGGAATTAAACTTTAGTTCTGTAAAGTCTGATGTAGATTTAATATGGGCTGCAGAATTGTCCATATACAAACATCAATCTACAACTTATAATCCATCTGTTTATGCAAAACAAAAATCATACTTTTAGCACAGGTTGATATATTTTAAGACATTGTTTATTTTGCATCACATTTATATGTTGGATATAGTCTATCAAAAAACCAATTTGGGAACTTTGGGCGGGATTCTCCGTCCGCCTCCGCCCGGCGACCGGAGAATCCCGCCCGAGGTCAATGGACTTCTCCATTGTCCGCGTCTCGCCCGTTGCGTTCTTGCAGTGGGCTGGGCGGAAGGATCCAGCCCTATATTTCAATTGATAATTATTTCACTTTGGATGACTTTGATTTGGAATCAATTTCAAAATCATTTCGCTACGGCTCAGTGGCACCATTCAACTCTGAATTAGAAAGCCAATGGGTTTAGGCTCCACGAAGGCCACAGGACTGCCAAATCTTGGCTGACAATTTAGTGCTGCGTTCGTAGAGATGGAATCTTACTCATTAGAATTTAAACTGAGGTAGTATTGTGGTAAAAGATTGAAACCATTCAAGTCAGGGGGTTGTAGTAACGGAGACTTTTATTCACAAGCATGCTTGGGAGGCACAATCTGCTCCTCCAGGTTTGTGCCTGAAACAAAGGCTTCATAACATATTTATATATTTTGGTTGTCACCCTCACACTATAAAAGCCGAACTAACAGAATTATACATGCTGCAGCTGTCCTCTTTATCTAACTGATGGCTGGTGTTCATACTTTGTAACTCACTTTTTGCTCACCCATCCTGTGAAGGGTATTAAGTCTGTGATTGTTACTGTCCCACACCATGAGGCAGGGCAAGGGCTCTGATAGCTATTCTTTTAAAGCTGTTAATGCTTATAACTACATTTGCCTCCTTCAAAGCTATGAATGTTTAACGTTGAATGATTTCAATTACCCCTCTTTCAGGTCGGCATAAAGAAGATTCCTATTGCAATGTTTAACAGAGAGAATGGGAGTTATCCTATCGTCTTGACAACTATTTACCATTCAGCCAACATCACGAAAAACATTCTGATGAAAGTCCATTCACTTTGAAATGTTGAATCTTCCTCTCCTCACAGATGCTGCCTGACCTTCTGAGTATTTCCACCATTTTCAGTTTTTATTTCACCAAAACAGATTATCTGACTATTTACCTTGTTGTAGTTTGTGGGATCTTTCTGCGTGAAAACCGACGACCATGTTTCTCACGTACTTCTCTCAATACCTGCTGCGGAATTCTCCGTTGGCGGGATCCTCCGGTCCGCCGGCGGCACACCCACGGAGAATCCCGCTGCCGGTGGGGTTGCGCTGTGCCGGAAAATACGGCTGGTGGACTGGAGAATCCTTCCCCCGAGCTTTGTAGGTTGCTAAGCCATTCTGCAATGATCCCAGTTTTTAATGCTGTAAGTGCTGTTTTAGCTCCAAGATGGTGCCCTTAGAGCATCCGGTTGCACTTGATTTGGATTTGATTTTTTTTGTCATGTGTTCCGAGGTACAGTGAAAAGTATTGTTCTGTGTACAGTCCAGACAGATCGTTCCATACATGAATAAACATAGGACATACATAAATACACAACGTAAATATATAGACACAGGTATCAGGTGAAGCATACAGTGTGTAGTATTATTCAGTAGAGAAAATGTACAAAGAGATCAGTTCAGTCCATAAGAGGGTCACTCAGGAGTCTGGTAACAGCGGGGAATTGGAGGTATGCGGGTTGCCTCCCCCTCCCCTCCCTTTGACAATTGCAGCACGTCACTAGAGGGGGCAGAGGCCGATGCGCCAACTGGAAGCTTGATTTTTAAACTGCGACCCCAACCAAACCCACCCTATCCCCCATGAGTGATTAAAAATACAGCTCCATGTGTCAGATCTCTGCACTTCCGTGAGCCTGAACCTCAAAGCAGGATGAGGTTAGCAATGCCAAACGGGCTGTGAAGGTGCCCATGGCCTTGAAACTCTAACTGCCAGTTTATAAAAATGTATTTGTTTGTGGGATGTGGGCATTTCTGGCCAGGCCGGCATTTAGTATCATCCTCCTTCCAGATTGGAGCCAATGCTATTTGCAACATCTCTCAGTTTTGCTGTCCACATAAGGGATCTTACTGAGGCTCTGCATTCCGAGAGGTGAATACATTCATGGACACATTGCCTATTTTTACATTCCTGACGAGGGACTCCCAGGTCCACAACCCCACCTCTAGAGGTGGAGCCCGTACTTCGCAAGGAGCATGACCCTGTTCGGATATTACATTCCTCCCCCCACCCAAAGCCCGAAGACCCCTTCGACGAGCAATGAGGCAGAGTCTCTTCATGGGGCTGATGCCCAGATTAGTCCGCGTATACCGTGCTGGTGAACATCGTCTGCACCAATAATGTCATGGCAGACGATCGTCGGGAGGCAGCTGAACTACCGAGTCGGCATCCGAGACCTCAAAGGCCTGTGTCTCCTTTTTTTTAGAAATAAATTTAGATTACCCAATTATTTTTCCAATTAAGGGGCAATTTAGCATGGCCAATCCACCTACCCTGCACATTTGGGTTGTGGAGGTGAAACCCACGCAGACACGGGAGAATGTGCAAACTCCACACGCACAGTAACACAGAGCCGGGATCGAACCCGGATCCTCAGCGCCGTAGGCAGCAATGCTAACCACTGGGCCATCGTGCTGCCCAGAGGTCTGCATTTCCATCTTGGAGTTGGAAGGCACAACGTTAGGCATGTTGGCATCGAGAGCAACCGGAGGCGTCACAGCAGGCCGTTTCGACAATGCAGTCGGAGAATACAAGACCGGCTTCTTTTAAGGTACTTTCTGAGGGAGCAGGCTTTGTGAGCAAAGGTAATCCAGGTTCCATCTCATTTGTTGCCCCTGGACCTGAATCTGGGAAGAGACTGGTCCCGTCTGACAGAGAGCCAGCGAGCACCATCGTTGAAGTCACGAACACCACGTCATCAGGTGTGAAGTATCAAAGAGGGCGACGTCAAACTGGGCAACGCCCTTGCAAATCTTGATTCCAACATACCTTTGCGCCGATATCTGGTATACTCAAACTCAGTCTTGAACGAAGTCTACGAACCATTAATATCTCAGCGTGGGCTACTCCAGTTACTGCATGCAGTGTGGTTCTGTGCAAGAACAATAATCTGCAAGTCTAATGCCCATTGAGCCAGATGTTTGTTTCGTCAGCCCCCGTTCGATCATCTGCATAGCCTTCGCTGCCAAGCCATTCGATGCCAGATTGTATAGCACGTGGAGAATCCCGTTTTATTTTCACAAAAACGGCAAACTATTCGTTCGTGAAAGGCACCGTTATCAGCCATGAGTACGTCAGGAATTCCATGGTTGGAAGAAGAAATCTGCAATTGCTCGATGGACACTTGGGAGGTGATTGTCGTCACCTTGTAGGCCTCCAGCCACTTTGAGTGGGCATCCACCAGGATGAGAAACATTAAAGAAGAGACAGGCAAAATCAGCGTGTACATGACCCCAAGGGTGCCCCAGCCACTCCCAAGGGTGTAGGAGTGTCAATGTCTCGACATCCATGTCCAAACCCAGCAACCAGACGTAGTTCCTCGCCTGCATCTTCATTTTGGACACTCCGGGATGTCCTTCCAGGTGATAGTCTGTCCCTTCGCTGGGACAACGACCCTTGTGCTGCACAGGATGCTGCCCTCCATTGTCAGCTCTGACAATTTCGAGGCGAAAGACTTCAACTCCCTGGTAGCTGTCGCGGCTGCCCACCTTATAGCACCAGATGTCACACCTCAGCAAGCAAAGGGTTGGCCTGCGTCCAGTCACAAACACACAAGGCAGTGGTGGTCAAGGAGTCCATAACGTTCAGGGCAGCAATCAATTTGTCATTCGTAAGCAGCCAGTAACGAAGCCCAGCGCTGAATCCTGGCAGATGCTATCAGCGGAATCGCCTTGTCTTCATGGAAGAAGCCCAGCAATGGCTTATGATCGGTGACAATATAAAAATGGCGGCCAGAGATGTACTGATGAAATTGCTTTACACTGAATACCACCACCAGTTCTTCTTTTTTGATCTGGGCATAGTTTGCCTCGCCACAGCCAGCGTCCGGGAGGCAAAAGCGATCGGGTGGTCTCAGCCGTCGCCTATCTGATGGGACAGAACTGCCCCGAAGCCATACGATGAAGCATTGGATGTTACATATAACAGTTTTGATGGGTCAAAATGTTTCAACATCCCCGAAGAGGAGAACCTCTGCTTCACCTTTTTACACGCCGCAACCTGGGCCTTGCCCCAAGCAAAGGCTGGTGCTTCTTCAAGAGCAAGTGTGGGGGGAAGGGGACTAGGACGGTCGCCAAATTAGGAACAAATCACCCGTAGTAATTTACTAGTCCAAGAAGAGAGTGAAGTTCTGTGGCATCGCATGGAGCGGGAGCCATTTTAATTGCCCGTACTTTTGCGCCGACTGGGTGTAGGCCGCCTCAGTCCACCCAGTATCTCAAATATACCATTTCTTTCATGTGAAACACGCACTTCGCATGGCGCAGGCAGTCCAAGTATTTGGAAACCTGCCTCAACACCGCCTCGAGGTGATGTAGATGCTCTTGGTCTGTGGTCCCTGTGACTAACACGTCGTCTAAATAAGCCCCAACACCTGGCAAGCCTTGAAGGATGTTCTCCACGACGCGCTGGAAGACAGCGCACGCAGAGGACACTCCGAGCGGGAGCCGATTGTACTCAGAGTATTCAGACTCAAGAGTCCCTTGTACGTATTGTTAGTGATGTGTTTCTGTGATGATTTATCGAGCTGCAGGTGTAGATAAGCGTTGCTCATGCCTAACTTTGTGAACATACAGCCACCAGCTAGTTTGAATACAAATCCTCGATGCGCGGTGAAATGTAACGGTCCAATCTTGAAGCCGTGATCACTGTAAATTTATAGTCTCCACAGAGGTGGACTGTCTTATCCGGCTTCCTGACAGAGACCACCAGCCCTGTCCAATCAGCGAATGACATCCAAACGTTCTAAACACCGAGGTTCTTCAACCTTCTCCACTAGAGCAGAGGGAACTGGGCTGGCACAAAAATATTGGGGCTGTACTTCTGGGACCACCTGGATTTGGGCCACAGACCCTTTATGGAACCAAAATCAGACTGGAAAACCTCCAGGAATTTGTTCAGTACCGTCCACAGACCACTGTACCCCACTTGGTGGATACGCTGCCTGATGCACTATCAATTACGACGAGACGAGAGTAGAGAGTAATCGAGGCTTTATTACGCAGAGATGTGTTGCCTCCTGCAGCTGCTGCCAAAATGGCTGCAGCTCGGTGAGCACACACATTTATACTCCGCCTACTGGGCGGAGCCAGCAGGCAGGGGTCTACCCCCGTACCTGTAGTACAGGAGCCTTACCGTATTACCTCTCGTATATGTATTATACAAACAGTGGTGACTACCACATTCACCCCCTGTTAAAAAAAGAGTCCATCGGGGGTGATGGAAAACTATTTACATGGTATGTGAGCATTTTAAAAACTATTTACATGGTATGTGAGCATTTTAAAAACTATTTACATGGTATGTGAGCATTTTTAAAGAGTACAGTTTGGTGAAAGTTCACAAATTTAGCCGGTCGGGTGCCTTGATCCTCCGTTGTGAGCGCCGCAGTCCCGGTGGTGATGCAGCCTGTGACTCCGGGAGCATGTAGTCCTCATCCTCATCCCCGGGTGGGTCCAATGGAGGACGGATTGTCCTGGAGCGGGGGCTGTGGTGAGGTGCGCTGGGGGGAGGGTGGTGTCATAATATCCACGCATGTATATAATGAAGTGCAGACAGGCAGTGATTAACACACAGGATGACCAGTAAGCACACAGCACAGTGCAGCCAATCACCAGACAGGACACTACCACTATAAAGCCAGAGGACACTAGGTTTCCCGTTCTCTCGGACCCAGCCACTGAGACAGTCAGAGTCCACGAGGTAGCACAGTGCAAACACCATGCGGTAGCGAGTGAGTCTGGTCAGGCTACTACAAGGTCTCCAGTCAGATCAGTATAGTGTCGACCCACAGTTAAATATGTATGTTCTATCGTTCAATAAAACCGTGTTGGCTCTTCTACAGTGTTAGAGGTCTGTTTCTCGCATCGCTGCATCAAGTGCAGTCCACACCGAACCGACCTGCCTAACACATCATGGTACCACGGAGTGATACTGAAAATTGACGGACCTACCTCGAGTGAATCAGCATTGACCAGCAAGCAGCCATCCGTTGAAATGGAAAACATCCAGCCTCCTCCGCAGCTCCGCATCTCCGGCAACCTCGGCGCAAATTGGAAGCTCTTCAAGCAAAAGTTCTTCTTGTACATCGAGGCCTCCGACCTCGAAGCAGCATCGGATGCCAGGATGATCACGCTATTTCTCTCCACCGTGGGGGACCACGCCATCCACATCTACAATTCCCTCATGTTCGCTGACGGCGAAGACAAAACAAAATTCAAAACAGTCCTGCTGAAGTTTGACAGCCACTGCGACATTGAGGTGAATGAGAGCTTTGAACGGTACGTTTTCCAGCAGAGGCTTCAGGGTAAGGATAAACCTTTTCAGTCCTTCGTCACCCATCTCCGCATCCTAGCGCTGTCATGTAACTATGACTCGACGGCTGATTCCATGATCCGGGATCAGATCGTTTTCGGGGTCCACTCCAACTCCCTTCGTCAGCAGCTCCTGAAAGTCAAACAGTTGACCCTCTCTGTCGCTATCGAGACATGCGTTGTCCATGAGCACGCTGAGAATCGTTACTCCCACATCAGGGCGGCAGAAACTGTGAAGCTAGCCTCCCACGAGGCAGAACGGGTGCAGGCCATTGCACAAATGCAGGGCCTGAGCATCGAGAAGAGTGGCCGTTTCGCGCGCTTTTCCCGGGTCCCTGCGCATGTGCGCCACGACCGAGTGGACGACGAGCCCGACAACCCAACTGCGCAGGTATGTACGTCGACTGACCGCACTGCGCATGCGCGATGGCACACAGAACACGCTGACGTCGGTGTCATGACTTGTCCGAATTGTGGCTCCGGCCATTTAAAGCGGCAATGTCTGGCAAAAGGACGCCGGTGTCTACAGTGTGGCAAGCTTGGCCACTACGCAGCCCTTTGCAGATCTGCTCCACCACTCAGCAGCCAGCAGTCCCAGCTGCGGCGCAGAGGTGTCCGCTCAATACAACAAGGCATGCCAGATTCCGATCCCGACAGCCCAACAGACCCTGATGCTGAGTGCCTCAAGTCCCCATACCGGGTGGGCATCATAACTACACGTGCGCTGCCTTCCACCACAATGGCAAAACGCCTCTCGATCCTCAGTGTGGATCCTGACGACGAGTGGTGTGCTGTCCTCACAGTGAACAAGGCTCGCATCTGGTTCAAACTGGACACCGGTGCATTGGCGAACCTCATCTCGAAATCCGACCTCGACACCATCCGTGTCAGACCAAGCACTCTTCCACCGGCCTGCCAGCTCCTTGACTACAATGGCAACGCCATAGCTGCCAGTGGCTCCTGTCAACTAGGGGTATCCAATAAGGCGATCGAGGTGACACTGCGGTTTGAAATCGTCGGGCCTGACAGAGCGTCCCTGCTCGGTGCTCGAGCCTACAAGCTCCTGAACCTGGTTCAGCGAGTCCACACCATGTCATCATCACCGGCGACGGCCTTGCCCGGTGGAAACTTGCAAGCCGACATAAATGACATTATCACACAGTACCACAGCGTATTCGATGGAATGGGCACGCTCCCATACCGATACAAAATCCTGCTCAAGCCGAACGCCACCCCTGTAATTCATGCACCTCGCCGGGTGTCGCCGCCCCTCAAGGATCGTCTGAAGAAGCAATTACAGGACCTCCAAGACCAGGGCATCATATCAAAGGTCACAGGGCCCACAGACTGGGTCAGCTCCATGGTCTGCGTCAAGAAGCCGTCAGGGGAGCTTCGCATTTGCATTGACCCTCAGGATCTAAACCGCAACATCATGAGGGAGCATTACCCGATACCAAAACGTGAAGAGTTGACCAGTGAGATGGCTCATGCCAAATTCTTCACTAAGCTGGACGCCTCCACGGGTTTTGGGCAAATACAGCTGGACGCGTCCAGTCACAAGTTGTGCACGTTCAACACCCTGTTTAGTCGTTACTGCTCCAATCAGATACCTTTTGGCATCATATCTGCCTCCGAAGTATTTCATCGCATCATGGAACAGATGATGGAGGGCATCAAGGGGGTACGAGTGTACATTGACGATGTCATTACCTGGTCCACAATGCCCCAGGAACACATCGCTCGCCTCAAGGAGGTATTCCAAAGAATCCATGAACATGGTCTTCAGCTGAACAGGGCCAAGTGCTCATTTGGTCAATCAGATATTAAGTTCCTAGGTGACCACATCTCGCAGCACGGCGTACGGCCAGACACCGACAAGGTCTCGGCGATCAACGCCATGAAGACCCCGGAGGACAAAAAGGTGGTCCTCCGCCTTCTCGGAATGGTCAAGTTCCTCGGGAAATTCATTCCCAATATGGCATCCCACACCATGGCCCTCCGCCATCTCGTCAAAAAGTCGACGGAATTCCAGTGGCTGCCCACGCATGAAGGGGAATGGCGTGAGCTGAAAGCAAAACTCAGGACAGCCCCGGTCCTAGCGTTCTTCCACCCAACCATGGAAACCAAGATTTCAACTGATGCAAGCCAGGACGGCATTGGGGCGGTGCTCCTTCAGCGGGATGACTCCGCATCCTGGGCTCCACTAGCGTATGCCTTCAGGGCCATGACGCCCACTGAGCAACGGTACGCTCAGATTGAGAAGGAGTGCCTGGGCCTCCTAACAGGGATAGTTAAGCAAGTTCCACGACTATGTTTATTGCCTGCCAAAATTCACGGTAGAGACAGATCACAGGCCTCTCGTACACATAAGCCAGAAGGATTTAAATGACATGACACCTCGGTTACAGCGTATTCTTCGAAAGCTACGCCGCTACAACTTCGAACTGGCCTACACACCAGGTAAAGAGCTGATCGTTGCAGATGACCTGTCCAGGTCCATTATCACACCGCATGAACAAAGTGACTTCATCTGCCACATAGAAGCCCAAGTGCGGTTGTATGCCTCAAACCTTCCGGCCTCCGACGACGGGTGGTCCAAATTCGTGAGGAGACAGCCAAGGATCCTCTGCTGCAGCGCGTGATGCAGCACCTCAGCAATGGCTGGCAGAAGGGACAATGTTCCCAGTTCTATAGCGTAAAAGACGACCTGACGGTGGTGGAGGGAATCCTTCTGAAATTCGACAGAATCGTCATTCCTCAAAGTATGCGTGCTATGGTGCTGGGCCAACTCCATGAGGGTCACCTTGGGTCGAGGAATGCCGGCGCAGAGCTCGGGAGGCGGTCTATTGGCCGGGCATCAGCCAGGACATTGCCGATACAGCCCTCAACTGCCCTACCTTTCAGAAGTTTCAGCCAGCTCAATCCACAGAAACGTTGCAGCAGCACGAGATCGTGACCTCTCCGTGGTCCAAAGTCGGTGTGGACCTTTTCCACGCCAAGGGGCGTGGCTACATACTCCTGGTCGACTACTTCTCCAGTTATCCAGAAGCAGTGAAGCTGTCCGACCTCACGTCGAAGGCGGTAATCAAAGCCTGCAAAGAAACGTTCGCCAGGCATGGGATTCCGCTCACGGTAATGAGCGACAACGGTCCTTGCTTTTACAGCCAGGAATGGTCTGATTTTGCACAGTCCTACAACTTCCGTCACGTAACCTACAGTCCCCACTACCTGCAGTCAAATGGGAAGGCCGAGAAAGGGGTCCATATTGTCAAGCGGCTGCTGTGCAAAGCTGCAGACTCAGGCTCAGACTTCAACCTGGCGATGCTGGCATACAGGGCAACCCCACTGTCCACTGGGTTGTCTCCAGCGCAGATGCTCATGAACCGCACTCTGAGGACCACAGTTCCAGCCATCCACGTTCCCGGCCTTGACCACCTCACAGCCCTACAGAAAATACAGCAGTCACGGGCCTAACAGAAAGCCACGTACGATGCCCATGCCACGGATCTGCCCGAGCTGGCCCCAACTGATCCTGTTCGTGTCCAGTTGCCTGAGGGCGGCTTGTCAGCCACAGCTGTTGTGATCAAACATGTGGCCCCAAGATCGTTCCTTGTCCGCATGGCTGATGGCTCCCTGCTGCGGCGCAACAGGCGGGCACTGCGAAGAGTTCCACTCCCGCTGCCTGACTGGCGTGCCCCGCCGCCTACGATGCCTCCTCTGGACGTACCCTACCACAAGGCCACCGATCTACCAGCAATCCTGCCTGTCCACGCATCCACCGTGATGCCAGCGATCCCGCCTATCCACGTGCAGCCGGCTCCTAATCCGCCTCTGTGGCGATCGACAAGAATTCGTCGCCCACCACAAAGACTAAATCGATAGACTGAGTTTTTGTACATATTTGTGACTTCACCAATTGGACCTCTGTAAATATCATTTTGTTTGTCATGTATCTGCACTATCGCAACCTTCCTCTGTATATACGTTCATTTAGACATCTTTCTGTATATAGTCAGGCACATATATATATATATATATATATATATTATATATATATTTATAAGCATCCACACCTTAGTATTTCTTTTTTTTAAAAAGGGATGGATGTCATAATATCCACTCATGTATATAATGAGATGCAGACAGGCAGTGATTGACACACAGGATGACCAGTAAGCATACAACACAGTGCAGCCAATCACCAGACAGGACACTACCACTATAAAGCCAGAGGGCACTAGGTTTCCCGCTCTCTCGGGACCCAGCCACTGAGACAGTCAGAGTCCACGAGCTATCACAGTGCAAACACCTGTTAATTTCTATCGTTCAATAAAACCGTGTTGGATCTTCTACAATGTTAGAGGTCTGGGGTGTCATTCTCCGCCGGCGGGAGTCTCCGTTTTGCCGGCGCCCGGGGGTTTCCTGACGGCGTGGGGCTGCCCCACAATGGGAAACCCCATTGACCGGCCGGTGTTACGGAGACTCCCGCCGGCGGGTCGGGGCAGAAATGTGGCGCGGCGGGATGGAGAATTTCGCTCCTGTTTCTCGCATCGCTGCATCAAGTGCAGTCCAGACCGAACCGACCTGCCTAACACATCAGGTGGGTGGCGCCGGGGCAATCGGAGGAGGAGGTGGGGGACCAGCTGGTGCCAGGTCCCTGACGGAGACTGTGTCTTGGCGCCCGTCGGGGTTTGCCATGTAGGCATACTACAGGTTTGCATGTAGCAGCTGTAACCTTTTGACCAACGGGTCCGGCTTGTGGAGCCGCACGTGCTTGCGGAGGAGGACGGGTCCTGCGGCTGCCAGTCACGTTGGGAGCGAAACCCCGGAGGTGGGCTTCCTAGCGAAGGCAAGGAGACGTTCATGGGGGGTTTCATTAGTCGTAGTGCAAAGTAGCGATCAGATGGAGTGGAGGGCATCGGGGAGGACTTCCTGCCAGCGGGAGACCGGGAGATCTTTAGACCGTAGGGCCAGCAGGACGGCCTTCCTGACCGTCCGGTTCTCCTTCTCCACCTGCCCGTTTCCCCGGGGATTGTAGCTGGTCATCCTGCTCGAGGCAATGCCCTTACTGAGCAAGAACTGATGCAGCTCATCAATCATAAAGGAGGATCCCCGAGCACTGTGGGCAGAAGCGGGGAAACCGAACAGAGTGAAGATGCTATTGAGGGCTTTGATGACTGTGGCATAGGATGGCGAAGGGGAATCTGGAGTATTCATCGACCGCATTCAGGAAGTACGTGTTTCGGTCGGTGGAGGGGAGGGGCCCTTTGAAATCCATGCTGAGGCGTTCAAAGGGATGGGAGGCCTTCACCAGGTGTGCTCGGTCTGGCTGGTAGAAGTGCGGTTTGCACTCCGTACAGACCTGGCAGTCTTTGGTGACCGTCCTGACTTCCGTAGCGGAGTAGAGTAGGTTGCGGGCCTTTATGAAGTGAAAGAACCGGGTGACCCCTGGGTGACAGAGACCATCGTGTAGGGCCCGGAGTTGGTCCACTTGTGCGCTGGTACATGTACCTCGGGATAGGGCATCGGGGGGCTCGTTGAGCTTACTGGGGCGATACAAAATCTCGTAATTGTAGGTGGAGAGCTCGATCCTCCACCTCAAGATTTTATCATTTTTGATCTTGCCTCACTGTGTATTATTGAACATGAAGGGAACCGACCGTTGGTCAGTAAGGAGAGTGAATCTCCTGCCGGCCAGGTAATGCCTCTAATGCTGCACAGCTTCAACGATGGCTTGGGCCTCCTTTTCGACAGAGTGATGAATTTCAGAGGCATGGAGGGTGCAGGAAAAGAATGCCACTTCCTGCCTGGTTGAGGGTGGCGGCCAGAGCGACGGCCGATGCATCGCTCTCGACCTGAAAGGGGAGGGTCTCGTCGACCGCGTGCATCGCGGCCTTGGTGATGTCGGCCTTGATACGGTTGAAGGCCTGATGGGCCTCAGCCGTCAGGGGGAAAACTGTGGAGTTGATGAGTGGGCGGGCCTTGTCCGCATAGTTAGGGATCCACTGGGCATCATTTGAGGGCCTTGGGGCAGTGGGGGAGGGGGAGTTCCATGAGGGGGCGCATGCAGTCGGGGTCAGGCCCGAGAACTCAATTTTGCACCACATAGCCAAGGATGACTGAGCGGTTGGTGCTGAACACATACTTCTCCTGGTTATACATAAGGTTCAGGAGTTTGGCGGTGTGGAGAAATTTGAAAAGATTAGTGTCGTGGTCCTGCTGGTCGTGGCCGCAGACGGGGTCGCGGTATGGGAGGGTGGCCCGCAGTCCGTACCGGTCAATCATTCGGTCCATCTCCCATTGGAAGACCGAGACCCTATTAGTGACGCCGAAGGGAAATGAAATGAACCCTAAGGAAGCGGTAAAGGCGGTCGTCTGTTTCGAACGCAGTCTAATGGTGGTTCGTATTTCGGATGGGGAGCTGGTGGTAGGCAGATTTCAGGTCTACTGTAGAGAAGACCCGGTACTATGCAATCTGATTGACCATATCAGATATGCGTGGGAGAGGGTACGCGTCGAGCTGCGTGTACGGATTGATGGTCTGATTGTTGTCAACGACCATCCTGTGTTTCTCCCCAGTCTTTACGACTACCACTTGGGCTCTCCAGGGTCTGTTGCTGGCCTCAATGATGCCTTCCCGCAGTAGCCGCTGGACCTCTGACCTGATGAAGGTCCTGTCCTGGGCACTGTACCGTCTGCTCCTGGTGGCGACGGCTTTGCAAACATGGAGGGTGGGTCGACCTTAAGGGTCGTGAGGCCGCATACGGTGAGGGTTAGTAGGGATCTGCAGAATTTTAGAGTTCGACTTTGCAGATTGCACTGGAAGTCCAGGCCGAGTAGCAAGGCAGCGCAGAGGTTGGGGAGGACGTAGAGTCGGAAGTTGCTGAACTCTACGCCCTGGACGGTGAGGGTGGCGATGCAGTACCCCGGATCTCCATGGAGTGGGATCCGGAGGCCAGGGAGATTCTCTGGGTAACGGGGTGTACCGCGAGGGAGCAGCGCCTTACCGTAGCGGGGTGGATGAAGCTCTCCATGCTCCCAGAGTCGTGAAGGCAAGGTGTCTTGTGGCCATTGACTTTCACCGTCGTTGTCGCGGTTGCGAGGTTGTGTGGCCGGGACTGGCCGAGTGTGATGGAGGCGAGCTGCGGCTGGTGTTGGTGGGCCCCGGGTTGGTCGGCGGCGGTGGCGGGCGATGAGGTGCCTGACGAGCAGGGGTCCTGAGATGTCGTCCAATATGGCGCCGAAGATGGCTGCGTCCATGGGGCGCATATGGCAGGCGCCGTTAAAGATGGCGGTGCCCATGGGCCGCACAAAGTCTGATGGAGAAGATGGCAGCGCCCACGGCCACACTTGGGCTGCGGGGATGAAAATGGCGGCGCCCACGGGTCGCACGTGGGGGGTGCAGGAACAATGGGCCTGGACACAGCGCCGATCGACCGGGCCTGGAACACCACAGCAAAATGTCCCTTCTTCCCGCAGGTCTTGCAGATTGCACTCCGCACCGGGCAGCGCTGCCGGGGGTGCTTTGTCTGCCCGCAGAAATAGCACTTGGGCCCCCCCCGGGGTTTGCTGGCTGCCGCGCGGCGCAGGCTTGGGGGCGGCTGGGGGCGGCCGCGATGTCCATGAGGCGTATGCTTGTACATTACGGCAGGCTACCGTTAGTGAGGTCGCGGGTTTCTTGGTTGCCGCGAGGTTGAGCGTACCCCCTTCTAAGAGGTGCTGGCGGATGTACGCCGACCCTATGACCGTAACGAAAGCATTCCTGATTAGGAGTTCAGTATGTTCGACGGCCGAAACTGCCTGGCAATCGCAGTTCCTCGCCAGGGCATGCAGGGCACGCCAGAAATCGTCCAATGACTCACCGGAGAGTTGGTGCCACGTGGACAGGAGGTGCCTGGCGTAGAGTTTGTTGATCGGCCGGATGTAGTTCTCTTTCTGAAGCGCCATGGCCTCTGTGTAGTTGGGCGCATCCCGGATAAGGGGAAAAATATCGGAGCTCAGCCGTGTGTACAGGATCTGGAGTTTCTGTGCTTCTGAGGGTTGTTCTGTCGCTGCTCCGATGTAGGCTTCAAAGCAAGCTAGCCAGTGGTCGAAGGCCGACGTGGCGTTGTCTGCTTGAGGGTGCAGCTGCAGGCGATCTGGCTTGATGCGTAGGTCCATCGCAATAAAATCTCTCCTTAATAAATTGATGCGTTATCAATTACGACGAGACGAGAGTCGAGAATAATCGAGGCTTTATTACGCAGAGATGTGTTGCCTCCTGCAGCTGCTGCCGAAATGGCTGCAGCTCGGTGAGCACACACATTTATACTCCGCCTACTGGGCAGAGCCAGCAGGCAGGGATCTACCCCCGTACCTGTAGGAGCCTTACCGTATTACCTCTCACATACGTATAAGACAAACAGTGGTGACTACCACACTGCCAATCAAACTGCAGCTGGTGCAATCAATCGCAGCCCAACAGGATGGGACCGCTTCCTTACACAACAATGTGGGGAAGACGCGCCGATTGGTGCCCATAAACCACCAGATTGAGGGTGGACCCCACGATATTTTGTCGTTCCCCTGCGTAAATGGCCAATGGAGCCACTGTGTCAGCCAAAGTCAAAATATGCACTCCTCGTTTGGTAAGATCGAAAGTGCTCTGTGCCACCACAGAAACGGCCGCTCCCGTATCCAGCTCCATTTGGAGCATATGACCATTGACTTGTATCGGAACACAAATAGGGCCACACGGGGTACTGGCAAACAGTTCAGCTGCACCCTTGCCTCATCCTTGGCCTCTTCTGGATCATCCAGGTGCAAGACCTGGCCCCGGGACTGATGCCCACCTCAACTAGGGTGCCTGGAGCGTTGGCCCTCTTGCTGCCTGTGGGCACGTCTAGAACAGCGTCTACACGTCACACATGGGCCGCAATGGGCTTCAGCTGAGTCCGGGGATATCTTGGCGGCCGGCTCTTCGCCCAGAGGCCAGAGTGGCTGCGGCGTTCGCACCCGGCCGTGGGGATACCACGTGAAGGGCGATGCCCCAAAACGTTCACCTCTATCCCTTGAATCTCTTCCGTGCTTTCTTGGGACAGGGAGATCTGTAGCACCTGCTGAGAATTTAGGGAGACGACACCCAAACACTTTTTCTGAGTCTCCATGTTATTGATTCCACAGCCCAATCGATTGCAGGGCATATCGGCTAAAACAATTCCATACTCACAAAACTCGGCTATCTTCTGTAGCTGAGATACAAACTCAGTGACCGACCCACCGGTGGACCTCTCTGCTGTATTCAACTGATATGTCTGAATGATTATCTACGGAGTTAGGTTAAAATGTTGCACCTCTCACTGCACCGCTGGTTGAATGACAGTATATCTGGTGTCGCCGGGTAAGTGAGACTTGGGACCACCCTGAACATATGTGGTCCACAGGCCATCAACAGTATGACCACCTGACGCTCGTTCTCCATGATACCTGTGGCCTGGAAGGAATAGCGCATCCGTTCAACGTATTGATTCCAGTCTTCAACACTGGTGTCAATTGCATCTAATCGCCCATCCAGAGGCATGGTGCATCAAAGTAATCTAAACCTGGGTCCAGAAAATTGGGGATGTGGCTCAGTTGAGTGGGAGTGTCAACACAAACCAATTTATTCCTCGTCGCCATTTTAAAAGGATACAGGAAATCTACACCGAGTAAAACAGGAAACAAAATTTTATTTACGCAAGCGATATGTATACGACCCAATAGGACCCCACCGGGTTTCCACTCTGGCCAGTCCCTTGCTGGCCGACCTTTTATACATTGTATGATGAGATACCCTGCCTCTAGTATGGGAGCTCATACTCTGCAAGGAGCACGGGGAAGACAAACATTCCCACTCCATAGATCCAACGCGGGATATCACACACTTTGTCTGCCACCTCCAGCCGACATTGCCGCCATGAGTGGCTCTATCAAAGGCAAGGAGTGACTGGTGGCAATACTCAGGGGATTGTTGGATTTCGCCAGCCTCTTCACCACCCCAAAGGGAGAGAATGAGACTGAGATCCCTGCACAGCAAGGGGCAACTTAGCACGGCCAATCCACCTAACCTGCACATATTTGGACTGTGGGAGGAAACCGACGCACCTGGAGGGAACCCACGCTGACATGGAGAGAATGCGCAAGCTGCAGATAGTCACCCAAGGCTGGAATCGAACCGGGGTCACTGGTGGTGTAAGGCAACGGTGCTAACCACAGTGCTACCATGCCATGATGGGAATGTTGTACTCAACGCTCAGCATGTCCAGTTGGTGCCAAACTCTTTGATGCCCCATAATATTTCCCACAGGCAGCACCTTGACCGGGCTGCCATTGCACCAAGTATTTGATTGTGCATATTCATCAGCCTTCTTCTGCATCACACCCCACTGAGTGCTCATCTATATCCTCTGCAGCAGAATGTTTGTGTGCTCCCGCCTTCTGGTGGCTGACACTTGCACTAGCCTTATTCATCACCCTGGCATCCCACTCAGCCAGATATTACCTCTAAGCTAACTGCTTGGGTCCACACTATGTCTTTATCTGAATGGGTGGATTGTGACTGTGAGAGCGAGTGCTGGTGTTCTACCTTCAACACTCTCTTCCTGCTCTTCCACTCTTTGCTCTTCCACCACCAGGTTTCAGTTTTTGGCCACCTGCAAGGAAAAGGAAGCATGGGTGGGGTTGTGGTGAGGGGAGGTGATACAATCACCATGTGCAGCTTGTCAATCAGAAGATACTGTGGGATGAGGGAAAAGTGGGATGTTAAAAGCAGGATTAGATAGGAGGATATCATCATCTTCAACCCTGACGCTGGCCTCTGCTTCATTCATGGCCACTCGAATGATGACAAGCACTACCTCCATAAGGATATGAAGCTCACCTGGCCCTTGCTCCTGCTGCCTCCATCAACTTGTCTTCAAGAGGGTGGGAATCGGATGCAAAGGATGCGGAGCTAATCACGCACTGTGATTCCTGAGCCATGCTTTGAAAGCTAGCAAATTGTGCCCTGCTAACATTTAAAACCAATTTCCCCATTCCCAAAACTGAAAACCCTTTTCAAATTCAACTCTGGAAAGCATTACATATTTCATAGAAAGCACTTTTATTTTTCATCAATCAACTGAATTAATAATTTATCGGTGTATGATAGAAGGACACTAATCCCATGCAATATTCCCAAAGTTTCAGAAGCGTTGTAATGAAAAATTCAGACTACGTATCCAACATCAGTGGCAGTACCTCAAAGGAATCTTTCTCCCCAACCTTCACCAAGTGTACACCTATGTACATCTTCAAAACTCAAAGTATTGGATCAGGATCTTTCATTTCATGTCCAGCATTTTAAACATGATGTCTGAGTTGACGTGGCTTGGAATCTCCAACAAAACTTTGCGGACGAGGAATAAATTATTAACAAACAACAGCAGCACAGCACCAAAGAAAATACAATTTAATTCTTACATGCGCGAGACATCACCACCAGAAGTGGGCACAGAGACACAGGGCTGGATTCTCCGATTTTGAGGCTATGTCCTGACGTCAGCGTGGGACCGAAAATGCAAAACGGCTCCTGATCCTCCGTTTGGCTGGGGGCTAGCAGCCGAGCAGCGCAGTGTACCCGGCTCTAGCTGCCAATGTGGCCCCGTGGCCGCGCATGTGCACAGTGGCAGCCTGCCGCGGCTGCATTGTGCAACATGGCGCCGGCCGCACGTGGACCCGGCCTGCAAAATAGTGCCCCCCCCTTTGGCCGGCTCGCGAGCCCCGGACCACCCCCCAATAGTGCCCCCAGCCCCAGCCAAAGATCCCCCTGCCCGCGGGTCTGCCCTCCCCTGACTGTGGCGGCCCTGGACTGAGTCTGCAGCCGTCAGGCCGAGTTCCCGACGGATGATAGCACACGCGACCGATGCCGTCGGGCACTCGGCCGGTCGGGGGTGGTGCACGGGGGGTGGGCCTCAGGTGACGACCTGAGGCCATCGTTGCGGTATGCCGCTTTGGAGGGGGCGAGCAAAACGTGAAAGCGGCGCCGCACCCGATTTGGTCATACATGGGTATTCTCTGGCCAATTGCCGAACAGGATTTCGGCGTCTACGACCAGAAAATCCCACCTACATTAAACTTCATTTAGTCACATTTGCAACTGTACCATTAATCCAATTATAAGATTAATTGTAAAAGCCGAGTGTAAGTAAAAGTGAGGTAATGTAAATGTCCAACACCAAGAGTGGCTCGGTAGCACAATCACCGACTGCTCTGGCCAAGTTCTAACAGAAATGGCTGCTAAACTGGGTCTGCAGAAGGTGGTGAGGGAACCGAGAAGTGAGAGATCCGAGAAGTGGGGAAACACAATTGACCTTATCCTCAACAATCTGCCTGTTGCAGATGCATCTGTCCATGACTGACACAAAATGCTTGTGGAGACGAAGTGCCGCCTGCACACTGAGGATGCTCTCCATCATGTTGTGTGGCACTACCACTCTGTTAAATGGGATAGATTTTGAGCAGATGTCATAATTCAAGACTGGGCCAAGCATAAGGAGCTTGGGCCTTCAGCAGCAGCAGAATTGTACACGATCACAATCTGTAATCTCATGGCCCGGCATATCCCCCACTCTAGCATTACCACCAAGCCAGGGGATCAACCCTGATTCAATGAAGAGTGCAGGAGGGCATGCGAGGAGCAGCACCAGGCACACTGAAAAATGAGCTGCCAATCGGGTGAAGCTGTAACACAGCATTACTTGTATGCCAAACAGCATAAGGAGCAAGCGATAGACAGAGCTAAACAATTCAACAACCAAAGCATCAAATCTAAACTCTACAGACCTGCCACATCCACCCCTGAATGGTAGTGGACAATTAAACAATTCATTGGAGGAGCGAGCTCCACAACTATCCCCATCCTCAACAATGGGGGGGCCCAACACATCAGTGCAAAAGATAAGGTTGAAACATTTGCAACAACCCAAGCCAGAAGTGCCCAGTCTATGATCCATCTTGGAGGTCCTCAGCATTACAAATGCCAGTCTTCTGCCAATTCAATTCACTCCTCGTGCTATACTGATACAATAGTACTGAAGACTTGTGCTCCAGAACTTGCCGCACCCTTAGCCAAGTTTTTTCAGTGCAGCTACAAAACTGGCGTCTACCCGACAATTTGGAAAATTGCCCAGTGTGTTCTGTTCACAAGGAACAGGACAAATCCAACCCAGCCAATTACCGCCCTATAAATCTACTCTCCATCATCAGCAAAGTGATGGAAGGAGTCATCAACAGTGCTAACAAGCATTATTTACTCAGTAATAACCAGCTCATAGATGCTCAGTTTGGGTTCCGCCAGGGTCACTCAGCTCCTGAGCTCATTATAGCCATGCTAAATTGTCCCTTAGTGTCAAGGGATGTGCAGGTTAGGTGGGGTTATGGGTTTGTGGGGATAGGGCAGGGGAGTGGACCTGGGTAGGGCGCTCTTTCAAAGGGTTTGATGGGCTGAATGGCCTCCTTCTGCATTGTAGGGATTCTATGATTCTTTGACTTGTTCTTCAGTTTTTATTTCACTGAGCGCTGACCTTTGTTCTTCTATTAGCACAACTTACCTTTATGCCATTATCAGAACTTCTTTAGTCCTTAATGCCATCATTAACACTCCCATTGTCTTGTGTCCATGGCATCTTTGTCAACCTCTTCTTACCTCCAACCTGTCCCTGACCTTCTATTCTTCCCTACCTCCTCCACCTCCCCTCACCAACTATATAATCCATTACATTTCTATTCCAGTCATATGGACTCGAAATGCTAACTCTGTTTCTCTCTCTACGGATTCTTCCAGACTTGCCAAGTAAAATGAAGGTGTTTGGAACTGGGCAAAGTTAGTGATATGTGTATAGACATTGTTTTAAGTAACATTGGAAGTGTACTTCCAATTGACTTTACTCTTGTTGGATTTATTGTTTAATAAAATTTGCTTTTGGAAAATCATCACAAAATATCTGGTACATGGTTCTCTGGTTTTCAATCATTTCTCATATTATATCAAATTGCAAATTACAGTTGAGGGCAGGCACTTCAAGTTTCCCTTCTGAGATTTTGACTAGCCTGGTGTTTATCATCAGCCATGTTCTGAAAACTCCTTCTGTATCCTTGGTGTCTTAGCATTTCTGGGAAGTTATCCACGTCTTACTCTTTGGAGTAGTTTCTCTGTCATTTCCTTATTCTCTATTATAAATTCTCCTGTTTCGGACTGTAAGGGACCTACATTTGTCTTCACTGATCTTTTTCTTTTCACATACTTATAGAAGCTTTTACACTCTGCTTTTTATGTTGCTTGCAAGTTTACTCCCATACTCTATTTTTCCCCTCTTAATCAATCTTTTGCTCCTTCTTCACTGAATTTCAAACTGTTCCCAATCCTAGGGATTTACTTTTTCGAGGAACTTTATATGACTCCTCTTTGAATCTAATACTATCCTTAATTTACTTTGTAAGCCATGGTTGGGCTGCTTTCCTTGTTGTGGTTTTGCAACAGAAAGAAATGTATAACTATTGTAATGCATGCATTTGTCTCTTAAATATTAATCATTGCCTATCCACCATCATGCCTTTTCATGAAATCACCCAATCTATCTTAGCCAACTCATGCCTCATGCCTTCGTAGTTTCCTTTGTTTAGATTTAGGACCCTAGTTTCAGATCAGAATTCATCACTTTCCATCGTAATGAAGAATTCTATCATGCTATGGCTCTTGTTCCCTAAAGGACCCCACACTACAAGGTTATCAGTTAACCCCCTTTGCTTGCATAGTGCAAACTCTAGGAGAGCAGCTTCCCTAGTTGGTTCCTTGACATACTGGTGTAAAAATATCCAAAGAGATCAGGGTGAGGACGATTGGGATTGGTATGCTATACAGATAAGAGCCAAAGTAATTCATTAGATAAGATACTCGGTCATAACATTGTTGCATTTCTTGTTCTTAAACAATATCCAAAGCCAGCTGAACTACTATTGTTCAACATAACTTCTGCTTATGTCTGCCAGAAATTTGAAATCAGATGAAGGAATTGATCCTTTCTTTGAACTCCAGTTCCTCTACTTTGGGAACAATTGGGAGTGTTTATACATTAATACCGTGAGGATAGATTGATGTAAGGAATACATTAGTACTTCTTGTATATGGAAGCACAGTTCATGTTATTTGCATTTGATGAAGAATGAAAGAAAGTCTAGGGTAATAAGAAGTTTGAATTTAAGATGCTATTATTCCCATCAATATACACATTTAAATGATCTAAAGCTATATGAAAGCAAAGATATATTACTGCACACCAGCTTTATTCAAATTAGCCTATTTAGACTTGTGACATGAGCCATGTGAACACAATGGAATGATGCATCCACAGTCTACAAAATTGATTTAATTTCCTGAAGATCACAAACACTATATGCAGATTGTCTGCTGCAAAAATCGTCTGATCTCACCTTGCCTCACTACTCCTGAAAGGAAGTGTGAGATAATGAAGTCTCCCTTGCTATCTTCTTCAATTTTTTGATCTGGGACTAACTTGGCATTCACTGAACACATAGATGAGAGAGGAAGGTTTAATTATATAACTCCAGGAAGCGTCCTTCAGCAATCAAGGCACATTTGAAAAGATTCTGACACTGCGCCTCATAGTTTTCATTTGATTGGAATATAATTTGGATGATGTTTGCCATCTTTGGTAATTAGCTTTGATTGATCTTGCCTATGGCTATGCTATACCCTACATTGGTGCCTGCGAATGTAAATCTCTCACAGGCTGTGGGAATGGTACAAAAACAGAAAATGCTGGAAATAGTCAGCAGATCTGGCAGCAACTGTAGAGAGGGAAGCAGAGTTAATTGGCCTTGATTTTAACTCTGTACGAGTGACTGGGATTTGAGTGAATTAAAATTGATCCCAATGATTTAGGTCAATGATCCTTCCCCAGAACTCCCAGGAATGCCACTTTGTTACCTTACATCAGAGATTCTACGGATCTATGCAAATGTTGAACTAAATAAGCTGGCTGTAATTTTAATGTTGGATAAGAGTGTTTTTAAAAAAAATATTAGCTATTCTTCAAAAATATTTCACTGGCAGCAAGATTCAATGGGATGCACTGAGGTTGTGAAAAGTGCTCCAAAATGCAAGGCCGGCATTCCCCAGACTTTGCATCCCCGCCAGCAGGTTTTGCGACGGCGAGGGGTGGTTATAATGGGAAATCTCATCGACTAGCGACAGGAAGGTAGAATCCCGCCGCCAGCGGATGGCGCGCCACCGAGAAACACACGGATGGGGTACCCGGGAATTTCTTGTTAATTGTGTGAAATGAATAATATTGATTCAGTCCATCATTATACATCTCTCTCTTTTTTTTAACTTCGCTTAAAGTTAATGAAAATTAACATTCTGAGATAATGGACGTCATTCTCCGCCGGCGGGAGTCTCCGTTTTGCCGGCGCCCGGGGGTTTCCCGGCGGCGTGGGGCTGCCCCACAATGGGAAACCCCATTGACCGGCCGGTGTAACGGAGCATCCCGCCGGCGGGTCGGGGCAGAAATGTGGTGCGGCGGGATGGAGAATTTCGCTCAATGTATCTATGTAATGAACTGAATGGATATTGCTGGTGTTATTCAATCACCTTACGTTAAACTAGTCCGCAGTGCCTGGCCAGGGAAGATCAATTAACAAATAACGAAATAGTCCCCGCGTTTTTGGCTGCGTTTAGTTGCAGGTGTCAGATGAGTTGATTACGTTAATATGATTGCTGGGAAAGAACACAGTGATGATTTAATATGATTAGATGAACTATGAACAAAAAGAACCTACTGTGTTTTGAACACAGATAGATAAGCATGACTTCTCCGTCCCACCAGCCCCGTTTTCCGATGGGACGCGCCCCCGCCAGCAGCGGGATTCTCCGCTCCCGCAGGTGGCCAATAGGGTTTCCCATTATGGCCAGCCCCACGGCATCGGAAAACTCGCGGGCGTGGTTGCACTGCCGGTGAAGCGGAGGATCCCGCCGATGGAGAACCCCGCAGGACATTTGCGTTCATAGACTGGTACAACCCGGAACGAAGCTATTCAGCCCATCCTGTCTGTGCCGACCCTTTAAAGGGTAATCCAATTCATCCCACTCCCCTGTTCTTACCTCATTGTCCTGCAAACTTCTCCCTTTCAAGTATAGATTCAATTTGAATGTTAAGCAGTGCAGACAGATCTTATCCACTTGTTCCATAAAGAAAAAGCTCTTCATTATTCCTCTGACTTTTTGTCAATTATTCTAATAATTAGTTATTCATTCATGTTTACACTGACTGCGTTAAATTCCTCTCGTTGATCAGACTCCTTAGTTGCCTCAGAGTCAGAGAAAAACATTGTCCAAATGCATTTCCACTTGGAATATTGAGATTCCTTTGATCATTGTTTTTGCTTTCAACACTTTCCATGGATTGAATGCAGAAGAATAAAACACAAGAAATGCAGTGGGGGTTGTGGGGGGGGAAGATAAACATTTATTTTGGGCCAGGGTTTAGAGAACCCCAAAATATATCATGGAGTTCACCTGAGCCACAACCTTAAATAGATTTTAGTTATGGGGAACACAAGGGTCCACTTTACAGACGTGGTGCAACAGAGATCTAAAGTATGTTTAAAACAAAACAATGTTTATTCTATGAATCCAGTTAACATTTTCTAAACATAGAGTAAACATCTTATCAACTACAAACACTGATACTTTCCCGAATATAATATTCTATCGGTAACCCTTAATAACTTCCGAAACAACATCCATAAGTTAAATCCTTTTTAAAATAAAGACAGCAGGTTTAAATGCTCTACAGAAACAGGTATTACTTTGTAATCATCAATGATCTGGAGACATTCCTTTGCTTGTAGAGAGAGAGACCATTATACAGCGGCGTGTTTTTAATGCAGCTATCCACCTCTGAAAACAAAACTAAAAACATACTGCAGCTGCCAGCTCAAAACAAAAGTGAAAGACAGGAGAGACAGCCCAGCTCCACCCACACACTGACATCACTGCCGCTATTTGATGAAACACACTTTTCTTAAAGGGATGCTCACCTGACATATATCATTGTTTTTATTTAAAAATATTTTTATTCTCCTTTTTCACATTTTCTCCCAAATTTACACCCACCAACAATAAACAATAATCAGCAACAAATGTCAATCCCCATATCAATAACAACAATTCCATCCTCCCACCAAACCGCAAACATTAGCCCGCATGTGCACATAAACAAATGACAAAAAGGAATCAGGGATCACCCAGTCACCCTTAATACACACAGCCCCCCCTCCCCCAACCCTCCCACCCATCCCCCCAACTAATTTTCGATGTTATCCAGTTATTGAAAGTGCATAATGAATAATGCCCATGAATTGTAGAACCCCTCCATCCTTCCCCTCAGTTCAAACTTAACCTTCTCAAGAGTCAAGAATTCCAACAGGTCTCCCCGCCATGCAGGGCACAGGGTGGAGAGGATGCTCTCCATCCCAACAGGATCCGCCTTCGGGCAATCAACGAGGCGAAGGCTACGATATCTGCCTCCACCCCCGTTTCCAATCGTGGCTGGTCCGACACCCTGAATATGGCCTCCCGGGGACCCGGGTCCAGTTTCACCTGCCCCACCTTGGAAATTACTCTAAAAACCTCCTTCCAGTAATCCTCTAGTTTTGGACAGGACCAAAACATATGAATGTGATTAGCTCCCCCCCGCCCCACAACGCTCACACACATCTTCTACTCCTTCAAGAATCGGCTCATCCTCGCCCTCGTGAGGTGTGCTCTGTATACCACCTTCAGCTGTATCAGCCCCAACCTCGCACACGAGGTGGAGGCATTTACTCTCCAGAGCACCACACACCAGAACCCCTCCTCTATAACCTCTCCCAACTCTTCCTCCCACTTTGCTTTGATCCCTTCCAGTGGTGCCTTATCCTCTTCCAAAATAGCTCCGTAAACTACTGACACTACCCCCTTCTCCAGTCCCCCTGTCGTCAGCACCTCCTCCAGCAATGTGGAGGCCGGCTCCTCCGGGAGTTCTGTCAAAATCTCAAACCTGCATGTATCTAAACATTTCCCCCTGCTCTAGCCCATACTTCGCTTGCAGCTCCTTCAATCCTACAAACCGACCCCTAAGAAACAAATCTTTTAGCGTCTTAATTCCCTTCTCCTCCCCTTCTGAAAATTTCCATCCCACCTCCCTGGCTCAAATCTGTGGTTCCCCCGAATCGGCATTTCCCTTGACCCTGCCCCCAACCCAAAGTGTTGGCGAAACTGCCTCCAAATTCTCAATGAAGCTATTATTACCGGACTCCCTGAGTATTTCCCCGGAGCTATCGGGAGTGGCGCTGTTGCTCGTGCTTTCAGTCCCGACCCCCTGCACAAACTCTCCTCCATCCTGACCCACTGGGAATCAACCCCTCTTACCCAGCTCCGCACCTTCTCCACATTCGCCGCCCAGTAGTAGTAAATTAGCTTTGGAAGACCCAAACCCCCTGCCTGCCTTCCCCTCTGTAGCAGCACCTTTCTCACTCTGACCACCTTCCCTCCCCATCTGAACGAGGTAATCCTTCCCTCAATCTCTCGGAAAAAAGCCTTTGGCAGGAAAATCGATAGGCATTGAAAAGAAACAGAAATCGTGGCAACACATTCATTTTAACCACCTGTACCCGACCCGCCAGTGACAGAGGGAGCACATACCATTGTTTAACACAATCTTAAAAAGGTACAACAAAGGGAGGGTGGGATTCAGAACTGGATTTTCAAAGTGGGGCTGTATCTGGATCAATTCTACCCTGTGCTTCAACTGCATGTGTCTCACAATGTTGTTTTTAGCTTTAAATGCCTTAATTGGGAAGGAGGAGGACTCCAGGAGGTGGGAGCTCCCTGCCTGGTGCCAGCATCAATGGTAGGTGACAGCCACTTTGCAGGGTAGAGCAGGCAGTTCCTCAGAAGACAAGGAGCTCAAACACAGAGGAAAGTAACTATGGACACCAGGGTAAGTTACAGCCCACGACTTAGTGGTGGTTGACTCATTAAGATCCAATTGAACACAAAGTCAAATGACCTTTCTTTGGCCCCCTGGTAAATATGCAGTAATTAGTCTGGGTTCGCTGAAAGAAAATTAATAAACAAAATAACTCAGGACTGCATAGGGCTCTTAACAAATCCCTAAAGGAGATTAATGAACTGTTAATTGATGACGAGCGGGATCCCCGTTCCCCCTGCCCTGCCAGCCTTTTGAAAATCCCAAACTGTGTCGGAGGTGTCATGATATCCACATTAACATATCATGGTGCAATCACACACACACACTGATGGACAAGTAGTTGGACCAACCAACAAACACACAACATCGCAGCCAATCACCAGTGAGAGCACACGCACTATAAAACAGGGAACACCACAGTTCCCGCTCATTCTACCAGGAGATAGCTCAAAGCACAGAGCTCACAGCGTGCCACTCAGACATACACCATGTGCTGAGTGCCTCACCAAGATAGTGAAAGGGCTGGGTCCACAGGTTAGCTGCTGAAGCACGAACCTCAGCCAGCAGCTATTAGTTGTTATTGTACAAGACAATAAAACAGAGTTGTACCATCTACAACCGTGTTGGTTCATTTGTGTATCGGAAAACCCAACACGACAGGAGGCATTGGGATTCTGAGGCTTCCTCTGAGACCGCGGTTTGGAAATCTCACCTGAACTGCATTCAAACCCAACAACCATTTGAAAGTCCAGCCTCAGGTTACACAAGTATGAGGTCAGAATCGACCCTGGGTCCATGGCGTGGTGAGGCAGCAGTGCTAACCACTGTGCCACCGTGCTCAATCAAACATACCAACTCACCGCATAGACCTAGTCATTAACTTCATAGCTTAAGGTAATATTATTGATTTGTGTTATTTTTCAGTGAGTTCTCTGAACAGAACGATTTCTAAACCAGGGGAAAGGAATCGCTGTCCAAATGCATTTCCACTTGGAATATTGAGACTCCTTTGATCATTGTTTTTGCTTTCAACGCTTTCCACAGACTGATCATGGAAGAATAAAACGTAAGAAAAGCAGTGGGAAAAGAAAACAAATGCTTCATTGTTAAACACAATCTTATGAAAAAGTTGTAAACTAACAATTGGTGCGGTACAGCTTTTGTTTAAGATTACAAACAGCTTTCCGCACAACACTTAAAATTAGGTGCTGTCCACAATCTTTGTTTCGGCTCATTCTGTGCCTGACTGCACACTTGACAATGGATTTGACATTGCAACATTGTCTGACTTTTAATTACTTTCCGTGTTGATGCAGCTAACGAGTAATTTGCTGCGATTTGTTTCACTCCTTGTGTGCTAAAGAGCAGATCTTTTCCTCAATCCACAGGGCACTGGGGAAAGCATGAGGCTGATTTAAAATCGACAACATTCACGATTCAGCTCTTCACCTCAGTCCTTCAAAAACCAGTTTGATGATAAACAATTACACAAATTACTTGACAAACCGAGTGTGGAATTCCCAATTTAGTTCAAGTATTTGGCATTTCACTCAGTGTCATTATATGACACTTTAGCATTGATATCACGAGGCTGCATACTGATGCATACATGGTTTAACTGAAAATGTTTTAAATTTCCCAGCTGGTCAGAAAGTACCCAAATATTGTCCTTCTCACCATATTGCCGCTATCAAATTTATTTTCAACATCCTACTTTTTTTAAGAGTCAATCATGCTCTGTTGAAACGTGATTGAGCTCATTTTTGGGTCAATGAAACCAATGAAAGAAGTAACAAATTCAGGTCGGAATCTCCGTTAGATTATCATAGATTATCATAGAATTTACAGTGCAGAAGGAGGCCATTAGAACTGCATTGGCTGCCAAATTAATTCCAGTTGGGCGGGTGTTAATTGTCTAGTGTTTGCAAATAAGGGCCCTGGCATTAAAAATAGGAGCCCAAGACTTCCGGGTGCGGCGATGACCAGCTAAGTCGCACGTTTCGGCAGCTCCCGGTGGAACGGACTTTTGGGCTCTTAATAAGAGCCCCAACGGCAATTTTAACGGCTAAAAGTACTGTGCGGTAAACCAGAAGGGAATCCCCCCTGGATACGGATGGAAAAAGGAGAGGAAAGTGGCCGGATTGCGGTGGATCCTTTAGAGCAGCGGCAAGGAAGGCAAGCAAAAACCAAGATGGCGTCGGAAGGTGGCAGTTTAATATGGGGCCCTGAACAACACGAGTTGTTGAAACGCTGCGTGGAAGAGCTTAAAAAGGATATGAAGAAGGAGCTGTTGGCCCCGATATTACAGGCGATTGAAGGGCTAAAAGACGAGCAAAAGACCCAGGAGCGGGAGCTTCGGGTCGTGAAGGCAAAGGCTGCCGAGAACGAGGACGATATACAGGGCCTGGTGGTGAAGACGGAGATGCACGAGGCACACCATAAACGATGTGTGGAAAGGCTGGAGGTGCAGAAGAATAATGCGAGGAGGAAGAATTTAAGGATTCTTGGTCTTCCTGAAGGTGCAGAAACGGCGGAAGTCGGGGCATATGTGAGCACGATGCTGCACTCGTTAATGGGAGCGAAGGCCCCGACGGGTCCGTTGGAGGTGGAGGGAGCATACCGAGTGATGGTGCGAGGACTGAGAGCAAGAGAAATTCCCAGAGCCATAGTGGTGAGATTCCTCCATTTTAAGGACAGAGAGATGGTCCTCAGATGGGCAAAGAAAACTCGGAGCAGTAGGTGGGAGAACGCGGTGATCCGCGTATATCAAGACTGGAGTGCGGAGGTGGCGAGAAGGAGGGCGAGCTTTAATCGGGCCAAGGCGGTGCTTCATAATAAGAAGCTTAAATTTGGAATGCTGCAGCCGGCCAGACTGTGGGTCACATATCAAGGGAAGCACCACTACTTTGAAACGGCGGATGAGGCGTGGACATTTATTGTTGAAGAGAAATTGGAATAAGCGGGTTATTAAAAAAGAACGTTTGAGACAAAGTGGTGGGGCGAATATGGGGGGCGAAGAGGGGGGTAAAAGGGGGGAGAGATGATTTTTATATTGTTAATCCTGCGACCCGGTAACTTTTCTCTCTTCCACAGGTTGTGGGGGAGGGAGGAAGGGAGGTGGAGGAGCTGGGGGCGTAGGCCATTGGGGGCGGGGCCAAAAGGGAAGCGCGGGCTTTGTTCCCGCGCTATGATAATTATGGCGGGAATAGGGAAGCAGGAAGGAGGGGGCGTCGCACGGTGCGAGCCGAGGTCACGGGGGGAAGCCGAGGTCGGCCAGAGTTTGCTGACTTCTGGGAGCAACATGGGGGGTCTAACTACGCTAGTGGGGGATCTAGCGGGGGGGTTGGGAGGGGGGATTTACTGGGTTGCTGCTGCTGGGGAGAAGGGGGAGCTGTTATGGGGTGGGGTGGGCGGTGCGGGAGGGCACCGCCTGGGGGGGACACAGCTGCGTGGGAACCGGGTGAGGAGCTGGATAAAAGGGGATGGCTAATCGACAAGGGGGGGGGGTAAAGAGCCCCCCAACCCGGCTGATCACGTGGAACGTGAGAGGGCTGAACGGGCCGATAAAGAGGGCACGGGTACTCGCACACCTTAAGAAACTTAAGGCAGATGTGGTTATGTTACAGGAGACGCATTTGAAACTGATAGACCAGGTTAGACTACGCAAAGGATGGGTGGGGCAGGTGTTTCATTCGGGGCTAGATGCGAAAAACAGGGGGGTGGCTATACTAGTGGGGAAGCGGGTAATGTTTGAGGCAAAGACCATAGTGCCGGATAGTGGGGGCAGCTACGTGATGGTGAGTGGCAAATTACAGGGGGAGGCGGTGGTCTTGGTGAACGTATATGCCCCGAACTGGGATGATGCCAACTTTATGAGGCGCATGTTAGGACGTATGCCGGACCTAGAGGTGGGGAAGTTGGTAATGGGTGGAGATTTTAACATGGTGCTGGAACCAGGGCTGGACAGATCGAGGTCCAGGACTGGAAGGAGGCCGGCAGCAGCCAAGGTGCTTAAAGACTTTATGGAGCAGATGGGAGGAGTAGACCCATGGAGATTTAGCAGACCTAGGAGCAAGGAGTTTTCGTTTTTCTCCTATGTTCACAAAGTTTATTCGCGAATAGATTTTTTGTTTTGGGAAGAGCGTTGATCCCGAAGGTGAGGGGGACGGAGTATATGGCTATAGCTATTTCGGATCACGCTCCACACTGGGTGGACTTGGAGATAGGGGAGGAAAAAGAACGGCTTCCACCCTGGAGAATGGACATGGGACTAATGGCGGATGAGGGGGTGTGTCTAAGGGTGAGGGGGTGTATTGAAAAGTACTTGGAACTCAATGATAATGGGGAGGTCCAGGTGGGAGTGGTCTGGGAGGCACTGAAGGCAGTGGTTAGAGGGGAGCTGATATCAATCAGGGCACATAAAGGAAAGCAGGAGAGTAGGGAACGGGAGCGGTTGCTGCAAGAACTTCTGAGGGTGGACAGGCAATATGCGGAGGCACCGGAGGAGGGACTGTACAGGGAAAGGCAAAGGCTACACGTGGAATTTGATTTGCTGACAACGGGTACTGCAGAGGCACAGTGGAGGAAGGCACAGGGTGTACAGTACGAATATGGGGAGAAGGCGAGCAGGTTGCTGGCCCACCAATTGAGGAAAAGGGGAGCAGCGAGGGAAATAGGGGGAGTGAGGGATGAGGAGGGAGAGATGGAGCGGGGAGCGGAGAGAGTGAATGGAGTGTTCAAGGCATTCTATGAAAGATTATATGAAGCTCAGCCCCCGGATGGGAAGGAGAGAATGATGTGTTTTCTGGACCAGCTGGAATTTCCTAAGGTGGAGGAGCAGGAGAGGGTGGGACTGGGAGCACAGATCGAAATGGAGGAAGTAGTGAAAGGAATTAGGAGCTTGCAGGCGGGGAAGGCCCCGGGACCGGATGGATTCCCAGTTGAATTTTACAGGAAATATGTGGACTTGCTCGCCCTGCTACTGATGAGAACTTTTAATGAGGTGAGGGAAAGGGGGCAGCTGCCCCCGACTATGTCAGCGGCAACGATATCGCTTCTCCTAAAGAAGGAAAAAGACCCGCTGCAATGCGGGTCCTATAGGCCAATTTCCCTCCTGAACGTAGACGCTAAGATTCTGGCCAAGGTAATGGCAATGAGGATAGAGGATTGTGTCCCGGGGGTGGTCCATGAGGACCAAACTGGGTTTGTGAAGGGGAGACAGCTGAATACGAATATACGGAGTCTGCTAGGGGTAATGATGATGCCCCCACCAGAGGGGGAAGCGGAGATAGTGGTGGCGATGGATGCCGAGAAAGCATTTGATAGAGTGGAGTGGGATTATTTGTGGGAGGTGTTGAGGAGATTTGGCTTTGGAGATGAGTATATTAGATGGATACAGCTGCTGTATAGGGCCCCGATGGCGAGCGTGGTCACGAATGGACGGGGGTCTGCGTATTTTCGGCTCCATAGAGGGACGAGGCAGGGATGTCCTCTGTCCCCATTATTGTTTGCACTGGCGATGGAGCCCCTGGCAATAGCATTGAGGGGTTCCAGGAAGTGGAGGGGAGTACTCAGGGGAGGAGAAGAACACCGGGTATCTCTGTATGCAGATGATTTGTTGTTGTATGTGGCGGACCCGGCGGAGGGGATGCCAGAGATAATGCGGATACTTGGGGAGTTTGGAGAATTTTCAGGATATAAACTGAACATGGGGAAAAGTGAGTTGTTTGTGGTGCATCCAGGGGAGCAGAGCAGAGAAATAGAGGACTTACCGCTGAGGAAGGTAAAAGGGACTTTCGCTACTTGGGGATCCAGATAGCCAAGAATTGGGGTACATTGCATAGGTTAAATTTAACGCGGTTGGTGGAACAGATGGAGGAGGACTTCAAGAGATGGGACATGGTATCCCTGTCACTGGCAGGGAGGGTGCAGGCGGTTAAAATGGTGGTCCTCCCGAGATTCCTCTTTGTGTTTCAGTGCCTCCCGGTGGTGATCACGAAGGCTTTTTTCAAAAGGATTGAGAAGAGTATCATGAGTTTTGTGTGGGCCGGGAAGACCCCGAGAGTGAGGAAGGGATTTTTGCAGCGTAGTAGGGATAGGGGGGGGCTGGCACGACCGAGCCTTAGTGAGTACTACTGGGCCGCCAATATCTCAATGGTATGTAAGTGGATGGGAGAAGAGGAGGGAGCGGTGTGGAAGAGATTGGAGAGGGCGTCCTGCAGGGGGACTAGCCTACAAGCTATGGTGACGGTGCCGTTGCCGTTCTCACCGAAGAAATACACCACAAGCCCGGTGGTGGTGGCTACTCTGAAAATTTGGGGGCAGTGGAGACGGCATAGGGGAAAGACGGGAGCCTCGGTGTGGTCCCCGATAAGAAATAACCATAGGTTTGCTCCGGGGAGAATGGATGGGGGATTTAGAACATGGCAAAGAGCAGGAGTAACACAATTGAGAGATCTGTTTGTAGATGGGACGTTTGCAAGTCTGGGAGCGCTGACCGAAAAATATGGGTTGCCCCAGGGGAATGCATTCCGGTATATGCAATTGAGGGCTTTTGCGAGGCAACAGGTGAGGGAATTCCCGCAGCTCCCGACGCAGGAGGTGCAGGACAGGGTGATCTCAAAGACATGGGTGGGGGACGGTAAGGTATCAGACATATATAGGGAAATGAGGGACGAGGGGGAGATTATGGTAGATGAGCTGAAAGGGAAATGGGAAGAAGAGCTGGGGGAGGAGATTGAGGAGGGGCTGTGGGCTGATGCCCTAAGTAAGGTAAACTCATCGTCCTCGTGTGCCAGGCTAAGCCTGATACAATTTAAGGTGTTACACAGGGCGCATATGACTGGAGCACGGCTCAGTAAATTTTTTGGAGTAGAGGATAGGTGTGCGATATGCTCGAGAAGCCTAGCGAATCACACCCACATGTTCTGATCATGTCCGGCACTACAGGGGTTTTGGGTGGGGGTGACAAAGGTGCTTTCGAAGGTGGTGGGGGTCCAGGTCGAACCAAGCTGGGGGTTGGCTATATTCGGGGTTGCAGAAGAGCCGGTAGTGCAGGAGGCGAAAGAGGCTGATGTTTTGGCCTTTGCGTCCCTAGTAGCCCGGCGCAGGATACTGTTGATGTGGAAGGAAGCCAAGCCCCCAGGTGTGGAGACCTGGATAAATGACATGGCAGGGTTTATAAAGCTGGAACGGATTAAGTTCGTCCTAAGGGGATCGGCTCAAGGGTTCACCAGGCGGTGGCAACCGTTCGTCGAATATCTCACAGAAAGATAGAGGGAATGGAAAAGAAGAAGACAGCAGCAGCAACCCGGGGAGGGGGGGGGGGGAGGGGGGGGAGAAGGAACCAGAAGGACTCTCAGGGATGTTAGTGTATAAGTATAATATGTATAGGTTGTTGTTATGGGTAATTGTATACTGGACGGCTGAATAGTATTTTTTGGAGGGTATTTATTTGGGACAAGGCAGTTGCCATTTAGTTTTGTTTTTTTAATTTTGATGTTGTTTATATATTATTTATTTCTTGTTTAAAAAACTGGCCATTGTTATTTATATTGTTATATTACTGTGTGAAAGATCACAATGTACTGTTATGGTTGGCCAAAAATTTTGAATAAAATATATTTAAAAAAAAAAAAAATAGGAGAACCAATTAAAGATTTGTTAAACGGGTAGAAATTGTGCCATGATTTTGGACTCGCTGGGCGGATTTTTAAGTGGTGGGATGTTTTGTTGCTGTCGCTGGCCGGGCAGGTGCAGACAATAAAAATAACGGCGCTGCCTAGGTTTCAGTTTGTGTATCAGAACCTCCTCGGTGGGATGCTTCGTCCCACCGCGCCACATTTCTGCCTCACCCCGCCGGCGGGATGCTCCATTCCGCCGGCTGGTCAAAGGGGTTTCTCATTGTGGGGCAGCCCTACGCCGTCGGGAAATCCCCGGGCTGCTGGCAAAACGGAGCACCCCACCGGCGGAGAATCCTGCCCCTTACCTTTGCCCCTCAGTCCTTTCTTTAGGAAAGTCAATGGGCTGATCTCGGGGTTTGTGTGGGCGGGGAAGGTCCCGCGGGTCCGGCGGTTTTTCTTGAAAGGGGATGAGAGGGGGAAAGGGCGCTGGCATTGCCGAATTTGATACATTATTATTGGGTGTCAAATATTGCAATGGTGAGGAAATGGGCTGTGGAGAGAGGCCGGCCTGGGAGCAGGTGGAGGCGGCGTCATGTAGGGGAATGTGTTTGAGGGCTTTATTGTTGGCTCCCTTGCCGTTCTCGCTAGCCAGGTGTTCCATGAGCCTAGTACTAGTGTCTGTTTTAAAGGTGTGGGGGCAGTGTAGGCTGCACTTTGAGTTGGAGGGTATATCGTTGTGAATGCCGATTTGCGACAATCATAGGTTTGTGTCGGCGGGGCTGGATGCGAGGTTCCGGGGATGGTGGCAGCTGGGGATTGAGTACTTCAGGGACTTGTTTAATAGGAGGCAGGTTTGAGGGGCTGGAGGGGTTGGAGGAAATGTATGAGTTGCCCAAGGGGAATGGGTTTTGGTGCCTGCAGGTTCGATATTTCATGAGGAGACAGGTGCCGTTGTTTCCGGGTTTGTCGTCTCTGGTGTGGCAAGACAAGCTGTTATCGGAGAACAAATTGGGGAGAGTGTCAGATATTTATAAGGAACTGATGGAGAGCGAAGCCACTCCGGTGAAGGATAACAAGCGTAAATGGAAGGAGGAGCTGGGAGGGGAGGGGTGGGCGGGACGTGGGTGGAGGCCTTGCGGAGGGTGAACTCATCCTCGTGTGAGAGGTTAAGCCTCATTATGTTTGAAGTGGTGCATAAGGCCCACATGACGGTGAGAGGACGAGCAGGTTCTTTGCGGGGGGGGGGGTAGATGATAGGTGTGGGCCGTGCGCGGGGCGGGGTGGGGGACTGCGAATCACATCCACATGTTCTGGGCATTTCCAAGACTGAGGTGGTTCTGGCAGGAATTCTCGGCCGTGATGTCTAAGGTGCTAGGTGTGGGAGTGGTTCCGAGTCTGGAGGTGGAGATATTTGGTGCGTCGGAAGACCGGGAGTCCAGGGGGAGAGAGGCCGATGTGTTGGCCTTTGCCTCCCTGATAGCCCGGAGACGGATTTTGTTGGGTTGGTGGGACTCGGAGCTGCCAAAAGCGGGGTGTGGATGAGCGATCTGGCACAATTCCAAACGTTAAGTTTGCTATGCGGGGGTCGGTCGAGGATTTCGCCCGGAGGTGGAATCCGTTCATCGATTTCTTCAGGGAGAATTGAGGGGTCAGCAAGGGGCAGGAGGTTTTTTGCAGGTTGGTAAGGGGGTTAAAATGGGGTTGGCTGGATGTGGCGTGGTATTGGTGCCAGGGAGGGTGGAGGGTTCTAGTTGTTTACTGGGTCGATTTGTTCTTCTGATATTCAGTGTATATTTGTTAAATGCCCTGAATAAAAATATTTGTATCATGCAGGCTGCATTAACCTCTCTGTTCTCGCCAGGGAGGGAAATCATGGGCCCTGGTGCTTCTCCTGTTCCTGGGCCCCATATCCTCCTCCACCATCCGCTCCTGCACCCCCTGCTATTTAACCCTCCCCCCTCAATCATTGCCTTTTCAAGATTCACCAATCAATTCACCAAACAATCACAGAAAGGCTTGAGTGAAAAGCTAATGTCCGTTGTTGGTGTCTAGGGCGGGATTCTCCGCAATCGGCGCGATGTCCGCCGACCGCCGGCAAAAACGGCGCGAATCAGTCCGGCATCGCGCCGCCCCAAAGGTGCGGAATTCTCCACATCTTGGGGGGCCGAGCCCTCACCTTGATGGGCTAGGCCCGCGGCGGACTGATTTCCGCCCCGCCAGCTGGCGGGAAAGGTCTTTGGTGCCCCGCCAGCTGGCGCGGAAATGACTTTGCCGTGCGGCGCATGCGCGGGAGCGTCAGCGGCCGCTCACGGCAACCCGCGCATATTGCGGTGGGGGGTCGGAGAATCGCGCCCCATGTTACAAACATCATCCAACACCTATTCCACGCTGCTCAGTAATATTAAGAGCAGCAATCACACACAGTGGTAGTTTGTGTGTGCCCTTTTGATAATCTATTCAGCAAACAAGAGAGAAAATGGTTTATTTCAGCGTGCATCGTGCAATATTGTTTGACAGGAAAATTTCCCATTGTCTTTAAGCCAAGCAGAAGAATGCAGAAGTTACAGGAGAGATCACTTTGCTCGTCCATGCTGGTTTGAACAGAAGCTGCAGACTTGTCTGCACCAGACAGAGAGAGGTGCAATGGGATTTGGTTTGATTGATTGGCTGGTAGCCAATTAATTGGCCCAAAAGGCCATACTCTGCCTGGTATTGTGACCTTGGATTCATGTCACATTACATTCACCCCCCACTATTTGTCCTGGGCTTGCAAAATCCTACCAACTGTCCTGGCTTGAGATAATTCACACCTCTTTAACCTGTGATTATCTCTCCCTACAGTCGCTCTCTTTGGATCTGTAAAGACTTGATTACCTGCAAAGACTCACATTCAACGTATCGTCTTGCATCATTGACTTTGTCTATATATATGTTTCTGGCACCCACCTCTTCATTTACCTGAGGAAGGAGCTGCGCTCCGAAAGCTAGTGATTCAAAACAAACTGTTGGACTTTAACCTGGTGTTGTAAGACTTCCTATTGTGCCCACCCCAGCCCAATGCCGGCATCTCCACATCATGGCCACCGTCGACACCGCAAACTGCCGGCTCAAAGTGGAGAGGATCTCCAAGAAGATCGCACATATAGAAAGATCGCGCATATAGACATTGACATTAAGTTTCTACAAAGATGCAAGAAAACAGACAAGATCCCGAAAGGACTACAGATCACAAACTCACACAAGCCGACCTACAACATAGACTACGCTGAGAAACTCTGCCGTCGCACCTCTCTCACACTGCTCAACTACCTCGTACACCAGCTCTACAGCAGACGCCGCAATCTGGAAACCAAGATAGAGTCCATGGGCAGGTTCTCTGACCCCCCGCCGGGTCGGAGAATACCCGGGGGGGCGACGTGAATCCCGCCCCAACGCCGGCTGCCGTATTCTCCGGCGCCGTTTTTCGGGCGGGGGCGGGATTCACGCCACGGCAGTCAGGGGACGTTGGCAGCGCCCCCCCCCCGGCGATTCTCCGGACCCCGATGGGCCGAGCGGCCGTCCATTTTTTGGCCAGTCCCGCCGGCGTGAATCACTCAACTCACGTACTGGCGGGACCTGCCGGATAAGTCGGTGAGGGCGGTCCTCGGGGGGACACGGTGGGGATCCGATCCTGGGGGGTCCCCACCGTGGCCTGGCCCGCGATCGGGGCCCACCGATCTGCGCGCGGGCTTGTTCTGTGAGGGCACTCCTTTCTTCCGCGCCGGCCCCTGTAGGGCTCCGCCATGGCCGGCATGGTGTAGAGAACCCCTCACCCATGCGCGAAATCACGCCGGCCCTTCGGCACATGTGCGAATTCGCCCTGTCCCTTCGCGGCCGGCTGGAGCGAAGAGGGTTACGCACTTTCGGGGGCTGATGACGCCGGAATGGTTGGTGCCGGTTCTCCCAGAAGGGAGAATCCCGGCCCATATTCTCAACTTGCGCTCAGGACGCAGCAGACCAGCTGCAGAACACCGCCAAACAGATGAGACAATGGTACTATGCCACCTATATGCACACCAAGTACAGGAAGCTTGAGAAACTCGGCATCACCACCAGCAGCAACCAAGCCTTACAGTAGAAAACAATACAGGGAAATCCATTGTCAGCTTGTCGGACTACACCTTCCAACCAGACGAAATCAAAGTCCTCAGCAGAGGGCTCAATTTCTGCACCACCACCAAAATGGACCCCATCAGTCTCGTGGCAGACACGGAGGAATTCATCAGATGAATGAGGCTCCGGGAGTTCTTCCACAGACCCCAAGAGGTCGACAGCGAGCCCAATGAGACAACCAATGAGCCAGAACAGCAGACCGAGAGATCTGCGGTGCGGCAACTGAAGAGGAAAGAGTCGAATTGGACCCCTCCGGAAGGCCGCTGCCTTAGACTCGACATGTATGTTCAAGCCATGAGGAGTCGAGTCAATGCCAGATTCATCAGTCGCATTCACAAGACAGCTCCGAAAGTCACCCAAGCATATCGCAACGCCATCCGCGCTCTCAAGACTAACCGCAACATCGTCATCAAACCAGTAGACAAAGGAGGGGCTACCACCATACTAAATAGAACGGATTACTGCAAAGAAGTGTACTGACAACTCAACAACCAGGAACACTACAGTTACCCGCAGATCCGACCAAGGAACACACCCGCCAACTCAACAGACTGATCAAGACTTGGATCCAGGTCTTCATAGTACCTTACATGCTCTCATCCCACGTACTCCCCACGTTGGAGATCTCTACTGCCTCCCGAAGATACACAAGACCAACACACCAGGCCGTCCTATCATATCAGGATATGGGACCCTGTGCGAGAACCTCTCTGGCTACATCGAGGGCATCTTGAAACCCAGCGTACAAGGAACACCCAGCTTCTGTCGCGATATGACAAACTCCTTATAGAAATTTAGCACCTATGGTCCAATTGAACCAGGAACATTCAGGTGCCCTTGAGCTGCATCCCAGAAAATGGAAATGACTACTTACCTCCTCACCTCCCCTCACAAGCCATCCCGCCAGCTTCACATTTTTGAAAAGGAGTACTAAACGACTCCCGCTGGCGAGTCTGGTGATTCCCAGGAGGCTGCCGCATTCAACTTCAATCTCGCTAATGAGACTGAAATGAATGCAAATGGGGAATAATGATGTCCTCCCCATCTTTGGCTGAGATCCCGAATTCGCCAATGGGAGCGAGCCAGGTGAATTACAAACTGGTTAGTTCCCGGAGCGAATCTCGATTTTGGGCTTTCCCACTATTCACCCGGCGCCCGCCCTGATCCCAGGCGGGCACAACGCGGTGGCTATATCGTGTCTTCTATCTTTAGGGACAGCAAGAGCAGCGGCGAATGAACCTGTCATCAGAGGAATTGGGGCAATGACTAAACAACAATGAATGCACCATTTTTCACCATTTCCGCAAGAGCTTGCATTCAAGGGGAATTAGCAATGTCACGGGAAAATAATATGAAAGCTTCAAAATAAATTACCCAACAGAAATCTCCCACGTGTGGATCTGTTTCTAGATTATCACTTGTTCATTTCCCTTCATCCAGAAAGTGCATTGCTAGATAACCTTTACAGACCAATCAGCATGAGGGAGCCAATGGAAAACCAGCTTGCCAAGCAAATCACCAGAAATCAAATAACAAAATGAAGAACTTGCATTTGTCCAGCATGGGAGGGATTGAATCTGTGACTGGGGGAGCAACTATTTATTTACCATGCCTGCTATTACTCCAATCACTGCTCTGATGTCAGTTCCACCTTTCAGCACCTCTCCGTTTGACTGACAGTTACTATTTTTAAAAAAGGTTTGCGGGATTCAGGTGATGTGAGTGCGGGATTAGTAGCTTTAACCCCATTCCCAACCAGATCCAAGGGGCTACATGGTGGCCCTGTCCTGCACTGCAGCCCCTACCACCGCATGTTTCACTCCACCCCCCCCTCCCCTCCAATCTAGAACCACACCCCAGCCAACCCCCAGGCTGCCCTCTGCACTGCACCCCTGACCCCTTCGGTGCCTGGCTCCGAGGGGTGCTCTGACCCCAGCTCCGACCTCCTGGAGTCAGGAATGGGGCCAGGAAAATCCTGAAGTTTGTTTTTCTGTACGACAAAGTTAAATTTCCTGTACAAAAGTGGACCCATACAATCTTCCCATCGGCAGGAAAAGGGTGCGAGTACAGTCGGTTCTTGACACAGCGCCTTGACATGGCCTGTGATGTCGGGATCGCTATTGAAAGCCCTGTGGCAAATCCTTTCCTGTCCCACGTTATTTTTCTTGGGTCAGGTGGGGTTTGGACTTCTGATAACCCTTGTTTGCAAACTTGGAGGTTTTGGTGGAAGATTGCTGTGGTTCAGGAAATATTCTAAGAACAAAGAGAACAAAGAAAAATTACAGCACAAGAACAGGCCCTTCGGCCCTCCAAGCCTGCGCCAATCCAGATCCTCTACCTAAAACTGTCGCCTATTTTCTAAAGATCTGTATCCCTCTGCTCCCTGTCCATTCATGTATCTGTCTAGATACATCTTAAATGACGCTATCGTGCCCACCTCTATCACCTCCGCCGGCAATGCGTTCCAGGCACCCACCACCCTCTGCGTAAAGAACTTTCCACGCATATCTCCCTTGAACTTTTCCCCTCTCACCTTGAACTCGTGACCCCTAGTAATTGAGTCCCCCACTCTGGGAAAAAGCTTCTTGCTATCCACCCTGTCTATACCTCTCATGATTTGGTAAACCTCAATGAGGTCCCTCCTCAACCTTCGTCTTTCCAATGAAAATAATCCTAATCAACTCAACCGCTCTTCATTGCTAGAGCCCTCCATACCAGCCAACATCCTGGTGAACCTCCTCTGCACCTTCTCCAAAGCATCCACATCCTTTTGGTAATGTGGCGACCAGAACTGTACGCAGTATTCCAAATGTGGCCAAACCAAAGTCTTATACAACTGTAACATGACCTGCCAACTCTTGAACTCAATACCCCTTCCGATGAAGGAAAGCATGCCGTATGCCTTCTTGACCACTCTATTGACCTGTGCAGCCACCTTCAGGGTACAATGGACCTGAACACCCAGATCTCTCTGTACATCAATTTTCCCGTGGGCTTTTTCATTTACCGTATAGTTCGCACTTGAATTGGATCTTCCAAAATGCATCACCTCGCATTTGCCTGGATTGAACTCCACCTGCCATTTCTCCGCCCAAATCTCCAACCTATCTATATTTTGCTGTATTCTCTGACAGTCCCCTTCACTATCTGCTACTCCACCAATCTTAGTATCATCTGTAAACTTGCTAATCAGACCACTTATACCTTCCTGCAGGTCATTTATGTATATCACAAACAACAGTGGTCCCAGCACAGATCCCTGTGGAACACCACTGGTCACAGTTCTCCATTTTAAGAAACTCCCTTCCACTACTTCTCTCTGTCTCCTGTTGCCCAGCCAGTTCTTTATCCATCTAGCTAGTACACCCTGGACCCCATGAGACTTCACTTTCTCCATTAGCCTACCATGGGGAACCTTATCAAATGCCTTACTGAAGTCCATTCTGACAGGTATTTGTTCAATTTTTTGATATCTTCAAATGTCATTATTGGATATTGTATAAGTTAGCTTTATTTTTACTGTAGTGATTGCTCAAAGGACTCCATCCTGTAAAGGTAAGTTAACCATTATGTTGATCAGCATTGTGACAGTGTTGAGATACATTGGAGAACCTTTCTCATTGGAAACTTGCTGTGATGCACTTAAAATAGAAGAAAACAGTGATTGGGAATGCCAATGTCATGATCTGAAGTAATTTAAATACCCTCAGTTCTTGAAAGCTGAAAATAAATGTTGTTCAGCTTTCACTTCGAGATTTAAAAAGCCGTCTGCTGCTCAGCTGCTTTCATTGACAGGCCATTTGATGTAGCAGAGAAAAATGGAGTTTCAATAATCTCCATTGTTTACCATTGTAATATTTGTATCGACAGTCGAGCCCATTATGAATTCTTGGATAAGTTTCAAAAGCTGTAGAACCACTTATCACAGCAGATGGTTATGCATTTGTTTTGTCTGACAATTTTTAGAGGATTAAAGGATGATCTGCCTTTTATGTGATTACTGAGTAGAGGTCCGGTCAGTTTTACAGCTAGTTGATCAATTGAGGAAATGTAACTTTTTTGCCTTGGGTCTGGATTATTTTTCAGTCTGGATGGTTCTGTTTTTGAGATACAGCTTTATTATGTTAAAGGTGTAAATTCTGTTGCTAACTTTTGGTTGGCTCTTAAATCGTAATTTGCTCTGTTTGTTTAACCTTCGCTCTAGAGTCGCCAGGTATCTTTATGATACCGCCACGAGGTTCAAGTTCAAGTAATGATCAATAACTCAACTCACCAATTAGTACGATTCAAATCAGAGCACACTTATTATACACTGTAAATCGCTACTCATGCATAAACCCTACTTTCCAGGCTATTCCTATCACTAAAAGGCCTATACTTAGCTTCGGACTGGCCCACCAGGTCAGGGGAACAAATGACCTTTCGTTCAGGTCCTGAGTCTGCAGGATTCAAAAGCTGGTATGAGCTGGTAGCTAGGAGCGCCTATCTCGTAGCGAGCGTTGACTTGAGACTTACTTGGTTGGCGGAAGCGAGGCATGTCACTGTCAAGGGTTGGTTCGAGCTGCTGAGTGACCCTGCCAAAGAAGGATGATTTGAACTTGGGGGCTTTACTTTATAGTCCCCAGGGGCTTCACGCCCTTCGGGGTGGACCCCGTACCTGGTTCCAAGTGATTGGACTGCGTTCCGAGCACTCGGATCAATTTCTCCAATACTGGAGTTTTTCCCTGATTGTTGGGCAGTCCCTAAATGTCCGTTGGCCTTCCTTTGTCTTGGCTCCTGCTGGCGCCGAGGAGTCTGGCTTGGCTTTATTCACCTTAACTGTTGCCATTGTGCCTTGGATTCGCTCATTACTATGCAGATGGCTGCTGCATTACTATGCAGATGGCTGCTGGTTTCCGGGCTGTCTGGTTGTTTTGCAGGTTTCAATATACATTATTTCTGTATTTGCTAGTCTTTGCCTGTGTTGGCTGAATTTCCCTTCAGCCTTTGAGGTTCTCCATTTTAAGTCAGGAAGTGGCCAACCCAGGTGGCTACACACCCTCCTTGTGATCCCTAACACAAAGCGTAAAGGATCACACAACTGCGTTGTCTTCATTCCCTGACCCGGCGAGCACTCTTCTATGGCCTCTACACTAACCATAACTATGCAAGAAAAATTTTAACTGACAATTTCTAAGTGGCGCTGTGTCAAAACAGGGACATGCATTACAAAATACAAAAAACGGTACCTCTAACTATCCTCAATAAACTACACTCACTCAAACATTCAATCATATTAACTTCCTAAACAATACAAAATAAAAGCAGCATTTACATCTTTCCTGACTTGGCAGTCAAGCACAGGGGTGTACAATATTTCCATTTCTTTATTTACAGAAGAACGCAAACGAATGTCCTTTATTATAGATCGACTGGTTCGGGGGCCTGGTGAAAACCGAAAATAGGGGATCTCATTCTGTATACCGGGATGCGAGCGCGGTAGGCTCTCCTTCTCCATTTCCTCATGCGGATAGTCGGCACGATGCTGCAGAGTATCACCAACACTAATAGGGATTCGACTACGTAGGAAAGGGAGTACCACGTTATGAGCTTATCACACCATGATGGTGTGGTGTTGCCTGTTACTGGGCTCTGGGTGCTATGGGGAAGTGAATCATTGACGGCTGGGGTCAGGAGGTTCGCGCTCGCGCACAACCGGGTACACATTATGATGAAAAACACGTATGCCGTCTTCATTGTTGTCTTCTTCTTTCTCTTCTGTTCCTTTCCGTTTTGTCTCTTTTCCTGGAGCTTCTGGGGTTCTGTGGGATCAAGCATAGTTTCTGTTACTATCTTGGTTAATATCTCGTCTGTTAGTATGTCTGTCCTTTAGTGCCAATTTTCCCTTTATAATTTGTCACCATGTGTGACTCCGTCATTTTTAAAAAAAACCGAATATTCAGGACAAGACACACTTAAAAATACTGAGCCAGTGCGAGCCGTCTCACAGGCTGTGCGATTTACCGTCCAAATGTTTGAGGATGTAAATAGCATAGGGATGGCAACAAAAACGAAACTTTTTGAACCAAAGGTGCCAAAATTAGGTGCGTATGTGCCGCGACGGGTAAGAATTGGATGGAATCCCCGGGTAGGACGGCGACCAATGCCATGTGTGCTCTACCCGAGCGTAGCTGACCAGAGGGGGGGTCCTCAGGCAGGGCGGTGACCAATGCCATTTATCCACTGCCTGAGCAACCGACAAGAAGGGGCAAGAAATCTAGTCATCGTGGGGTTTGCCGTAAAGGCTCTTCCTTCGAACCAGAAGAGAAATTATGAACGGGGGCTGGCAAGCTCTCAGCGGTTTTGGCCGATGAGTGTGCTGGCAAGTTCTCATAGCTTTCTGCAGACAAATAAGGCGTGGGGCCGTGGAAAAAAAATTTCCGATCTTACAAACAACATTTAACACTACCAGTAACAAACAACATTAAACAACATGCTGCAGGTTCCATCAGAAATGACACCGTTTTTCCCAAGCGGTTCCTTTTTAAAACATCATCTGGACACCTCAGTTATCAGTTGCGAACAGGGTCGCAAAGGGGTTCTCGCTTGGGGAGTCAGACTCAAAGTCGTCATCTTCTCCCGGATGCCATACTCTCGAATGTATAAGAGCTGATAGGGCTGCATGGTGCGATTTGGGGTCCATCTCGTCGTTCTGGACGAGCCTGTATGAGTTGTTGCGGTGCCAAAAGGTGATGTCTAGTTCCGTGGGGACGGAATGGTCATCGTAGGGCGGTGGTGTTTGGTGGGGTTTGTTGAGGAAAGTGATGAGGAAGGGATCACTCGAATCGTGGTCAGATTCACTGGGTGTGGGTCCCGTTGCCTGGGGATAGTAGGGAGGTGTGCTGTGGCTATTGTCTGAGTCACAGTCGCTGTCGTTGCTGCTGCTGTCTATGGGCATTCTAGAGGTCGGGGGTGAAGTCGAGGGTGAGTCCATGGATGTGCTGGGCGTGTTGGAGGAGGGTAGGGATACGTTGGGTGTGGGTGGGGTGTGGTCTGCTGCGTCGAGCATGACGTGATGTGCGTGGTTGGACTGTAGGCCATATGCCTTAAGCTGGCTAATATGGAACCACGCAGTCTTTCCGTTGGGGTACTTAATTTTATAGACTGAGGGGCTTACTTTGTCCGCAATGGAGTACGGACCCGAATATTTAGGTGACAGGAATGTGCTGGGGTTATAGATGGAGAGCATGACCTGCTGTCCTACCTCAAACTCAGTCGCATGCACTGTCTTGTCGAAACATGCCTTGCTCTGTTTCTTCCGTGTGCCTAATCTTACTGCGGCTGCTAGCTGAGCCATTTTTACATTCTCAACTAGTTGTTTTACTGCGTTCTCGTGTGTGCGGGTCGTCACTTCGGGGCTGGTCAAGTCCAATCCTAATAAAAATTCTGTGCCTTTCATGGGGCATCCGGTCATGAGAGTGTGTGGGGTGTAACCTGTGGATGTTGAGACAGTATTTCTCAAAAACATCAGCTCAAAAGGGAGGACTGAATCCCAAGTGGTGTTGTTTTGTTGGACCATTTTTCTGAGGGTGGCTTTTCGGGTCCGATTCATTCGCTCCACGATACCACTTGACTGGGGGTGGTATGCGATGTGGAATTTTTGGGTAATGCCAAATATCATAGAACATAGAACATAGAACATTACAGCACAGTACAGGCCCTTCGGCCCTCGATGTTGCGCCGACCTGTGAAACCACTCTAAAGTCCATCTACACTATTCCCTTATCGTCCATATGTCTATCCAGTGACCATTTGAATGCCCTTAGTGTTGGCGAGTCCACTACTGTTGCAGGCAGGGCATTCCACGCCCTTACTACTCTCTGAGTAAAGAACCTACCTCTGACATCTGTTCTATATCTATCTCCCCTCAATTTAAAACTATGTCCCGTCGTGCTAGACATCACCATCCGAGGAAAACGTGAGGATGTTCTTCATGACACGTCCCGTAAAATGGGAACCGTGGTCGGATTCAATGCTGCGGTGGAGTCCCCATCTCGTAAAGATGTGGTGGGTTAAGATCTTGGCTGTGGTCTTTGTCGTGTTCGTTCTGGATGGGAATACCTCTACTCATTTCGTAAAAGTGTCCATGACGACTAATACGTATTTGTAAACATTCCTGCAAGTGGGCAATGGTCCTATAAAATCGATCTGGAGGTTAGTCCAGGGGCCGTTAACGGGGCGGGTGTGACTAAGTTGAGCTTTCTTGGCGTATCTGTCCGGATTGTTCTGGGCACAGATAAGGCAATTCTCAACGTAGTGCGTTACGTCTTCTTTTAATCTTGGCCACCAACAGAGCTGCCTGAGGTGGGCTGTAGTGGGATCAATTCCCTGATGTCCATGACTGTCATGGAATAAACAAATAAGTTGATTCCTGTCCTGTTCAGGAACCACATAAAGGGTGTCTTTTAACACCACACCGTCATGTGTGGTCAGTGCATTTTTGAATCTATCATAGGGGGCTGGAAATTTTCCTTTCAAAATCTCCCTGAGATTGCTATCCTGCTTCTGGGCCTGCACTAAATCCTCGATATTAGTCTGCGAGACCTGAACTGCACTCACTGGTGCGCTTTCGGGGGGTGTCCAAAAATATCCGTGCCTGGAACCTGCTTTTGCCAGTGCACCGGCCTTTACATTTCCAGGGGGGAGGAATGGTGGTGGCTTCGAACTTTAACGATTCCGAATGTCCTGTTCTGTGCTTTTTCTAAAATGTGGCGGAGCAATGGGGCTGAAGGGAGGGGTTTTCCGTCTGTGGAAACAAATCCTCTTGCTTTCCACAGGGGTAGGAATTCTGTAAGGCTATTGCAGATATAGAGGCTGTCCGAGTATATGTCTGCTGGGCTGGGGAAAGAATCTGGGTGATCCACAATGTACGCAACGGCTGCTAGTTCTGCCGCCTGCGCGCCTAAGTGGCCTGGTAGCTTTAGTGATATTTCTTCTAGGGCGCGTTACTGCGCTTCCTCGACATAAATGCCGCATCCTGTAATGCGCTTCCCTTCTAATACTGTGGAAGAACCATCCACATAAATCCTCAAAGGTGCGCACATGTCTGTGGGCTGGGGGCTCTGGGGTGAACTACCTATCTTTCTGGGGGGTGTTTTTGCAATAAAGGGGCCTGTGTTGTGGTGTGGTGAGATGATTTCACATTCGTGGGGGGTGCCTGGGTACTGAAGGTTATCGGGTCTTGGTCATTTTAACAGTGATGTCCCGTCACTGCAAAAGAAGGGTCCATCTGGCTGTTCTAATCTGACTAACTGTACCGTTCTTGAGTCGTCCGTCAAGTAAAAGTTGGGTGGGGGTGTGTTCTGTGAGGATTGTGATGGGGTTTAGTCCGGTTATGTAAGAAAAGTACTGAACTGCCCAGAAAACTTCGAGCAGGTGCCTTTTACAGGCCGAAAATCCCTGGTCCACAGGATCTAAAAGTCTGGAGGCAAAAGCCACGGGTCTTAACTGTTCGTGCCGTTCCTGGAGGAGCACGGCCGAAAGGGTGCGGTCGGTGCCAGCTATCTCTATAGCGTAGGGGGAAAGTGCGTCTGGAACTTGTAGTGCGGGGGCTGCAAGGAGGGCTCTTTTCAAAGCATCCACAGCATCCGTATGCTGCGGAAGCCATTCCCAAGGGGCTCCTTTCTTTAGGAGTTCCGAGAGGGGCGCTGCCTTGCTGGCGAAACCGTCAATGTGGTTTCGGCAGTAGCCAACCAGTCCTAAAAATGACCGGAGGGCTGAAACATTCTGGGGAAGGGGCAATTTGGCAATCAAGTGAATTCTTTTGCGCTCGATCTCGCGTTTACCGTGTGTGACAATCGTACCCAAATATATCACTTTGTTTTCCAAAATCTGGGCCTTTTTGGGGTTTACTTTACAACCAATTTTCTGTAGGAGTTCCAGGAGTTCGGCCAGAAGCTCGATGTGCTCTGCCTTGGTGTCTGTCTGCAGTAATAGGTCGTCCACATACTGGACCAGACATTCGGGGCGAGAAAAGTTTGATAATCCATTTGCCAGCTGTCGGTGGAAAATGGAGGGGGAGTTGTGGAATCCTTGTGGAAGGCATGTCCACGTGTACTGCTGATTTTTAAAAGTGAAGGCAAATTTGTATTGGCATTCTTTTGCCAATAGAATGGACCAGAATCCATTACTGACGTCCAAAACCGTAAAGTATTGTGAGTTGAGTCCCTGTTTGAGCATGGTCTTGGGACTTGTGGCTACCTTGGGGGCTGCTGCGGGGGTGACTTTGTTGAGTTCCCGGTAATCGATGGTCAGTCGCCATGATCCATCGGACTTTCTCACTGGCCAAATTGGGGCATTATTAGTGGAGGCTACTGATCTGAGTACGCCCTGCTCTAATAAGCTGTCGATAACTTTTGCGATTTCTCCCTCTTCCTCTTGGGGAAATCCGTATTGCTTTTGGGGTCTAGGGTCAGGTCCTGTGATGTGAACGGAACCAGTCATCAGGCCACAGTCGTGTTTGTGGGTCGCGAATGCTGTCCTGTGTTTCTGCAGAGCTGCCCTAACCTGCTTGTCTGTGCTAATCGTGGTCGGGTCAAACCAGAATTCGCCGACTGCACTAATCTTGTTGGCGTATTCGCCTATTGTGAGGGTTGCGGCGGCTATTTCGGATTTTGTCATTTTCCAAACACATTGGTTGACTAGATCAAAGAACAGGTTGTGGGAATTCATAAAGTCTATGCCCAAAATGTGTTCTGCTGTGTGGGGCAGGTCGACTAAGACTATGGGGTGCTTGGTGGTGATGTTGCCGATTTGAATGGGTACAGGGGCTGTGATGTGTCCCTGCTGTGAGTGGCCTGTAAAGCCGCTGAGGGTGATAGTGGCTGTAGTGGGCCACGTGTCTTTCTGGAATATGGTGGAGGAATTAATTGTGGTGCGGGACCCTCCTGTGTCCCAGAGAAATTCGATGGGCTGTCCCCGTATCTTTGCTGCAACTACTGGTCGGCCGGACCTATCCCAAAGGGTGTCGCAGACATAACTGGGGGAGCCCGAACACCGTCAGTCCATTCCGTTCAGGTCCGTCTGGTCTGAACGGGTGCTCACACTATGTATGGACTCTGTCCTATTCTTATTCAGAGTGCCTGCCTGCTGGGCTCTCTGTGGCTTTCGTGAGGCATTGAATTCTCGTGCAAAGTGTCCTAACTGCCCGCAATTGTAACACTCCTGTGGCTTTTGTGGGGGCTGTTCCTGCCTTCGTTCACCCATGCGGGGTTCTGGTGCGTTTTCACCACTTGGATGTTTGCTTCTGCCTGCTGTTCCTCGGGTTTCCTCACTGCGGGTTTGTGTTGTACAGACTGCTCCCAGGTGCGGGACAATCTTTTAAAAACCCATTTCTCATTGTGGGCTTCCTCTGAGGGGTCATAATTCGTACAGGCTTTTTGTCCTGCCTCTGTGGCATGGGAGATAAGGGTGCGGGTCCATTTAGCCATACTGTCTTGGGACAAATGGGCGCGTTCTAAATTTCCAAAAACTGCTGTGAAATGAATCCACAGGCTTCCAGCAAACGCTGTGGGGTGTTCTGTCTTTTTCTGCCTGCACTTATTCAGGTCTTCTACGGGGTCACCTCTGTTGTAGCCGATCGCATCTAGGATCGCTGTATGCATTTCCTCAAGAGTGCCTCCTCTGACATTCTGTGGGTCTGGAAGGGCTGCTACGACTGAAGGGTCTAAACACAAAACTGTGAGATTCACGTGCTCATGCTCGTCCAGGCTGTACATGGTCGCCTGCTGCTTTACTCTGGCAAAGAAGTGGTGGGGGTCTGAGGTGGGGAGGAACGGTGTGATTTTCTCTCACGCATCCCGTAATTGGGTCACGGTTAAGGGGGTCGTGTACAGGAATTCCGTGTCTCCTTCCGATGTGACTGTGCGGTGGGTGGCTACTGGATTCATTGGTGCCTGAACTATCTGCTCTGTGGGGTGTTGGGGTGCTTTTCTCTTCTGGGGCTTTCCTTGCGCACATGTTCCCTGAACATATCTAAGCGCGGTCACATTTAATTCTTCCCAATCCAGGCCATATTCTGTGTCTAACTGGGATCCAAAGGTGTTCTGGAACCCATTCTGAACTGAAAGTAAAGACTGCAGTTCTGCAATCTGCTTACGGAACTTTGCGTGATCTAGTGAGCTTTGTCTGTGCTCCGTGGTGGTAGTATGGAATGCTCGTAATGCTGCTTTCAGGTCGCTACACTGCCTTTGCAATGCCTCTATCTGTTTCTCTGTTTCCTCTCTTACCAGGACTGCACGTTGCGTGTCCTGATAGGCCTTTTTGTACTGTGCCTGGAAGCTGCTTAGGTGCGCCAGACAAGACTGGTGTGCCCACTTGGCATCATCCACCCCTCCGTCCTTTTCTGTGAACTTCCTTCTTAATTCTAGGTTCTCTTTCTCTATCTTGCTCACATCGACCTTACTCATTCGATGTGTCTCCTCTATCTCTTTACGGAGCATCCGAACGACCTCCTCTGTGCCTCTCAATTGTGCCAAACAGGACACGATTGCCATCGGCGTGCGAGCTTTTCCCAAGCTTTTCTTATGGATTTCGCTCAGGTTCTCCCACCAAGTATGTCCTATACTCCCAGGACATGTTTCCTCATTTTCATAGAATTCGCTCCAAAGGGGCCATCCTTTCCCTTTGAGGTACTTTCTGATTTCCTCTTCCCAAACGGGACACTGTCCTACTCTGCTGCCGGTCGCTGAGCCCACAAATTCCTCGAGGTTCCTGAGGCGTTGCATTGCCATCTTTCCTCTCTAGATACTTCTCTTAGAATTTGGAACAAGGGGTATTAAGGCGGTGCTGTAATTACGGGTACGGCTTTTGCTATTTTCCAGAATACAAACTCCCGACAGTTTTGTTACAACACAAATCTATCAGTTTACCTTATAGCCCTGTTAGTTACGCATGCATTAACACACTTCCGAATTATGAGGATTAATCAGGACTGCTTAAACACTTGTGGGTTTTCTGTTCCCAATTGGATTTCTAATTCAAAATTTTTTGGGTTCTCCCGGAGTGGTTAAGCCACTTCTAAGTCTGGTCCCGTCAGGATGTCGCCAGTAATATGTTGCTAACTTTTGGTTGACTCTTAAATCGTAATTTGCTCTGTTTGTTTAACCTTCGCTCTAGAGTCGCCAGCTATCTTTATGATACCGCCACGAGGTTCAAGTTCAAGTAATGATCAATAACTCAACACACCAATTAGTAAGATTCAAATCAGAGCACATTTATTATACACAGTAAATCACTACTCATGCATAAACTCTACTTTCTAGACTATTCCTATCACTAAAAGGCCTATATTTAGCTTCGGATTGGCCCACCAGGTCAGGGGAACAAATGGCCTTTCGTTCAGGTCCTGAGTCTGCAGGATTCAAAAGCTGGTATGTGCTGGTAGCTAGGAGCGCCTATCTCCCTATCTCGTAGCGAGCGATGACTTGAGACTTACTTGGCTGGCGGCAGCGAGGCAGGTCACTGTCAAGGATTGGTTCGAGCTGCTGAGTGACCCTGCCAAAGAAGGATGATTTGAACTTGGGGGCTTTACTTTATAGACCCCAGGGGCTTCCCGCCCTTCGGGGTGGACCCCGTACCTGGTTCCAAGTGATTGGACTGCGTTCCAATCACTTGGATCGATTTCTCCAATACTGGAGTTGTTCCCTGATTGTTGGGCAGTCTCTAAATGTCCGTTGGCCTTCCTTTGTCTTGGCTCCTGCTGGCGCCGAGGAGTCTGGCTTGGCTTTATTCACCTTAACTGTTGCCATTGTGCCTTGGAATTGCTCATTACTATGCAGATGGCTGCTGCATCACTGTGCAGGTGGCAGCTGGTTTCCGTGCTGTCTGGTTGTTTTGCAGGTTTCAATATACATGATTTCTGCACTTGCTAGTCTTTGCCTGTGTTGGCTGAATTTCCCTTCAGCCTTTGCGGTTCTCCATTTTAAGTCGGGAAGTGGCCAACTCAGGTGGCTACAATTCGTCATGCCCATTTCAGAAATTTCCACTTGCTGTTATATGGCTCCTTGGACTGTACATAATAGATACTGGTTGAATGGATAGGCAGGATACCCAGATGGCATGGAGCAAGCATGTGGAATATGATAGCTGATTGGGTGGTTGGAGGGGTCATGGGGAATATAAGGGGAATTGGGAATGAGGGAGCATGGGGAATATGAGGATGCAAGGGGAATATGAGGTGGCATGGAGAATATGAAGGATCATGGCAGGGGCATGGGTATGAAGGGGCATATAGGGTAGGAGTATGCTGAGGTGAGGGGGAAGAAGAATGATGTTGGAGGGCTGGACCGATGTCCCAGTGAACAGGGGTGGGCCTTCTAAGAAACTCTTCCGACCGTACCTTGGCGGTCAGGAAACATATACTTTGCCTGCCTTGGCCTCAAAGAGATGTAAACATGGCAGGTGTGGGAAGAGGCGGTGGACTCTGTCAGGAAATGGACAGACACAGCCCAATACACAATCCAGCCCTTGATCTAGTCTTTTGACTTCATCGCTTTCCAAAGATTAAACATAGAAGAATAAAACATAAATATTGTGATAAAATTGCATTTTAAAGCCAACAAAATATGTATGATACTCCAGAATGTGTACTAATTGACCCAAATGCCCATTGGTGACAGTAAAAGGTATATTCTATATGAGCAAGTTAGCGACTTGTTTTATAAATTACACACAGCCTGAAGAAGAAAAGAGAACCCATTCATACCCTTGAGTTTTGACCACAGTATGTTTTAATTAGCTGCAATGGAACTTTAATGGCATGTTCTTCGTTCTTGATTCATGATAATCGATTTTCAGTTGAATTATTTACCAAATTGCTTTAATGTACTGGTTCAATGGTGTACTGTTTGTGAAGTAATGAAAGAGAATAGAACTAATATACTTTTGATCTGATTGAGTTCAGGGTGCAGTCAGCTGCGTTTGGAGAGAGGAATAGGGTAAACAAGCTGATAGCAAAGATGAGATGCATCAGACAGGAAAAGGCTTAATTGATGCCAAGATCTCTTCCCTTACTCCTGAAGCTTTTAATGACCTAATGCTAATTTTGAATAACATTATGTCCGTTGTTAAATGCAGTTATAACTCTGAATATATTATTGCTTTCTATATCAATAATTTTCCAATTTGTAAGTGCCGTGTAGCTGTGTAATTAATAATCAATCTCATTCCATAAGGAAGGAAACTTTTATTGGTGAAAACAATCTTTTTTCTTTCATCGTTAAACAAAATCAAATTTGTCTTCATAGAGCACATCAACTTCATTGGCATTCGTTACCTCCAACTCATGTTCCAAAAATGATTGAGAACAAAGCAAGCAGAATCACAAAAAGTGCTTCTTCTTCTTGGGCAGCCCCTTGGAGTTGAGGATGACTCACTTCCACAGTAATTAATAGGCTCTCAGTGACTGAGGAGTCCAATGTGTGACCCCCAGTCTTTGTCACAGGTGGGTAAGATGGTGGTCGGACGAGCGGGTGGATGGGGTGCCTGAATTGCTGTCGGTGCTTGGCTTCAGCTTCTTCCCGTCGTTGAAACCCGAGGTGTTCAGCTCCTTCCCAGATGCTTTTCTGCACTTCAGCGGTCCTTCGGCCAGGGATTCCCAGGTGTCAGTGGGATGTCGCACTTTTTCAAGGAGGCTTTGAGGGTGGCCTTGAAGTGTTTCCTCTGTCCTCCTGGGGCTCGCTCGCCATGTTGACGCTCTGAGTGGAGCGCTTGGTGAGATCTCTTGCCGTGGCTGCAAATTCCGTTATGACCCCTAAATATACATACAACATAGAACATACAACATAGAACACACAGTGCAGAAGGAGATAATTCGGCCCATCGAGTCTGCACTGACCCACTTAAACCCTCACCTCCACCCTCTCCCCATAACCCAGTAACCCATCCTAACCTTTTTGGACACTAAGGGCAATTCACCTAACCTGCGCGTCTTTGGACTGTGGGAGGAAACCGGAGCACCCGGAGGAAACCAATGCAGACATGGGGACAACATGCAGACTCTGCACAGACAGTGAGCCAGCAGGTAATCGAACCTGGGGCCTTGGCGTTGTGAAGCCACAGTGCTAGCCACTTGTGCTACCGTGCTGCCCAACTTGTGCCAAAAGAACAAAGAACAAAGAACAAAGAAATGTACAGCACAGGAACAGGCCCTTCGGCCCTCCAAGCCCGTGCCGACCATACTGCCCGACTAAACTACAATCTTCTACACTTCCTGAGTCCGTATCCTTCTATTCCCATCCTATTCATATATTTGTCAAGATGCCCCTTAAATGTCCCTATCGTCCCTGCTTCCACTACCTCCTCCGGTAGTGAGTTCCAGGCACCCACTACCCTCTGCGTAAAAAACTTGCCTCGTACATCTACTCTAAACATTGCCCCTCTCACCTTAAACCTATGCCCCCTAGTAATTGACCCCTCTACCCTGGGGAAAAGCCTCTGACTATCCACTCTGTCTATGCCCCTCATAATTTTGTATACCTCTATCAGGTCGCCCCTCAACCTCCTTCGTTCCAGTGAGAACAAACCGAGTTTATTCAATCGCTCCTCATAGCTTATGCCCTCCATACCAGGCAACATTCTGGTAAATCTCTTCTGCACACTCTCTAAAGCCTCCACATCCTTCTGGTAGTATGGCGACCAGAATTGAACACTATACTCCAAGTGTGGCCTAACTAAGGTTCTATACAGCTGCAACATGACTTGCCAATTCTTATACTCAATGCCCCGGCCAATGAAGGCAAGCATGCCGTTTGCCTTCTTGACTACCTTCTCCACCTGTGTTGCCCCTTTCAATGACCTGTGGACCTGTACTCCTAGATCTCTTTGACTTTCAATACTCTTGAGGGTTCTACCATCCACTGTATATTCCCTACCTGCATTAGCCCTTCCAAAATGCATTACCTCACATTTGTCCGGATTAAACTCCATCTGCCATCTCTCCGCCCAAGTCTCCAGACAATCTAAATCCTGCTGTATCCTCTGACAGTCCTCATCGCTATCCGCAATTCCACCAACCTTTGTGTCGTCTGCAAACTTACTAATCAGACCAGTTACATTTTCCTCCAAATCATTTATATATACTACAAACAGCAAAGGTCCCAACACTGATCCCTGTGGAACACCACTGGTCACAGCCCTCCAATTAGAAAAGCATCCCTCCATTGCTACCCTCTGCCTTCTATGGCCTAGCCAGTTCTGTATCCACCTTGCCAGTTCACCCCTGATCCCGTGTGACTTCACCTTTTGTACTAGTCTACCATGAGGGACCTTGTCAAAGGCCTTACTGAAGTCCATATAGACAACATCTACTGCCCTACCTGCATCAATCATCTTAGTGACCTCCTCGAAAAACTCTATCAAGTTAGTGAGACACGACCTGCCCTTCACAAAACCGTGCTGCCTCTCACTAATACGTCCATTTGCTTCCAAATGGGAGTAGATCCTGTCTCGAAGAATTCTCTCCAGTAATTTCCCTACCACTGAAGTAAGGCTCACCGGCCTGTAGTTCCCGGGATTATCCTTGCTACCCTTCTTAAACAGAGGAACAACATTGGCTATTCTCCAGTCCTCCGGGACATCCCCTGAAGACAGCGAGGATCCAAAGATTTCTGTCAAGGCCTCAGCAATTTCCTCTCCAGCCTCCTTCAGTATTCTGGGGTAGATCCCATCAGGCCCTGGGGACTTATCTACCTTAATATTTTTTAAGACACCCAACACCTCGTCTTTTTGGATCACAATGTGACCCAGGCTATCTACACCCCCTTCTCCAGACTCAACATCTACCAATTCCTTCTCTTTGGTGAATACTGATGCAAAGTATTCATTTAGTACCTCGCCCATTTCCTCTGGCTCCACACATAGATTCCCTTGCCTATCCTTCAGTGGGCCAACCCTTTCCCTGGCTACCCTCTTGCTTTTTATGTACGTGTAAAAAGCCTTGGGATTTTCCTTAACCCTATTTGCCAATGACTTTTCATGACCCCTTCTAGCCCTCCTGACTCCTTGCTTAAGTTCCTTCCTACTTTCCTTATATGCCACACAGGCTTCGTCTGTTCCCAGCCTTTTAGCCCTGACAAATGCCTCCTTTTTCTTTTTGACGAGGCCTACAATATCACTCGTCATCCAAGGTTCCCGAAAATTGCCGTATTTATCTTTCTTCCTCACAGGAACATGCCGGTCCTGTATTCCTTTCAACTGACACTTGAAAGCCTCCCACATGTCAGATGTTGATTTGCCCTCAAACATCCGCCCCCAATCTATGTTCTTCAGTTCCCGCCTAATATTGTTATAATTAGCCTTCCCCCAATTTAGCACATTCATCCTCGGACCACTCTTATCCTTGTCCACCAGTACTTTAAAACTTACTGAATTGTGGTCACTGTTACCGAAATGCTCCCCTACTGAAACATCTACCACCTGGCCGGGCTCATTCTCCAATACCAGGTCCAGTACCGCCCCTTCCCTAGTTGGACTGTTTACATATTGTTTTAAGAAGCCCTCCTGGATGCTCCTTACAAACTCCGCCCCGTCTAAGCCCCTGGCACTAAGTGAGTCCCAGTCAATATTGGGGAAGTTGAAGTCTCCCATCACCACAACCCTGTTGTTTTTACTCTTTTCCAAAATCTGTCTACCTATCTGCTCCTCTATCTCCCGCTGGCTGTTGGGAGGCCTGTAGTATACCCCCAACATTGTGACTGCACCCTTCTTATTCCTGATCTCTACCCATTTCGCCTCACTGCCCTCTGAGGTGTCCTCTCGCAGTATAGCTGTGATATTCTCCCGAACAAGTAGCGCAACTCCGCCTCCCCTTTTACATCCCCCTCTATCCCGCCTGAAACATCTAAATCCTGGAACGTTTAGCTGCCAATCCTGCCCTTCCCTCAACCAGGTCTCTGTAATGGCAACAACATCATAGTTCCAAGTAGTAATCCAAGCTCTAAGTTCATCATGCTGCCTGCGGTAAATCTCGCAGGAGGGCCAAAACGGGATTTGCACTGGTGAGATCTTGGTTTGAGATTGGCCCAACCCCCAAATTCCATGTATTTCAATACATTTGAATGTAATTAAACAGTTTATGCTGTATTGTTTGCCGAGAACATATCTCTCCCCGCCCCCCCCCCCCGGCAGTGTGATGTCACACTGGCACGAACCACGCTGGTTTCCAAAAGCAAAAAACAGTCATGATGACCACGCAGGGGGCACAGAGGTGCCGGGAGGCCTCTGCGGTTGAGAACAAGGTTGGGCAGTGCCAAGTGGGCACATGAATGGGCCTGCATCAAGTGGGCTCTGGCAGGGAGTGGGTCACCTCTTCCGGGGGCGGGGGGGGGGGGGGGGTGGCGGGGAGCCTTGATGACAGCTTCCTTGATGTTGGTGTTGTGGGTGGGGAGGTCACTTGATGCTTTTGAGTGGGGGGGGGGGGGGTGGTGAGGGGTTTCCTGATGCTTGATATAGTGCTGGGGGGGGGGTTGGCCTGATGCTTGGGGGTAGTGGGGGCCCCGATGATGGGGGGGAGGATTCTGATCCCCATGGGGGGCCTCAATCTCTGTGGCAAGTGGGGAGGGGTGGGGGAGGACGCATATGTTACTTTGGGATCGGGGTGTTCTTTAAAAACAGTGTCCCAATCACAAAATCCCTGCTATGCCAGCGCGTGTCCCCCCCCCCCCCACGGCTCCCACCCGCGCCGGCACTTTGAAATTGCACAGGTTACTGTTAAATCCGGCGAGAAAAGGCATCTGTGAAGGCACCGACTTCCACACAGCTTTTCCCGCCTGATCCAGCACCCTGTGCAATTTGGGAGAATTTAGCCCCTTGTTTTGGGAATTTTGTGTCAGACATGCGGCCGATGTGGCCCGCCCAGTGGAGCTGATTGAGCGTGGTCAGTCCTTAGATGCTGCGGATGTTAGCCTGAGTGAGATTAAAGTGCAGGTTGCCAAACAAGAGCAAAAGTGTTGATGCGCCCTTCATGAAGTTAGTGCTTTTTTAAAGGTTTCCAACAGTGGGTAAAACACGAATCTAAGAAACAAAAAATGAAGTAATGAAACAAACCATAAAAAACTGAAAATAGGTCAATCACCATGTCCGCAGACAACTGACAGTGAATATTGTGATTGTGAAGCCTTCATTAAAATGAGAAAACAAGCTATTTCAATGGGATCTGTATGTAACAAACTGACAAACTAATACAGAGAGGAATGCCTTGATAGATCACCCTACTCAAGTAATATCAGCATAAAATAAATAAAAGGCATGAAAGAAACAGGAAATGTGAACAGAAAAGAACATTGAAGGCCTGAGAAAAATTAAGTAAGGAGAAAGAGTGGAAAACATGGGGAAATCTGCGGTAAACGTGTGTGAGAATATATTCTCCACAGCAGAATGTCTGAAAAGAAGATATTAGAGTTAAAAATTAGTAATGCACCAAATTTAATTAACATCCTAATGGTATGAGAACACTTAAAGAATGGTGATCATAATATGAGCGATTTCAATGTAATGTTTGAAAGGGAGAAACACAAAACAGCTCCGAATAGTTTAGGTTTGCGGGTGGGAGAGAGAAGGTAGAATTTAATGCCCTTGCTGGAGGCGAGTATGGAGGTGGGATGGGGTGCATTGAATTGGGATGGATGTGCGGGGAGGGTGATAGTTACCTGGACAATTTGTCCCAGGTGGCAATCAGACTCCTTGGGTTAAGTGCTTCAGATTTGGTCAATGGTCAGAGATATGGAGGGCGCAACTGCAAGTGAAGCAGGTATGGGGATCCAGATGATAACAGCAATGAAACGTTACGTTGCACCGGCCCAACAGGTTCGATGTCCTTGCAGCTCATGTAGCATGGGAGAATCTAGAAATATGAATCATGATTTAAAAATAAAGGATCTCCCATTTAAAATGGCGACAAGGGGGAATTTATTCTCCCAAAGGGTATCGATCTTTGGAATTCTACTCCCCAGAGCACAGTAGGGGTGGTTCAGTGAATGTATTCAAGCCTGAGTTCAACAGATTTTTGATCTGCAAGGGAGTCAAAGGTATTGGGGATCAGGCAGGTTCGACCATGATCTTATTGAATGGCAGAAAAGGCTTGAAGGGCCAATTGTCCTACTCTTGCTCACACTTCTTTTGTCTTATGATTCCTCAATTTCCTATTACAGAGGCAGATTGACAATGAAACACACTGTGCGTAGGCACAGGGTCGCAGGCAATGGGAGGGCCCCGTGTTGGCTGCTGTCTGTGGGCACCAATCGGAGCCTGATAACTCTGCAGTTATCAACAAGCAGCACAAAGCGACATCAGACTCTGGTGGTCGAATCCCCCTTAAAGCGGGGAAACAGATTGGTCCAAACGTTGAGGTGTACATGAGGGTCGAGAGGTGACTAGGCGAGGAGGGAGAGAGGCTCCTGGACTGGTGGACTTTCACGACAGCAAAACTGGCGGCGTACCTGGACCGATTCAGCGACTGTCAAGGGCTAGCGGCGCCACGTGGAACACATCAAGTCCAATAAGCAACAATGCGGAATTCGCCGGATTCGCGATTGACTCTCAGGATGCTGACAACCTGCAGTCGCATATACACACTGCACACTCCACACACACCATCACAACCAACAAGATGGCAACAACATGCACGGCCCCAAGCTTTATGGACGCCGAGCTTGAGACCCTCCTGGCCGCCATGGAGGAGAGGCAGATGACTCTGTAATCCGGCCCGGGAAGGAGGCTGCCAGCCGCCACCGCAGGCGGCCAAGACAATGAGCGCCATGAGCAACACTGTCTGGACCGGCGTGCAGTGCAGGAAGAAACTGCGCGTCCTCTTCGGGGCAGCCAGGGTGAGTGGGCAGCACTGTGACCCTAGCACCAACCCCTGTCCCACACACCAGTAACCCCATCCCCTCTACCCAGGAGGGCAGGAGAATCCCCACCCTGCACCACATGCCGGCACCCATACCGGCCGCTATTACCGGGTGCCCAGGCCACTGAAACCACCAGCTACCCACCCCCAGGGCTGTATGCGTCGGACTGTCTAACACTTGTGAATTTTCTGTTTCCCCCACTCCCCACGGAGAAGGCCGCTCATAACTGCCGGGAGTGGGAAAGAACTGGATGGGAACTGCTGGGCCAGTGGCATCTCACCATGGCAGACCAGCGGGTCCAAGGCATGGTTGGCGAGCCTGAGGAAAGGAATGTCACCATGGTGGAGATCGGCTGCGGGCGAGGAAGCGAGACCCGCTTAGTTTGCATTCTCTGTGCCAGGTGTGCCATCCCCACCTAACACCACCCCCACCACCCCAAACCACTCCCACCACTCCACCCTAAAACCCACACCAACCTTACCCCCACCCTCACACCACCCTCACCCCCCACATCACACTCACCCCACCCTCACCCCCTTACCACCCTCACCACCACCCCCAACCTCAACCCCAACCCCATCCTCACGCCCACACCACCCCCACCTCCGACCTGCGGCCTAATCATGTCTGCCCGTACCTATGGCCAGTCTCCTCCCCTCCCCCCCCAGTCGGTGAACTTGGACATAATCAGAGTGTCCTCCTCCAGCACATCGCACCACTGCTGCGCGATGTTGTGGAGGACACAGTAGGCCACCATGTTGTAGGCGAACCTGTCAGCACCATACTGGAGAGCCCCTCCAGATCGGTCCAGGCACCTGAATCGCATCTTCAGGATGCCGAAGCACTGCTCGATCACACCCCTGGTTGCTGTATGGGCATCGCTGTAGCAGGTCTCTGCGTCTGTCAGTGTCATTTGGATAGGTGCCATCAGCCATGACCACAGTGGATAACCCCTGTCGCCGACGATCCAATCCCCAGCTGGGGCGGGGTAACATACATGTCAGGAATCGTCGAGTGTGCGGGCCCGCTAATGATATGCCAATGGTGTTTAATGTACGTGCATTCTAGAATGCATTGACACTGCTGTCGAGATGCCGGAGAATTGCGATTTGGCGTAAAACAACGCCCACCACAATTTTGGCGTCGGAACCGATTCTCCACCCAATCGCTTTTCCTAATTCTGGCATCAGCTGATGGAGAATCCCGGTGTTTTATGTTTGAGAAAAAAGGCACAGCCGCCAGGTTTCTGAACCCAGGGCTGAGAACAGGTTAACCAGCAACAGCGAGGCGAGAGCGCCGGGTGAAAGCCATGAGCCAAAGTGAGCTAGCTGGTCAGCAGCCATTGAGAGCTGAGGGCAGCAGGCGAGGGGTGACTCAACCCAGCCAGGGCTGAGGAGGGAAGGCCAGCCAGCAACAGAGAGGTGAGGCACCAGCTAAAAGCCACGAGGTGAGCCAGCCGGTCACTGTCAGTAGCTGTCTTGGGGAGGTACGGGGGGAGGGAGGGGAAGAAATGGAGGTGAGCGCAAGGCCCCACAAAGTGTAAATCTGCCCCCGCAACAAGGACTTAGGAAACTTGGTTTTTATTGCACAGAGAATGAACCAAGTTGTGGCAAATTACTTCTGGGATGACCTGTTTTCTGCCTCAACACAAAACATAATTAAAAGCATGAGAGATTTGCAATGTCAAATCTACAGTAAAGTGTTTAGGCATGCAGCCACAAAATATGGATGATTCCTAATTTTAAATGTACTTACAAAGCCAAACAAAGCTCTATTACTTTGACAATATGCTCATAAATTTCTAATAAGATCGTGTTGATAATAAAAAAGCAAACCACCATAGTAATGAATTAATATTGTTTCATAAAGCTTGTAAATTTGAGGGGCAAGGTTGAGAAAGTGGGGCCTTCGTGAATAACCTCAGCTGACACGGGAATTGAACCTCTGCTGCTGGCCTTGCCCTGCATCATGAACCAACTGTTCAGCCACCTGAGCTAAGCTGCCCCCAACTACCCCACTTCAGTCAAACTAACCTGGACCCCATGACATCACTGGGGATTTTATCTGTAAAATGAGGGAGAGTCGTTTTGTTTTTGTATCAGATGAAGAGGTTTAGGGGAGGCTGTGGCAGAGTGGTATTGTCACTGGACTAGTAAATCAGAATCCCAGGGTAATCCTCTGGGGACCCAAGTTCAAATCCTGCCACTGCAGATGGTGAAATTTGAATTCAATAAAAGTAATCTGGAATTAAAAATCTAATGATCTCCATGAACCCATTGTCGATTGTCGTAAAAACCCAGCTGGTTCACTAATTCACACAGGAAAAAGATAATGTTGTCGAGGAGAATACTGAGATTCAGGCTACTAGACTAGAAGGGCTTGAGGTTCATAAGGAGGAGGTGTTAGAAATTCTGGAAAGTGTGAAAATAGATAAGTCCCCTGGGCCGGATGGGATTTATCCTAGGATTCTCTGGGAAGCTAGGGAGGAGATTGCTGTGCCTTTGGCTTTGATCTTTAAGTCATCTTTGTCTACAGGAATAGTGCCAGAAGACTAGAGGATAGCAAATGTTGTCCCCTTGTTCAAGAAGGGGAGTAGAGACAACCCCGTTAACTATAGACCAGTGAGCCTTACTTCTGTTGTGGGCAAAATCTTGGAAAGGTTTATAAGAGATAGGATGTATAATCATCTGGAAAGGAATAATTTGATTAGAGATAGTCAACACGGTTTTGTGAAGGGTAGGTCGTGCCTCACATACTTTATTGAGTTCTTTGAGAAGGTGACAAAACAGGTGGATGAGGGTAAAGCAGTTGATGTGGTGTATATGGATTTCAGTAAAGCGTTTGATAAGGTTCCTCATGGTAGGCTACTGCAGAAAACACGGAGGCATGGGATTCAGGGTGATTTAGCAGTTTGGATCAGGAATTGGCTAGCTGGAAGAAGACAAAGGGTGGTATTTGATGGGAAATGTTCAGACTGGAGTCCAGTTACCACAAGGATCTGTTTTGGGGCCACTGCTGTTTGTCTATAAATAACCTGGAGGAGGGCGTAGAAGGATGGGTGAGTAAATTTGCAGATGACACTAAAGTCGTTGGAGTTGTGGACAGTGCGGAAGGATGTCACAAGTTACAGAGGGACATAGATAAGCTGCAGCGCTGGGCTGAGAGGTGGCAAATGGAGTTTAATGCAGAAAAGTGTGAGGTGATTCATTTTGGAAGGAATAACAGGAAGACAGAGTACGGGGCTAATGGTAAGATTCTTGGCAGTGTGAATGAGCAGAGAGATCTCGGTGTCCATGTACATAGATCCCTGAAAGTTGCCACCCAGGTTGAGAGGGTTGTTAAGAAGGCATACAGTGTGTTAGCTTTTATTGGTAGAGGGATTGAGTTTCGGAGCCATGAGGTCATGTTGCAGATGTACAAAACTCTGGTGTGGCCGCATTTGGAGTATTGCGTGCAATTCTGGTCGCCGCATTGTAGGAAGGATGTGGAAGCATTGGAAAGGGTGCAGAGGAGATTTATCAGAATGTTGCCTGGTATGGAGGGAAGATCTTATGAGGAAAGGTTGAGGGACTTGAGGCTGTTTTCGTTAGAGAGAAGAAGGTTAAGAGGTGACTTAATTGAGGTGTACAAGATGATCAGAGGATTGGATAGGGTGGACAGTGAGAGCCTTTTTTCTCGGATGGTGATGTCTAGCATGAGGGGACATAGCTTTAAATTGAGGGCAGATAGATATAGGACAGATGTCAGAGGCTGAGGGCGAGATTCTCCGACCCCCCGCTGGGTTGGAGAATCGCCGGGGGCTGGCGTGAATCCCGGCCCCGCCGGTTGCCGAATTCTCCGGCACCGGATATTCGGCGGGGGCGGGAATCGCGCCGCGCCAGTTGGCGGGCCCCCCCCCGCGATTCTCCGGCCCGGATGGGCCGAAGTCCCGCTGCTAAAATGCCTGTCCCGCCGGCGTAGATTAAACCACCTACCTTACCGGCGGGACAAGGCGGCGCGGGCAGGCTCCGGGGTCCTGGGTAGGGTGCTCTTTCAAAAGAGCCGGTGCAGACTCGATGGGCCGAATGGCCTCCTTCTGCACTGTAAATTCTATGATTCTATATAAATACCATGGCTACCAGACCAGGTCAAAGGCCAGTATTCCGGCAATGAGTAACTCACCTCCTGACTCCCCAAAACCTGTCCACCATCTATAAGATATCAGTCTGGAGGATGAGGGAATGCTCTCCACTTTCCTGCAAGGTTGCAGTTCCAACAGCACTCAAGAAACTTGAAGCCATCCAGGACAGGGCAACTATTGCTTCCACAAACATTCACTCCCTTCACGGTCAATGAACAACAGCAGCATGTGTACCATCTACAAGATGAACTGCAGGAACTCACCAAGTCTCCTTAGGCAGCACCTTCCAAACCCACAACAACCGCCACCCTGAAGGACAAGGGCAGCAGATATCTGGGAACCCCACCACCTGGATGTTCCCCTCCAAGTCACTCATCATCCTGATTTGCAAATATATTGCCGTTCCTTCACTGTCGCTGGGTCAAAATACTGCAATTTCCTCCCTAGCAGCACTGTGAGTGTACCTACACAGCAGGGACTACAGCATTTCAAGACGGCAGCTCACCACCACCTTCTGAAGGGCAATCAGGGTCCCTCTACTGCGCATGTGCGGGAATGCCGTCAGCGGCCGCTAACGCTCCCACGCATGCGCCGCCCGGAGATGTCATTTGCGCGCCAGCTGGCGGGGCACCAAAGGCCTTTTCCGCCAGCTGGCGGGGCAGAAATTCGTGTGGCGTGGGCCTAGCCCATTAAGGTTGGGGCTCGGCCCCCCAAGATGCGGTGCATTCCGCACCTTTGGGGCGGTACAATGCCCAACTGATTTGCGCCATTTTTGGCGCCAGTCGGCGGACATCGCGCCGATACCGGAGAATTTTGCCCAGGTTCTTTGCTCAGAGAGTAGTAAGGGCGTGGAATGCCCTGCCTGCAACAGTAGTGGGCTCGCCAACACTAAGGGCATTCAAATGGTCATTGGATAGACATATGGACGATAAGGGAATTGTGTAGATGGGCTTTAGAGTGGTTTCACAGGTCGGCGCAACATCGAGGGCCGAAGGGCCTGTACTGCACTGTAATGTTCTATGTTCTATGTTCTAATGTCTTTCAGGGAAGGAAATCGGTCAGCCTTACCTGGTCTGGCCTACATGCGATTCCAGACCCACAGCAATGTTGTTGACTCTTAACTACTCTCTCCAAGGGCAATTAGGGATGGGAAATAAATGCTGGCACATTTCGTCCCATGAACGAATTTTTTTAAAGCTGGTGGTCCCCAAGGTAAATTTACTGCTCTCTTCTGTGAATTATTCTTCTGGACACCATGAAGAGTATTAAGGAATTATTTGCATTTCTGTAGCGTCTGTCATGATGTTCTTTTTAATATTGATTTTATGGGATGTGGGCGTCGCTAGCTAGACCAACATTTTTATTTTCAACCCTGATTGCCCTTCAGAAGGTGGTGGTGAGCTGCCTTCTTGAAATGCTGTAGTCCCTGCTGTGTAGGTACACTCACAGTGCTGTTAGGGAGGGAATTGCAGTATTTTGACCCAGCGACAGTGAAGGAACGGCAATATATTTGCAAATCAGGATGATGAGTGACTTGGAGGGGAACATCCAGGTGGTGGGGTTCCCAGATATCTGCTGCCCTTGTCCTTCAGGGTGGAGGTAGTTATGGGTTTGGAAAGTGCTGCCTAAGGAGACTTGGTGAGTTCCTGCAGTTCATCTTGTAGATGGTACACATGCTGCCGTTGTTCATTGACCGTAAAGGGAGTGAATGTTTGTGGAAGCAATAGTTGCCTTGTCCTGGATGGCTTCAAGTTTCTTGAGTGCTGTTGGAACTGCACCCTTGCAGGAAAGTGGAGAGCATTCCCTCATCCTCCAGACTGATATCTTATAGATGGTGGACAGGTTTTGGGGAGTCAGGAGGTGAGTTACTCATTGCCGGAATACTGGCCTTTGACCTGGTCTGGTAGCCATGGTATTTATATAGAATCATAGAATTTACAGTCAGAAGGAGGCCATTCGGCCCATCGAGTCTGCACCGGCTCTTTTGAAAGAGCACCCTACCCAAGACCACACCTCCACCCTATCCCCATAACCCAGTAACCTCACCCAACACTAAGGGCACTTTTGGACACTAAGGGCAATTTAGCATGGCCAATCCACCTAACCTGCACATCTTTGGATTGTGGGAGGAAACCGGAGCACCCGGAGGAAACCCATGCACACACGGGGAGAACGTGCAGACTCCGCACAGACAGTGACCCAAGCCGGGAATCGAACCTGGGACCCTGGAGCTGTGAAGCAATTGTGCTAACCGCCATGCTACCGTGCTGCCCACCATGGCTTGTCTAGTTCAGTTTCTGGTCAATGGTAACCCCCAGGATGTTGATAGTGGGAGACTCAGTGACGGTGCTGCCATTGAATGTTAATGGATGATGGTTCGAGCTAATGAATGTTACTTGCCACCTGTCTGCCCAAGCCTGGATGTTGTTCAGGTCTTGCTGCATTCGGACATGGACTGCTTCAGTATCTGAGGAGTTGTGAATGGTGCTGAACATGGTGCAGTCATCAGTTAATATCCACACTTCTGACCTTATGATGGGAGGGAGGTCATTGATGAAGCAGCTGAAGATGGCTGGGCCTAAGACAATACTACAGTGATGTCCTGGAGCTGAGATGATTAACCTTCAACCACCACCATCTTCCTTTGTGCCAGGCTCCAACCAGTGGTCGGTTTTCCCCCTGAGTCCCATTGACTCCAGTTTTGCTATGGCTTCTCAATGTCATACTCAGTCAAATGCTGCCTTGATATCAAGGGCAGTCACTCTCACCTCACCTTTCGAGTTCAGCTCTTTTGTCTATGTTTGAACCAAGGCCATGAGGTCAGGAACTGAGTGATTCTGAATTCAAACTGAACGTCCATGAGCAGGTTACTGCTGAGTAAGCGCCGCTTGATAGTGTTGTTGATGACCCCTTCCATCACGTTAGTGATGATCGAGGGTAGACCGATGGGCGGTAATTGGCCGAGTTGGATTTGTCCTGTTTCTTGTGTATAAGCCGTACCTGGGCAATTTTCACATTGCTAGATGGATGCCAGTGTTGTAGCTGCACTGGAACAGCTTGGCTAGGGACGCGGTAAATTCTGGAGCTCAAGTTTTCATTACTATTGCCGGAATATTGTCAGGATCCATGGCCTTTGCAGTGTCCAGTGCCTTTGGCTGTTTCTTGATATCACGTGGAGTGAATCAAATTCGCTGAAGACTAACATCTGTGATGCTGGAGACCTCCAGAGGAAGCTGAGATGAATTATCCACTCGGCACTTCTGGCTGAAGATTGTTGCAAATGTTTCAGACTTATCTTTTGCACTGATGTGCTGAGCCCCTCCATCACTGAAGATAGGGATATTTGTGGAGTGAGTTATTTAATTGTCCACCACCATTCACGGCTGGGTGTGGCAGGACTGCAGACCTTAGATTTGATTTGTTGGTTGTGGGATCATTCAGCTTTGTCTACTACTTGCTGTTTATGCTGTTTGGTACACAAGTAGTCCTCTGTGGTAGCTTCACCTGATTGACATCTCATTTTGAGGTATGCTTGATGTTGCCCCTGGCACTCTTCATTGAACTAGGGTTGATCTCCTGGCTTGGTGGTCATGGTAGGCTGGGGGACATGCCAGACCATGAGGCTACAGATTGTGGTTGAGTACAATTCTGCTGCTATTGATGGCCCACAGTGCCTCACAGGTTCCCAGTCTTGAATTGCTAGATCTGTTTGATGTCTATCCCATTTAGCACGGTGGCAGTGCCGTACAACACGATGGAGGGTATCCTCAGTGTGAGGACGGCCTTTGTCTCCACAAGGACTGTGCGGTGGTCACTCCTACCAATACTGTCATGGACCGATGTATCTGCAGCATGCAGGTTGATCAGGATGAGATCAGGTATGTTTTTCAACCCTTGGCACACTCAGAGATTCCTCCCAGTGGTGTTCAACATGGAGGAGTTCAGGATCATCAGCTGAGCAGGGACGGTACGTGGCCATCAGCAGGAGGCCTATTTGCCAATATTTGACCTGGCCCCATGAAACACTGTTGACGACTCCTAGGGTAACTCCCTCCCGAATGTATATCGCTGTGCTGTCACCTCTGTTGGGCCTTGCCTGTCGGTGGGACAGAACAATCCCAGGAATGATGATGGTGGTGTCTGGGACATTATCTGTAAGGTATGATTGTGTGAGTTTGACTACGTCGTGGTGTTGCTGAACTATTCTGTGAGACAACTCTCTCAATTTTTCAAAAGGCCCCAGATGTTAGTGAGGACGACTTTGCAGGGTGGACAGGGCTGGGTTTGTCGTAGTCGTTTCCAGTGCCTCGGTCGCTGCCTAGTGGTCTGTCCGGTTTAATTCCTTTTTTTTGTCCTTGGTAGTGGTTGAATAAAAGAGAGTAACTTGCTCGGCCATTTCAGAACATTCCAAAGACCAAATGAAATACAATTGAGGTGCAGTAACGGTTCGGGAGCAGCATTTGTAGCCAATTAGTGTGCAATTCCCACAAATACCACTCTGACAAATGACCAGATAATCTGATTTTAATAATGTTAGTTGAGGGATTTAAAAAAAAGGTGAAGGCACAGGAGTAACTTCACAGCTTTTCTTCAAAATAGCAACCAAGCGACCTTTAACATCCACCTGAGTGGGCAGATTGAGCATCAGTTTAGTGTCTTACTTCCAGCCCTGAAGCATTCCACTGAGAACTGTCCTGGATGGCCTTATCAGTGTTATGGGCTGAAGACTGTGGAATGGGGCTTCGATCTGACTCTGAGGAGAGAGGGGCTGATATCTGGACAATGTAAGCCTCTAACAATCTCCCATTCCCTAACAAGAGTCTGTTCCCTCACTCCACCTAAACTCTCCGACCCCATCCTTAACTGAATGCCCGATTCCCTGAAGGCTTCTCACCCACCGAACGGGAGGTCACCCACGAACTCCTACTGCCACGAAGAGGCGGAAAACTGTCTGAAACCAGCAGTTCCATGTGGGAAACGTGCTGGAATCAAAATCCCACCGAGGATTTTGGTTTCCTTCCTGAAGTAAATGCCCAAAATGGAGTTGAAATTAAAGGACAGCTGATGGAATCTTTGAAGCGCAGAGAATTGAAATGAGATTTGTAAGAATATTATCACACGCAATGAAAAGAATATGATCTAATCACAACACAAAGGCAGTGATGATCCTCATGCATCGAAGATACGATTAAACCATGAAAAAGGATGGGGAATATATCTGCCTGGTTTTGCAGTACACTGCAGTTTTTCAAATGGATTTCAACAATAACTGCGAAAATGTCACTTTAACAAGAAGTTACATTTTATAGCATCTTTAACATCGGAAAATGTCCCAAAGGGCTTCACAGGAGCACCATCGAACACCGTTTGACAATGGATTGTGTTGGAGAAAGTTGGACAGGTGACCAAAATCTTGCTCAAAGGGATGGATCCTTCGGAGCGCGTTAAAAGATGGAGCGAGGAAGAGGTCAGGAGGTGGGAGAGGTTTAGGGGGGTGAATTCCAGAACTTAGGGCCGAGACCACCAGAGGTTTGCCAATCATGGAGCAGTGGCAGCTGGGAATGTGCAAGAAGCCCAATTGGAGGAGTGTCGGAATCTGTCGGGCTGGAGGAGGTTGCACCAATAGGGAGGGAGGAAGCCATGAAAAACCGGGATACTGAATTAATTGTGTGAGTAAGGAAATGAGCAGCAGTGTTTTGGATGAGCTGAACTTTAAGGTGGGCTGGAGAAGAGAATTTCTTTTTTTGTTTAAATTTAGAGGACCCAATTCATTTTTTTTCCAATTAAGGGGCAATTTAGCGCGGCCAATCCACCTAGCCCGCACACCTTTGGGTTGTGGGGGCGAAACCCACGCAAACACGGGGAGAATGTGCAAACTCCACACGGACAGTGACCCAGAGCCGGGATCGAACCTGGGACCTCGGCGCCGTGAGACTGCAGTGCTACCACTGCACCACCGTGCTGCCCATGGAGAAGAGAATTAATGGACACTGATGATTGGCAAAGGATCATCATAAATGCATTGGGGGGTCAGCCCCTGAACGTGTCTGGTGGGAAATCTCAAATGCAAGAAAGGCATAAACAAGAGCGAGCAGAAATCTTACAACTTAAAAAGGGTAAAGCAGCATCCCAGAAAGCCTTTGACAAGGTGCCACACAAAAGGTTGCTGCATAAGATAAAGATGCATGGCATTAAAGGTAAAGTAGTAGCATGGGTAGAGGATTGGTTAATGAATAGAAAGCAAAGAGTGGGGATTAATGGGTGTTTCTCTGGTTGGCAATCAGTAGCTAGTGGTGTCCCTCAGGGATCAGTGGTAAAGCAAAAAGTGCAGAGGATACTGGAAGTCTGCAGAGGGATTTGGATAGGTTAAGTGAATGAGCTAGGGTCTGGCAGATGGAATACAATGTTGACAAATGTGAGGTTATCCATTTTGGTAGGAATAACAGCAAAAGGGATTATTATTTAAATGATAAAATATTAAAACATGCTGCTGTGCAGAGAGACCTGGGTGTGCTGGTGCATGAGTCGCAAAAAGTTGGTTCATAGGTGCAACAGGTGATTAAGAAGGCAAATGGAATTTTGTCCTTCATTGCTGGAGGGATGGAGTTTAAGACTAGGGAGGTTATGCTGCAATTATATAAGGTGTTAGTGAGGCCACACTTGGAGTATTGTGTTCAGTTTTGGTCTTTAGATTTGAGAAAGGACGTACTGGCACTGGAGGGTGTGCAGAGGAGATTCACTAGGTTAATCCCAGAGCTGAAGGGGTTGGATTACTAGGAGAGGTTGAGTAGACTGGGACTGTACTCGTTGGAATTTAGAAGGATGAGGGGGGATCTTATAGAAACAGATAAAATTATGAAGGGAATGGATAGGATAGATGCGGGCAGGTTGTTTCCACTGGCGGGTGAAAGCAGAACTAGGGGGCATAGCCTCAAAATAAGGGGAAGTAGATTTAGGACTGAGTTTAGGAGGAACTTCTTCACCCAAAGGGTTGTGAATCTATGGAATTCCTTGCCCAGTGAAGCAGTAGAGGCTCCTTCATTAAATGTTTTTAAGATAAAGATAGATAGTTTTTTGAAGAATAAAGGGATTAAGGGTTATGGTGTTCGGGCCGGAAAGTGGAGCTGAGTCCACAAAAGATCAGCCATGATCTCATTGAATGGTGGAGCAGGCTCGAGGGGCCAGATGGCCGACTCCTGCTCCTAGTTCTTATGTTCTGATGTTCTTATGTAAATTAGTTCCACAGGGCGAGATCTTCCGACTGTTCAAGCTGGCAGGATCAGCCGAATCCGCTGACGGCACACCCTCCCACGGGTTTCCTGGTGGCGTGAGATGGATTCAGTGGGAAATCCCATTGACAGCAACAGGACCAGGAGATCTTGCCGCTGGACAATGGCAGGCCACCTCCCGCCACCAAGAAACATGCAATGGGGAGTCCAGAGAATCCCACACATAGCACTGTTACCAGTCCTTTCATGTTGGATAGCAACAACCAAGTGTTATTTGGAAAAACGATTTTCATCTCCCAATACATCGGGCTGGATTATCCGTTTCAGCGGCTATGTGCTGATGCCAGCGGAGCAGGTGCCGTCTTTTACAACCAAAACATCTGCGTGAAGCCCTCACCAATTCCAGGACCGGTGAGGGGCTAGCAGCGGCGTCAGGTAAAACTCCCGGCTTCCGCACCGAAAACAGCCGGAGAATGGCCAGTCCCTGGCCGCGCATGCGCATGGCTAATGGCCTGCAGCGGTCACACCATACGACATGGCGCTGGCCATGCACGGGCCCTGCACCTGCAATCCACGGCCCTACAGGCCACCCCTTGGGATGGCAGGTCGGGTCCGCGCACGGCCGGTGGCACCTCCCGCTAGTCCCCCCCAGCCCTCGCGGAAGCCCCCCCGGCTAGCGGCATGGATCCTGGCCAAGTGTGGTGGCGCTGGAAACAGTCTGCAGATGCCACGCCGGGTTCCCGACCATTGAGACCACATGTGTCCCGCGCCATCGGGAACCCGGCTATTGGAGCATTGTGGGAGGGCCGGCCGATGACGCGCCAACGGCATTGCAACTGCGCGCGGTGACACCATTTTTGAGGGGGCAGAGCATGGCTGACCGGCGCCAAACTGGCGCTGGCTCCGATTTGGGCGTCAGAGTCGATTCTCTGCCCGATCGCCGATTACGATATCGGCATTGGACAATGGAGAATCCAGTTGTGGTAAAGCACTGTTGCACCTGTATTAGGTGATGTATGGTTGGACCTGTACTACAGGTTCGCCGGTAATCCCTGCCTGCTGGCTGCGCCCAGGAGACGGGGTATAAATATGTGTGTCCTCCAGCTAGCAACCATTTCGCCAGCTGCTGTGGGAGGCCACAAATCTGACAGCAATAAAGCCTCAGTTGGATTCAACTATTGTCTTTGTCCAATTGATCGTGCCTCAATTTATTGCTATCAGTTTCTAAGGATGGACCTCCGTATCAAACTGGATCGCCTGCAGCTGGATCCGCACTCCAGCGACGCCAGAACGGACTTCCAGCACTGGCGAGCTTGCTTCGAAGCGTATATCAACGCGGCACCAACCCCTGTTCCGGATGCTCAGAAGATTCCGATTTTATATTCCAGGTTGAGCTCCAAAGTCTTTCCGTTAATCCAGGACGCGCCAAACTACGCCGAAGCCATGACTCTACTCAAGGACAACTACGCACAGAAACCGAACACGCTCTTCGCCAGGCACGCACTCGCCACTCGCTCTCAACTCCCTGGTGAGTCCATAGAAGCATTCTGGCGGGCCCTAATCCCACTAGTCCGGGACTGTGACTGTCAGGCCGTTACGGCCAAGGAACACTCAGACCTCCTTATGCGGGATGCTTTTGTGACTGGAATTGGGTCAGGTCTCATACGCCAGCGGCTCCCAGAAGGGGCCATGCGTGACCTCGCAGTGACTAAAATGCTAGCGCTCTTCATGACGGTTGCCCTGCGCAATGTGGAGTCCTACACCCCCAATCGCGCGGCCCATCCCTCCTATGCTTCGTGGACCCCACAGACAGCCGCCCCAGCGGGGGCGCTGCCCACCCAATACGCCTGTGCTGCACGCCATCCAACGAAGCCCGGGGGGCCCCAATACTATTTTTGCGGCCAACAGAAGCACCCCCGACAACGTTGCCCAGCCCGTGCTGCCCTTTGTAAAGCCTGCGGGAAGAAGGGCCACTTCGCCGCAGTGTGCCAGGCCCGCTCAGTAGCTGCTATCGCCCCAACCCCCCTCGGTCACGGACAATGCGCGCCGCCATCCCCTACCTCAGATCACGTGCAGCTAGTGGGTGCCGCCATCTTCCCCTCCGCGCAACACGTGCGTTTCATGGGCGCCGCCATCTTGTTCCACCCCTGCAACGTGCGTTCCATGGGCGGCTCCATTTTGTAACCCTCGAGATCTTCGGGTGCCGCCATCCTGTCTACCCCTCAGCACATGGGCACCACCAGCATTCCAGGACCCGGGCTCACCAGCCGCCCCATTACCCGACGACCAATCAAGACTCACATCCATGTCAATCAACCAGTCTCGTCCGCATAACCTGCATCCACCAGAGTGAAAGTCGACGGACATTTAACCTCCTGCCTGCTGGACTCCGGGAGCACCGAAAGCTTCATACTCCCGGATACGGTAAGGCGCTGCTCCTTCACGATACACCCCATCAACCAAAAAATCTCTCTGGCCTCCGGATCCCATTGCGTAGCGATCCAGGGGTACTGTACGGTCACGCTCACGGTCCAGAGCGTAGAATTCACCGGCTTCCGCCTCTACGTCCTCCCTAACCTCTGCGCTGCACTAATCTTCGGCCTGGACTTCCAGTGTAACCTCCAGAGCCTAACCCTGAAATTCAGCGGGCCCTTACCACCCCTTACTATGTGCGGCCTCGTGACACTAAAGGTCGATCTGCCTTCCCTCTTCGCCAATCTAACTCCAGATTGCAAACCAGTCGCCACCAGGAGCAGATGGTACAGCACCCAGGACAAGACCTTCATCAGGTCCGAAGTACAGCGGCTGCTTCGGGAAGGCATCATCGAGGCCAGCAACAGCCCCTGGAGAGCTCAAGTGGTAGTGGTTAAAACTGGGGAGAAACACCGAATGGTTGTGGACTACAGCCAGACCATCAACCGGTACACGCAGCTCGACGCGTACCTCCTTCTGACCATATGATGGGAGGGACGTCATTGATGAAGCAGCTGAAGATGGCTGGGCCTAAGACAATACTACAGTGATGTCCTGGAGCTGAGATGATTAACCTTCAACCACCACCATCTTCCTTTGTGCCAGGCCCCAACCAGTGGTCGGTTTTCCCCCTGAGTCCCATTGACTCCAGTTTTGCTATGGCTTCTCAATGTCATACTCAGTCAAATGCTGCCTTGATATCAAGGGCAGTCACTCTCACCTCACCTTTCGAGTTCAGCTCTTTTGTCTATGTTTGAACCAAGGCCATGAGGTCAGGAACTGAGTGATTCTGAATTCAAACTGAACGTCCATGAGCAGGTTACTGCTGAGTAAGCGCCGCTTGATAGTGTTGTTGATGACCCCTTCCATCACGTTAGTGATGATCGAGGGTAGACCGATGGGCGGTAATTGGCCGAGTTGGATTTGTCCTGTTTCTTGTGTATAAGCCGTACCTGGGCAATTTTCACATTGCTAGATGGATGCCAGTGTTGTAGCTGCACTGGAACAGCTTGGCTAGGGACGCGGTAAATTCTGGAGCTCAAGTTTTCAGTACTATTGCCGGAATATTGTCAGGATCCATGGCCTTTGCAGTATCCAGTGCCTTTGGCTGTTTCTTGATATCACGTGGAGTGAATCAAATTCGCTGAAGACTAACATCTGTGATGCTGGAGACCTCCAGAGGAAGCTGAGATGAATTATCCACTCGGCACTTCTGGCTGAAGATTGTTGCAAATGTTTCAGACTTATCTTTTGCACTGATGTGCTGAGCCCCTCCATCACTGAAGATAGGGATATTTGTGGAGTGAGTTATTTAATTGTCCACCACCATTCACGGCTGGGTGTGGCAGGACTGCAGACCTTAGATTTGATTTGTTGGTTGTGGGATCATTCAGCTTTGTCTACTACTTGCTGTTTATGCTGTTTGGTACACAAGTAGTCCTCTGTGGTAGCTTCACCTGATTGACATCTCATTTTGAGGTATGCTTGATGTTGCCCCTGGCACTCTTCATTGAACGAGGGTTGATCTCCTGGCTTGGTGGTCATGGTAGGCTGGGGGACATGCCAGACCATGAGGCTACAGATTGTGGTTGAGTACAATTCTGCTGCTATTGATGGCCCACAGTGCCTCACAGGTTCCCAGTCTTGAATTGCTAGATCTGTTTGATGTCTATCCCATTTAGCACGGTGGCAGTGCCGTACAACACGATGGAGGGTATCCTCAGTGTGAGGACGGCCTTTGTCTCCACAAGGACTGTGCGGTGGTCACTCCTACCAATACTGTCATGGACCGATGTATCTGCAGCATGCAGGTTGATCAGGATGAGATCAGGTATGTTTTTCAACCCTTGGCACACTCAGAGATTCCTCCCAGTGGTGTTCAACATGGAGGAGTTCAGGATCATCAGCTGAGCAGGGACGGTACGTGGCCATCAGCAGGAGGCCTATTTGCCAATATTTGACCTGGCCCCATGAAACACTGTTGACGACTCCTAGGGTAACTCCCTCCCGAATGTATATCGCTGTGCTGTCACCTCTGTTGGGCCTTGCCTGCCGGTGGGACAGAACAATCCCAGGAATGATGATGGTGGTGTCTGGGACATTATCTGTAAGGTATGATTGTGTGAGTTTGACTACGTCGTGGTGTTGCTGAACTATTCTGTGAGACAACTCTCTCAACTTTTCAAAAGGCCCCAGATGTTAGTGAGGACGACTTTGCAGGGTGGACAGGGCTGGGTTTGTCGTAGTCGTTTCCAGTGCCTCGGTCGATGCCTAGTGGTCTGTCCGGTTTAATTCCTTTTTTTTGTCCTTGGTAGTGGTTGAATAAAAGAGAGTGACTTGCTCGGCCATTTCAGAACATTCCAAAGACCAAATGAAATACAATTGAGGTGCAGTAACGGTTCGGGAGCAGCATTTGTAGCCAATTAGTGTGCAATTCCCACAAATACCACTCTGACAAATGACCAGATAATCTGATTTTAATAATGTTAGTTGAGGGATTTTAAAAAAAGGTGAAGGCACAGGAGTAACTTCACAGCTTTTCTTCAAAATAGCAACCAAGCGACCTTTAACATCCACCTGAGTGGGCAGATTGAGCATCAGTTTAGTGTCTTACTTCCAGCCCTGAAGCATTCCACTGAGAACTGTCCTGGATGGCCTTATCAGTGTTATGGGCTGAAGACTGTGGAATGGGGCTTCGATCTGACTCTGGGGAGAGAGGGGCTGATATCTGGACAATGTAAGCCTCTCACAATCTCCCATTCCCTAACAAGAGTCTGTTCCCTCACTCCACCTAAACTCTCCGACCCCATCCTTAACTGAATGCCCGATTCCCTGAAGGCTTCTCACCCACCGAACGGGAGGTCACCCACGAACTCCTACTGCCATGAAGAGGCGGAAAACTGTCTGAAACCAGCAGTTCCATGTGGGAAACGTGCTGGAATCAAAATCCCACCGAGGATTTTGGTTTCCTTCCTGAAGTAAATGCCCAAAATGGAGTTGAAATTAAAGGACAGCTAATGGAATCTTTGAAGCGCAGAGAATTGAAATGAGATTTGTAAGAATATTATCACACGCAATGAAAAGAATATGATCTAATCACAACACAAAGGCAGTGATGATCCTCATGCATCGAAGATACCATTAAACCATGAAAAAGGATGGGGAATATATCTGCCTGGTTTTGCAGTACACTGCAGTTTTTCAAATGGAATTCAACAATAACTGCGAAAATGTCACTTTAACAAGAAGTTACATTTTATAGCATCTTTAACATCGGAAAATGTCCCAAAGGGCTTCACAGGAGCACCATCGAACACCGTTTGACAATGGATTGTGTTGGAGAAAGTTGGACAGGTGACCAAAATCTTGCTCAAAGGGATGGATTCTTCGGAGCGCGTTAAAAGATGGAGCGAGGAAGAGGTCAGGAGGTGGGAGAGGTTTAGGGGGGTGAATTCCAGAACTTAGGGCCGAGACCACCAGAGGTTTGCCAATCATGGAGCAGTGACAGCTGGGAATGTGCAAGAAGCCCAATTGGAGGAGTGTCGGAATCTGTCGGGCTGGAGGAGGTTGCACCAATAGGGAGGGAGGAAGCCATGAAAAACCGGGATACTGAATTAATTGTGTGATTAAGGAAATGAGCAGCAGTGTTTTGGATGAGCTGAACTTTAAGGTGGGCTGGAGAAGAGAATTTCTTTTTTTGTTCAAATTTAGAGGACCCAATTCATTTTTTTTCCAATTAAGGGGCAATTTAGCGTGGCCAATCCACCTAGCCCGCACATCTTTGGGTTGTGGGGGCGAAACCCACGCAAACACGGTGAGAATGTGCAAACTCCACACGGACAGTGACCCAGAGCCGGGATCGAACCTGGGACCTCGGCGCCATGAGACTGCAGTGCTACCACTGCACCACCGTGCGGCCCTTGGAGAAGAGAATTAATGGACACTGATGATTGGCAAAGGATCGTCATAAATGCATTGGGGGGTCAGCCCCTGAACGTGTCTGGTGGGAAATCTCAAATGCAAGAAGGGCATAAACAAGAGCGAGCAGAAATCTTACAACTTAAAAAGGGTAAAGCAGCATCCCAGAAAGCCTTTGACAAGGTGCCACACAAAAGGTTGCTGCATAAGATAAAGATGCATGGCATTAAAGGTAAAGTAGTAGCATGGATAGAGGATTGGTTAATGAATAGAAAGCAAAGAGTGGGGATTAATGGGTGTTTCTCTGGTTGGCAATCAGTAGCTAGTGGTGTCCCTCAGGGATCAGTGGTAAAGCAAAAAGTGCAGAGGATACTGGAAGTCTGCAGAGGGATTTGGATAGGTTAAGTGAATGAGCTAGGGTCTGGCAGATGGAATACAATGTTGACAAATGTGAGGTTATCCATTTTGGTAGGAATAACAGCAAAAGGGATTATTATTTAAATGATAAAATATTAAAACATGCTGCTGTGCAGAGAGACCTGGGTGTGCTGGTGCATGAGTCGCAAAAAGTTGGTTCATAGGTGCAACAGGTGATTAAGAAGGCAAATGGAATTTTGTCCTTCATTGCTGGAGGGATGGAGTTTAAGACTAGGGAGGTTATGCTGCAATTGGTGTATTGTGGGCACAATTAGTGAGGCCACACTTGGAGTATTGTGTTCAGTTTTGGTCTTTAGATTTGAGAAAGGACGTACTGGCACTGGAGGGTGTGCAGAGGAGATTCACTAGGTTAATCCCAGAGCTGACGGGGTTGGATTACGAGGAGAGTTTGAGTAGAATGGGACTGTACTCGTTGGAATTTAGAAGGATGAGGGGGGATCTTATAGAAACAGATAAAATTATGAAGGGAATGGATAGGATAGATGCGGGCAGGTTGTTTCCACTGGCGGGTGAAAGCAGAACTAGGGGGCATAGCCTCAAAATAAGGGGAAGTAGATTTAGGACTGAGTTTAGGAGGAACTTCTTCACCCAAAGGGTTGTGAATCTATGGAATTCTTTGCCCAGTGAAGCAGTCGAGGCTCCTTCATTAAATGTTTTTAAGATAAAGCTAGATAGTTTTTTGAAGAATGAAGGGATTCAGGGTTATGGTGTTCGGGCCGGAAAGTGGAGTTGAGTCCACAAAAGATCAGCCATGATGTCATTGAATGGCGGAGCAGGCTCGAGGGGCCAGATGGCCTACTCCTGCTCCTAGTTCTTATGTTCTTATGTTCTTATGTAAATTAGTTCCACAGGGCGAGATCTTCCGACTGTTCAAGCTGGCAGGATCAGCCGAATCCGCTGACGGCACACCCTCCCACGGGTTTCCTGGTGGCGTGAGATGGATTCAGTGGGAAATCCCATTGACAGCAACAGGACCAGGAGATCTTGCCGCTGGACAATGGCAGGCCACCTCCCGCCACCAAGAAACATGCAATGGGGAGTCCAGAGAATCCCACACATAGCACTGTTACCAGTCCTTTCATGTTGGATAGCAACAACCAAGTGTTATTTGGAAAAACGATTTTCATCTCCCAATACATCGGGCTGGATTATCCGTTTCAGCGGCTATGTGCTGATGCCAGCGGAGCAGGTGCCGTCTTTTACAACCAAAACATCTGCGTGAAGCCCTCACCAATTCCAGGACCGGTGAGGGGCTAGCAGCGGCGTCAGGTAAAACTCCCGGCTTCCGCACCGAAAACAGCCGGAGAATGGCCGGTCCCTGGCCACGCATGCGCATGGCTAATGGCCTGCAGCGGTCACACCATACGACATGGCGCTGGCCATGCACGGGCCCTGCACCTGCAATCCACGGCCCTACAGGCCACCCCTTGGGATGGCAGGTCGGATCCGCGCACGGCCGGTGGCACCTCCCGCTAGTCCCCCCCAGCCCTCGCGGAAGCCCCCCCGGCTAGCGGCATGGATCCTGGCCAAGTGTGGTGGCGCTGGAAACAGTCTGCAGATGCCACGCCGGGTTCCCGACCATTGAGACCACATGTGTCCCGCGCCATCGGGAACCCGGCTATTGGAGCATTGTGGGAGGGCCGGCCGATGACGCGCCAACGGCATTGCAACGGCGCGCGGTGACACCATTTCTGAGGGGGCAGAGCATGGCTGACCGGCGCCAAACTGGCGCTGCCTCCGATTTGGGCGTCAGAGTCGATTCTCTGCCCGATCGCCGATTACAATATCGGCATTGGACAATGGAGAATCCAGCTGTGGTAAACCACTGTTGCACCTGTATTAGGTGATGTATGGTTGGACCTGTACTACAGGTTCGCCGGTAATCCCTGCCTGCTGGCTGCGCCCAGGAGACGGGGTATAAATATGCGTGTCCTCCAGCTAGCAACCATTTCGCCAGCTGCTGTGGGAGGCCACAAATCTGACAGCAATAAAGCCTCAGTTGGATTCAACTATCGTCTTTGTCCAATTGATCGTGCCTCAATTTATTGCTATCAGTTTCTAAGGATGGACCTCCGTATCAAACCGGATCGCCTGCAGCTGGATCCGCACTCCAGCGACGCCAGAACGGACTTCCAGCACTGGCGAGCTTGCTTCGAAGCGTATATCAACGCGGCACCAACCCCTGTTCCGGAGGCTCAGAAGATTCCGATTTTATATTCCAGGTTGAGCTCCAAAGTCTTTCCGTTAATCCAGGACGTGCCGAACCACGCCGAAGCCATGACTCTACTCAAGGACAACTACGCACAGAAAACGAACACGCTCTTTGCCAGGCACGCACTCACCACTCGCTCTCAACTCCCTGGTGAGTCCATAGAAGACTTCTGGTGGTCCCTAATCCCACTAGTCGGGGACTGTGACTGTCAGGCCGTTACGGCCAAGGAACACTCAGACCTCCTTATGCGGGATGCTTTTGTGACTGGTACTGGTTCAGATCTCATACGCCAGCGGCTCCCAGAAGGGGCCATGCGTGACCTCGCAGTGACTAAAATGCTAGCGCTCTTCATGACGGTTGCCCTGCGCAATGTGGAGTCCTACACCCCCAATCGCGCGGCCCATCCCTCCTATGCTTCATGGACCCCACAGACAGCTGCCCCAGCGGGGGCGCTGGCCACCCAATACGCCTGCGCTGCACGCCATCCAACGAAGCCCGGGGGGCCCCGATGCTATTTTTGCGGCCAACAGAAGCACCCCCGACAACGTTGCCCAGCCCGTGCTGCCCTTTGTAAAGCCTGCGGGAAGAAGGGCCACTTCACCGCGGTGTGCCAGGCCCGCTCAGTAGCTGCTATCGCCCCAACCCCCCTCGGTCACGGACAATGCGCGCCGCCATCCCCTACCTCAGATCCCGTGCGGCTAGTGGGTGCCGCCATCTTCCCCTCCGCGCAACACGTGCGTTTCATGGGCGCCGCCATCTTGTTCCACCCCTGCAACGTGCGTTCCATGGGTGGCTCCATTTTGTAACCCTCGAGATCTTCGGGTACCGCCATCCTGTCTACCCCTCAGCACATGGGCACCACCAGCATTCCAGGACCCGGGCTCACCAGCCGCCCCATTACCCGATGACCAATCAAGACTCACATCCATGTCAATCAACCAGTCTCGTCCGCATAACCTGCATCCACCAGCGTGAAAGTCGACGGACATTTAACCTCCTGCCTGCTGGACTCCGGGAGCACCGAAAGCTTCATACTCCCGGATACGGTAAGGCGCTGCTCCTTCACGATACACCCCATCAACCAAAAAATCTCTTTGGCCTCCGGATCCCATTGCGTAGCGATCCAGGGGTACTGTACGGTCACGCTCACGGTCCAGAGCGTAGAATTCACCGGCTTCCGCCTCTACGTCCTCCCTAACCTCTGCGCTGCACTAATCTCCGGCCTGGACTTCCAGTGTAACCTCCAGAGCCTAACCCTGAAATTCGGCGGGCCCTTACCACCCCTTACTATGTGCGGCCTCGTGACACTAAAGGTCGATCTGCCTTCCCTCTTCGCCAATCTAACTCCAGATTGCAAACCAGTCGCCACCAGGAGCAGATGGTACAGCACCCAGGACAAGGCCTTCATCAGGTCCGAAGTCCAGTGGCTGCTTCGGGAAGGCATCATCGAGGCCAGCAACAGCCCCTGGAGAGCTCAAGTGGTAGTGGTTAAAACTGGGGAGAAACACCGAATGGTTGTGGACTACAGCCAGACCATCAACCGGTACACGCAGCTCGACGCGTACCCCCTCCCACGCACATCTGACATGGTTAACCAGCATGCACAGTACCGGGTCTTCTCAACGGTAGACCTGAAATCCACCTACCACCAGCTCCCCATCCGTAAATCGGACCGGCCATACACCGCTTTCGAGGTAGACGGCCGCCTATACCACTTCCTTAGGGTCCCCTTCGGCGTCACAAACGGGGTCTCGGCTTCCAAAGGGAGATGGACTGAATGGTCAACCGGTATGGGTTGCAGGCCACTTTTCCGTAACTTGACAGCGTCACCATCTGCGGCCATGATCAGCAGGACCACGATGCCAACCTTGCCAAATTTCTCCACACCGCTACTCTCCTAAACCTCACTTACAACAAGGAGAAGTGCGTGTTCAGCACAAACCGCTTAGCCATCCTCGGCCAAGTGGTCCAGAACAGAGTTCTGGGGCCCGATCCCGACCGCATGCGCCCCCTCATGGTGCTCCCCCTCCCCCACTGCCCCAAGGCCCTTAAACGCTGCTTGGGGTTCTTTTTGTACTACGCTCAGTGGGTCCCAAACTATGCGGACAAGGCCCGCCCACTCATACAGTCCACCCAGTCTCCACTGATGGCCGAGGCCCAACAGGCCTTCGCCCGGATCAGAGCTGATATTGTCAAAGCCACAATGTATGCTGTAGATGAGACAGTAAACCCTTCCAAGTAGAAAGCGATGCATCAGACGTCGCCATTGCCGCCACACTCAATCAGGCAAGCAGGCCCGTGGCATTCTTCTCCCACACCCTTCATACCTCAGATATTCGGCACTCATCCGTCGAAAAGGAGGCCCAGGCTATCGTTGAAGCTGTGCGACATTGGAGGCATTACCTGGCCGGCAGGAGATTCACTCACCTCACTGACCAATGGTCGGTAGCCTTCATGTTCAACAACACACAGCGGGGCAAGATCAAAAATGATAAAATCTTGCGGTGGAGAATCGAGCTCTCCACCTATAATTACGAGATTCTGTATCGCCCCGGCAAACTCAACGAACCTCCAGACGCCCTATCACGAGGTACATGTGCCAGCGCACAGGTAGACCGACTCCGGGCCCTGCATGACAACCTTTGTCATCCAGGAGTCACACGGTTGTACCATTTCATTAAGGCACAAAATCTGCCCTACTCCGTCGAGGAAGTAAGGACAATCACCAGGGACTTCCAGGTCTGTGCGGAGTGCAAGCCGCACTTCTACTGGCCGGACCACGCGCGCCTGGTGAAGGACTCCTGCCCCTTTGAATGCCTCAGCATGGACTTCAAAGGCCCCCTCCCTTCCACAGACTGTCACACCATATTTCCTCAGTGTGATCGACGAATACTCCAGGTTCCCCTTTGCCATCCCATGCCCCGACACGACGTCTGCCACCGTCACTAAAGCCCTCAACACAATCTTCACTCTGTTCGGTTTCCCCGCCTACAGCCACAGCGACAGGGAATCCTCATTCATGAGCGATGAGCTGCATCAGTTCCTGCTCAGCAGGGGTATCGCCTCCAGCAGAACGACAAGCTACAACCCCCCGGGGAAACGGACAGGTAGAAAGGGAGAATGGGACGGTTTGGAGGGCCGTCCAGCTGGCCCTACGGTCCAGAAACCTCCCGGCTTCTCGCTGGCAGGAGGTCCACCCCGATGCACTACACTCCATTCGCTCATTGCTCTGCACTGCCACTAATAATACACTCCATGAACGTCTTTTTGCCTTCCCCAGGAAGTCCACATCCGTGGCGTCGCTCCCGACTTGGCTCACAGCTCCGGGAACCGTGCTTCTCCGTAAGCATGTCCGACTCCACATGGCGGACCGTTGGTGGAGAGGATGCAATTGCTCCACACAAACCCCCGGTATGCCCACGTGGCGTTCCCCGCCAGCCGCCAGGATACTGTCTCCCTCAGGGACCTGGCACCAGCAGGTTCTACCCCCACACCACCACCTTCGCCCCCGGCGCCACACTCCCCTCTCCCGTTGCTCAAGACAGCAACCCCTCCCCCCAGGGCCGTCCGTCCACCCTCTGCCCATGCCCGATGATGAAGAGGATTTCGGCACGCTCCCGGAGTCACCTTCGACCAGATCAGCACCAACGTCGCCGACACCACTGCGTCGCTCCCAGAGGAACATCAAGGCCCCGGACCGGCTAAACCTCTGACCGGTCCACCGGACATCAAAGGACATTTGTTTGTTCAAATCTTGTAAATATTAACTCATTGTTGTATATAGTTACACCCCCCCCCCCCCCCAACCCCCGCCGGACTCAAATTTAACAGGGGGTGAATGTGGTAAACCACTGTTGAACCTGTATTGGGTGCTGTACGGTAGGACCTGTACTACAGGTTAGCCGGTAGTCCCTGCCTGCTGGCTCCGCCCAGGAGGCGGGGTATAAATATGCATGTCCTCCAGCTAGCAGCCATTTCACCAGCTGCTGTGGGAGGCCACACATCTGATAGCAATAAAGCCTCAGTTGGATTCAACTATCGTCTTTGTCGAATTGATCGTGCCTCCCCCGCCCATCATTTTTAATTCATTCTTAGGATGTGGGTGCTGCTTCCAAGTCCAGAATCTATTGCCCATACCTTGGAAAGGTGGTGATGAGCTGCCATCTTGAGCTGCTGAAGCGTGACTAGTGCAGATACACCCCAGTGCTGTTAGGAAGGGGGTTCCAGCATTTTGATTACGTGACAGTGACTGAGCGATGGTTTCGTCACATGTGGGCCAGAATCTCCGTTTCCACGACTATGTGTTGACACCAACAGTGAATCTGTAGACTTTCACAACAGGAAAATTGGCGCCGATTCCACTACCGGTGAGGGGCTAGCACCTGTCGAATCCCATGAAAAATGGTGCGGGATTCGCCGGGTCTGTGATGGACACGCGCAGGGCTGATAAGCTGCAGCCACTCATAAACATACACTCCCCACACACACACGTATCAAGGCCAAAAAGATGCGACAGGTGGGTCATGGGTCACCTGGGGCCAGAGGGCACCCGGGGGGCTGCCCCGGGGCGGGGGGGGGTCACCTATACAAGCCAGGGCACTAGATTTAAAGCGGGCTGTCAGCAGCATGTGCAGCTGCATGGCTGCCTTGCCGGCTGCGGTAATGGTGTTGCATACCCGTCTACCCCGACCCCACAGCCCACCTCTTGGCCACCCCCACTACGCCTCCCAGCCCTGGCAGAAGCCCCCACCCCCCCCCCTCTCCGGCCAGCGGCACGGCTGTCGGCTAAGTATGGCGGTACTGGACACTGTCCGTACGCCCTCTCTCTCTCAGCAGCCACCACGCCAGGTTCACGTTTTTTGAGAGCACACGTGGACCGCCCCCTTGGGAACTCGGCCCATCGAAAGCGGAGCATCACGGGTGGGTCCACTAATGATATTATGCAAATAGTGTTGCAACTACACGCGGTCTGCGTCGCATTGACTTTGTTTTTGAGGTGACGGTGCATCGCGATTTGACGTCAAACCTGTGCCTGCCGCGAATTTGGCATCGGACGCTATTCTCCGCAAGATCGCAAGCCCCGATTTCAGCGTCGGCTACTGGATAATCCCGCCCTATGTGTCTCATGGAGGCAAATTTGCAGGTGCCGATGTTCCCATGTGACAGCTGCAATTATCCTTCCAGGTGATAGAGGTCACTCATTTGAAAGGAGCCTTTCTGAATTGTTGAGCTACATCTTGCGTACAATGCAGACTGTTGCCACTGTTTGTTGGTGGTGAGGGAGTTGGTGGTTGGGGTGCCAGTGAAATGATCGCTTTGCCCTGCTGTTACGATCCCAGTTGGTGTTATAACTGGACGGGAAGATCCCGGAATGGAACCCTGGCTCAAAAGACCATAATTTTTACTTGTTTTTAATAAAACATGGAGGAACAGAGACACGTTAATTAGTTTTAACAACAAGAAAAAATAATTATTAAACATGAAAAAATTGGATTTTTTTATTCCTCCCTTAGCATAACAATTACACACAGCTTTTAAAATTAACATGCATTAAAAAGTGCATTCTAAGCAACAATGGTCTCATTAAAGCACAAAGTCCATTTCTAAGTACACAAGATGACTGTGGAAGACACACTCCTCTCTGAGCCCAAGTGAATGTCTGAGGATTTCTCCTCAAAACCCCCCAGATAATTCTTCGACTGTGAGCCACCTTGCCTCACTGAACTCCGGCTTCCTCACGAGTGATATCAAATTCTGCTTTCAAAAGTCACACTTTCAAATCTTCTTTCAAATTCTGCTTTCCCTTCGCTGCTTCCATCAAGGTTTCACTTTCAGATTTCACACCTCTCCCTTCAGGTTTTCTGTGCCTCAAAGGCTTTTCCACAAACTCTGAGATCCAGCCATCGATTTCCACAATTATTTCAAATAATATCGCCCAAACAGTGATTATTTCTCACAAACCTTAGCACTACTGCAGATATCCTTCTGGTCTCTCACGATCCAGTGACTTTTCAACTTTCTGTGACTTTACTGAACAGCCGTTGACTCGACGGGCCGAATGGCCTCCTTCTGCACTGTAAATTCTATGATAATCTATGATAATCTGTTCTGGCTCCCAGTTTCCTCTGTTCTATTAATTCCTGTTTTCCTGGAAACTTCTCTTCTTTTCTCTTGTTTCCTTAACCAGCTTACGTTTCTGGCATCTGTTTTCATAACCATTACTTCATAGTATAGCTTTTCTTCTAGCAAGGCTGAGCAAGATGTTCCTCTTTAGCCTTCTTAATCCAACTGCTTCTAGCAGAGCTGTGAGAGCTGCCTTCTCTCTTGCTGCCTATCTCCAACTGCAATACAATTAGCTAATCTAATACTTAAAAGCTTCTCTACCTTACAAAACCCCAGTTGCAAAGCAACCACTGCTGGTTTATTTACTCTTCACACTACAGTCCTCTCTAAGCACAATATAATCACAGTTGGAGTTGAAACCAACCCCACACATATGAACACCTTTGTCCAGCATGAATCTAACTATAGATTTTATCACTCCAGGCATATAAACATTAAATGAAACCCTTCTAAACTATACCTTATTTCTAATGTTTACCAATACAATATAATTGCCTTCAAACTACCTTTGTTTTCCTCCCATTGAATGGTGTCAAGCTTCTTGAGTGTTGTTGGAGCTGCATACATCAAAGCACCTCAAGAATATTCAATCATACTCCTGACTTCTGCCTTGCAGATGGCTGACAGATTTTGGGAAGCCAAGAGGTGAGTTACTCGCTGCCGAATTCTGAGCCTCTCACCTGCTCTTGTAGCCGCAGTATTTGCATAACTAGTCCAGTTCAGTTTCTGGTCAATGGTATTCCCCAGGTTGTTGGTGGTGGGAGATTCAGGGATAGCAATACCATTAAATGCCAAGGGGAGATGGTTAGATTGTCTTTTGTTGGAGGTAGAAATTGCCTGGCCTTTATGTGGCTTCGATATTACTTGCTTCCTGTTAGCCCAATGTTGCCCAGAATTTGCAGCATATTGGCATGGACAGCTTCACTATCTGAGGATTTGCGAATGGGGCTGAACATTTTGAAATCAGTCGTGAATGTCTCCACTTCTGACATTATGATGGAGGGAAGATCATTGATGAAGCAGCTGAAGATGGTTGGATCCTGGAAACTACCCTGAGGAACTCCTGCAGTGATGCCCTGGAACTGAGATGATTCGCCTCCAGCAATCACAACCATTTTCCTTTGTGCCAGGTATGACTCCAACCCGTGGAGAGATTCCCCCCTGATTCCCATCAATTTCAATTTTTCTAGGGCTCCTAGATATCACCCCCGGCAAATGCTGCATTGATGCCATGGGCAGTTACTCTCATCTTATACTTTGAGTTCAGGTGTTTTGACAACGTATGAACCAAGGCTGTGATGAGGTCAGGAGCCCTGAAACAACCCAAACTAGGCAGAGGGTAGCTGGTTATTGCTGTATTGATGCTGCTTGATGGTGCTGTCAATGACACTTTCCATCATTGTTCTGATGATCGAAAGGGCGGTAATTGGCCAGATTGGATTTGTCCTGCTGTTTGTGCACAGCACATTTATGGACAATTTTCCACATTGTCAGGTAGATTCCAGTGTTGTACCTGTATTTGAAATGATTGGCTAGGAGCATGGCTAATGCTGGAGTATTTGTCTTCAGTTCTGTTGCCAGGATGTTGTCAGGGCCCATAAACCTTGCAGTACCCAGTGCCTTCAGCCCTTATTAATGTCATACGGATTGAATTGAATTGGCAGAGAATTGGCAGCTGTGATGTTTGGCACCTCAGGAGGAGGCTGGAATGGATCATCCACTTGGCACTGAGGATCGTTGGAAATGCTTCAACTTGCCTCTTGCTGGGCTGCCCCACCATAGAGGATGGAGATCTTTGCAGAGCTTCCTCCTCCTGTTGGTTGTTCGTCCGCCACCATCCATGACAGAATATGACAGACAATAGAGCTTATTGGTTGTCTATAACTTGTTGCATTTAAACTGTCAAATAATGACATTTTCTGGAAGAGGTAGTTTAAATCTCTGCCCGAAATCTCTACCAGAAATGGAAACCCTCCCATACTCACTATTAAAACCTATTATTCATTGTTTGCTTTCAGAATATATTATTCTTTTACCTCATTTTTCATCTGCCTGATGCAATAGCCCCCATTAGGCTCACTGAGTACCCCGGCTAATCTCCATGGGACTCGTGGAATATGAGCCTCCTCGTTAGTGGGTGGAGACCCAGCTGGGCTCATATGAACCCAGTATAAAGGCCGGCCCAGACAGGGACCGGTATGTTGGTTGTCCCAACGGAACTGCACTGTGCAAATAGTTCACTGCCATAGGCAAACCTATTGCGACCTTGATTGAACCAATGCTCACCTTACCGCTTGGCTTCCTGGGTCTGAATACCTGGAATATGCTGGACCATCAGAAAAACCTAACTGGTTCACTAATGTCCATGATAAATTGCCCTTTAGTGTCCATATGCAGGTTAGGTTATGGGGTATGGGGATATGGGATAGGGCGAGGTGAATGTGTGTGTGTGTGTGGGGTGGGGGTGGGGGGGGGGGTGGGGGGGGGGGGGGGGGTGGACTGCTCCGTTGAAGGGTCGGAGCAGACTCAATGGGTCAAATGGATTCCTTCTGTACTGTAGGGATTCTACGATTACTGAGCAGGATACTTCGCAGGACAAGTCAGGATGCGTGATAATGCAACCATTTCAGAATCACCCACAGTCAGAAAACTAATAATAAACAGAATTGAAAATGGGTGCATTCAACGTCCATTGTCACTTTCAGTGGAAGATTGCGAAAGTGATGATTGACACCACGATGTGTGTATGTATGGATATTATATATATCCACTGTGTAGTAATCCAGTAGATTGATCACCAAGTGTGAAACTTGTTGACTTTAATAGTCAATTTTAATGGAATGAAAATTGGATAGGTTCTACAATACGGGGAGGGTTAGGGAGCAGGAGCTGGGGTCGATCTGTTCCACTACATTAACTTGCAACAGGTGAAGACAAAAATAGACCCCCACATTTCCAATAATTGACAATGGAATAATCTAAATTAGAAGTATGTCCTTTATGATTTCCTCAAACATATTCGACAGGATTCTCAGTTCCTGAAACTAAGGGCTGCATTCTCCGATTCTGAGGCTGTGTCCGGAGCATGTATCTAGTATTACGACCAAAAGGTCGGCGCCCCCCCCCCACCGATGATCCGCCCGGTGGGGGGCAGCCGCGCCACGTAAAACCCCCGGCTTTCCATGCAGATACGGACGGAGAATTGCCGGGTCCATGGCTACGCACACGCATGGCGATGATCTGCGGCGGACCCGGCCTTCCAGATAGTGCCCCCTTGTAACCCCCTCGCCACCCCCGCACCATCCCCCACCGGCTCCCCCAGCCCTCGCTGAAGCTCCCCTGGCAGCGGAACGCCCCCCCCCGCCCCGCCCGACTATGACGCCGCTGGACACAGTCCGCAGTAATACGCGAGGTTGACGAAACCTCAGAGTACAAGTGATCCACGCCGTCGGGAAGTCGGCCCATTGGGGGCGGAGCATCGGGCGATGGCCTTCATGTGACGTCTTGACACCATCCCAATGGCGTGCGGTGTACTCACAAATGATTCCTTTTTGGAGGAAGCGGAGGATCTGAAAACAGGCGCCGTCCCCGATTTCGGTGTCAAAAGGGATTCTCTGGCCAATCGCCATATGCGTTTTTGACATCGTCCTTCGGAGAATTCAGCCCTAGATGTTGACAGCTGAGCAAGATTCATGGACGTCTATGACAAGCACTGTAACTGGACCGATTCACGACCATTGAAGGGCTAGCACCAGTGCCACATGGAACACAATCGATTCCGATGAAAAACGGGTGCGTGATTCACCAGATTTGTGATTGACACTCAGGAGGCTGACAAGTTGCAGCCGCACAACACACTTCACTCCCCACACACGCCATCCCAGCCCACAAGATGGCACTGGATGGGCTGGAATGTGCCACCCCACTGATGGGTCAGCTGGGGCTAGAGGGCACCTAGAGGGTTTTGTTGGGGGGGACATTCATATGAACCATGACACTAAGTTCACAGTCGGTAGTCGGCGGCATGCACAGCTGCATGGCTGCCTTGCAGGCTGCGGCAATGGTGTTCCATGCCAGTCCACGCCAACCCCTGTGCCCACCACCTGGCAACCCCCACCCCCCCGCAACTCCCCCGGCCCTGGCAGAAGCCCCAGCCAGCGGCACCACTGTCAGCACACTTTAGCGATGTTGGACACCTTCCGAACCCCCTCTCTCCCCCTCAGCAGCCACAGTGCCTGTTTCCTGATTTTTAAAAGCGTAAGTGGAATTCACCCCCACTGGAGGTGGAGAATTGCAGAGGGCCGAAAATACCGGATCAGGCCCGCTAATGATATGCAAATTGTGTTGACTGTATGTGCGGAGTGGAACGCATCAACGCCGCTGTCGAGGAACCAGAGAATTGTGATTTTGTGCGAACCCGGTATCAGCCCCGATTTCAGTGTCAAAACCAACTCTCCACCCAAACGCCTTTCCCAATTCTGGCATCAGCTGACGGAGAACCCGCCCATTATTAATTAATAGGTCAAATAGGATAAGTGACATCTTGAAGAAAGATAGGCTCAATGAGTCCCTCATTTACTCTTTCACTTAGTCAAACGTAGGGCACCAGATAGGTGCAACCTACTTCAATAACTTTAATTTATACAGTGCTTTTAATGCAGATTGAAATGACTCAAAAGGTTCTTTACACAAGGTAACTGGAAATAACCTTGAGTCAAGAAGAGAGAGATTAATAATGGGCAGAAAGCTTCTATATAGAGATGAGCTTTGAGAAGATAACTAGAGGTGAAGATGTCCAACGATCAAATCTGATGCCATTGTAGGATGGGGAACGCATTTGCGGGATTGGAACATTTTGGGGAGCTTTATGACTGGAAGGACTTGTCGAAAGAGGCAGTTAACATTTGAATAGGAGGTAGCCTATGCCACCCTGGGCTGTGGCACGGTTGGGAGATTTGTACGTCCTTCTCAGGTTGGAGAAAATCAAATTTGCCCTAAGGGGGTCGGAGGAGGGTCTCGAGGTACAGTGGAGGCCATTCATGACTATATTTGAGGAGCTGTTCGTCGCGGGGTTGGAGGGGGGTGATGCATGGGGGAGTAAATGGGGGGAAATGTACGAACTATACTCTGCTGGATGTTATGGTTGTGTTACTATGTTGAACATGTTTGGAATAAAATACCTCTTAAAAAAAAAAGAGAAAGAGGCAGATAATGGTTTTGAAATGACAACCAGGGGATGGCCATCAAATGAACGACAAAAATAAGTCATTTGAAGACTTCAAATATTTGGCTTTTGGGTCTGCGGACTTCCTGAAAAAGGAACCACTCCAATTTGCAAAGTTAACAGGTGGAATATTCCATTGCAGGTCCACCCATGGGATATGAGTTAGGATAATGTCTAAGATAGATTGTTGGGCAAAACCTTTCTGCCTCTCATTTTAGCAGGGTAAAATCCCAAACAATATGGAGCTTCGATATTGGTAAATAATTGATAATAGCTGACTTAGGATGGACGAATTAAAAAATTGTCTTGGGTGGTAATGCAAAAAGAGTAAAGTCACCACAGTCCCAGATGACCAGAGGCTGCTTTCCCCTTTGATGGAGAGCTGACTGGTGGCGATTTGACCTGAGGATCACCACACCTCAGGCGAGGGGCACGATTGAGAAGGCGGGGCCTTCATGAATAACCTCAGCCGGTACGGGAATTGAACCCACGTTGCTGGCCTCGCTCTGCATCACGAACCCGCTGTCCAGCCAACTGAGCTAAACCTGCAAAAAGAGTGATCATGAATCAATAGCCCAAGTAGGTAATTGAGTGGAGTGCCAAATGGGATTCTAATTCTCTATTACCAGACAAATGTCTATCCCGATGAGCGTCAATGACATTGAGTAAGATTGTCAATGTGAATTTTGGCCTGTGGGTCGGTACACTCACAGTCCTTGTGGTGTGCACCCAGAGACTCGGTGTACACTTCTGCAAGTTGTATTTATGTGACTACCTTTCCATATTTAACTGTTTTTATATAATATTTTAAAAATATAATATTGATGATTCGTCTAGCTTCTCCTCTGGGTGAAAAATTCTATTGAAGTAAAAGCTGGAGGCACTTCTTTACATTTCATATGCTGTGTTCCATCTTTCCCCTAAGTGTCAGAAAGAATGTCAGTTGCCAATGCAATTTTATCATTTGAGTTAGCCAGGATGGGTCAGTTCACTCTCATTCATCTGCAACTTTAAACATTTTTTTCTTCGTGCTGTCTGAACAGTGGGTGCGATTCTCTGGAGAAAATTCTAAGTGTGGTAGCGAGCGGGAATTGCCGTGAGCTTCTCGATGTTCGGCCCAGCAAGGCCGGCAATGCAATTCAATATCAATCGTTCCACTTAACGAGGTCTCATGGCTTCTCGCCGCAAATGAAGGCTCGCCAGCTGATTTGCCGGCACTGCGCACGAGGTCGAGCAGCACTTGCTCAGCCAACCCCAGCCAGCTCGCAACAATGGCACCGAAGAGACCGGCCCCAAGATTTGGGGATGCTGACCTGGGGAGGTTCCTAGATGCGGTGCAGGCCAGGAGAGATGTCCTGTTCCCTGAGGGTCCTGGAGGATGAGCCATAGAGCAGCCAGTGCTACCTGGGATGAGGTGGCAGCAGCAGTGAGCTTGGGGTATGACCAGGAGGACTGGCTTCCAGTGTCAAAAAAAGGTCAACGACCTGCACCGGGCAGCACGAGTGAGTAGACACCACAGCCCCCTGACCCCCCCCACCCCCCAAAGGGAACACCCACCCCCTAACTCACCATGCGACCCCCAAACCTCCCTTCACCCCCTCCCCCTTCAACACCTCCAACCCTCCCTTAAACCCCCTCCCCCTTCAACACCCCAACCGTCACTCCACAACCCGCTCCCGCCCCTGTGAACCACGCATATGGCTAATGATGCCCCCTCTGTGCCGCCTCAGGGAAAGCTCCCCCATAATCGGCGGGAGAGGGCCCAGACTGGCGGAGGGGTGCCAAACGTAAGAATCCTCACCTCCTTCGAGGAGCGTGCCCTGGAGGTGACCGGTGTGGCCGCGGGCAGAGCGGTCACCCAAGTGAAGGCTGGGGGACACTGCCGAGTTGAGGAACCACCGGACCCCACCCGGGGGGCCTGTCAAATGTGAGTTGTTATTTCTTTCCTGACTGATCCATCCCTCTGACTGACCACATGTCCATTATCCTGCAGGTCCTTCAGCCAACGGCATCAGCTGATCTCAGGCGATCCCCTCCCCTGACTCCCACGAGACCATCTCGGAGGAGAGCTCCGAGGATGCAACCGTTATAGTCGCGGCACAGCTGTCATTCCCATCCTCCACCAGCGCAGATACACACACCTCGGTGGGGCATGTTATTGGACAGGCTTCGGGGGCACAATGTGTTGAGCACTACTTTGCTGTTGATGCACATCAGGTGGAGACAGGAACCCTCAGACGAGACAGCAGTGCAGGGCTGCTGGATCTCAGGACCCAGCTGTGGTAAGAGGTACCTGGAACTGATGCAGATGATAGGGAACATCCGGCATATTCAGAGCGAGATGTCAGCGTCACTCCAGCAGATCCATAGCCGCTTGGAAGAGTCCCAGAGGCTAGGAGTGCAGGAGATATCGCCGGCAATGCATGGCACTGAGGCCAACACTGCTAGGGTAGCGATCGCAGTGGAAAGCCTGGTGCACAACATCGGCGCCATTAGTGAAGATTTCCAAGGTGATGCGCAGTCGGTGACGACCATGGCTGAGGGTCCGACTTGCTTGGGGATGTCACCCAGTACCAGGGCGACCTTGATGAGGTTGTGCGGGACATGTCCTGCTCTCAGATGGGCATTGCCGAGGCGCTGCGGAGCTTGTCACAGTCGCAGGTAGTCCACTCCCTGCGCTCCATGGCCGCGAGTATCGAGAACCTGGTCGGGAAGGGTGCAAACCTCCAGGACTGGCAACTACACCCTCCGTCCCATGCAGTAGCCTGGGGGCCAACAGGCATCCCGAGGGAGGAGGAGGTGAAGGGACCCCTGCCAGTGACTCCTGCAGGGGAGATGGCGGAACACCAAAGCGCTTCAGACTCCCCCCCAACCCCCCTCCTCCGTCCCTGGGGCATCTGATCGGCAGCGGGCAGAACAGGGTGGCGTCATGCCATCTGGGACAGCCGAGCAGCAGCCAGGCCCATCCAGGCCCGGTCACCCCAGAAGATGGCAGCCAAAGGGGACCCAGGCCGCAGTGCAGGAACTGCACCAGGCCGCCTCCACTCATGATGTACGGCTGGGGGGACACCTAGTTATAGCATTAAGGCCCGTAAGGTAGACACCAGTTAAGTTGGCACAAGTACAGCACATAGGATAGCGTTAGGGCCTATGGCACAAAGCTATACATATATGTTCACCTGTTCACATTAAACACCTGTTCACATTGTTACAACCTGCCTCGGTGCTCCGTCAGAAGGGCGTGAGGGAGGCTGGTCTGGGCTGGCTGCAAAGGGGGTGCTGGGAGCTGGGGGGGATTGAGGGAGGTTGAGGGTAGGCTTTGCATTGAGTCCCCAGTTCAGCCATCGCTCACCGCTCTGATTCGATTCCCCGCTGGGTCACTGTCCGTGTGGAGTCTGCACGTTCTCCCCGTGTCTGCGTGGGTTTCCTCCGGGTGCTCCGGTTTCCTCCCACAGTCCAAAGACGTGCAGGTTAGGTGGATTGGCTGTGCTAAATTGCCCTTAGTGTCCAAAAAGGTTCGGAGGGGTTATTGGGTTACGGGGATTGGGTGGAAGTGAGGGCTTAAGTGGGTCGGTGCAGACTCGATGGGCTGAATGGCCTCCTTCAGCACTGTATGTTCTATGTTCTTTGTTCATCCACCACCCCGCTCCTCATCCCCACCTCCATCACCCCACGGGTTCGGTGGAACTGTGTGATGGAATGGCCAGCTCGCATGCAGGGATGACCCAGGTGGACGGTGGAAACTGCTACCGTGGGCAGGAGTCAGATGTTGTCAAATGGTGCTGATCCCAGAGCGGGTTGCCATCATCCTCCATCCCATGGACCAGACCCACTGTTTTTTAAAATAAATTTAGAGTAGCCAATTATTTTTCTTTTTTCCAATTAAGGGGCAATTTAGCATGGCCAATCCACCTAACCAGCACATCTTTGGGTTGTGGGGATGAGACCCACACAGACATGGGGAGTATGTGCAAAATCCACACGGACAGTGACCCAGGGCCGGGATTCAAAACCGGGTCCTTTGCGCTGCAGTCCCAGTGCTAACCACTGCGCCACGTGCTGCCCGTGACCAGACCCACTGTTAATGTCAAATCAGGGCCTGCTCCCCGTAGTGAGGTGGGTAGGAGACACTTCGTCCCTCGGTTGTGTGACATTCTGGAGGATGCAGCAGGCTACAATGATGTGGGAGACTCTCCTAGCGCTATACTGGAGGGCCTCTCAGAGTGGTCCAGGCACCTGACCCCCATCTTCAGCATTCCGATGCACCGCTTGATCACCCCCCTGGTCGTGGCATGGGCTTTGTTGTAGCGGGTCTCCTCATCGGCCTGCAGGCTCCAGATAGCCGTCATCAGCCACACCTGCAGGGGATAAATCCTGTTGCCCAGGAGCCAAGCCCCCAGTCGGATATGCGCCTCGAAGAGTTCAGGAATCAGCGAGTGTGCCAGGATGAAGGTGTCTTGCACACTACCCGGGTATCAGGCGCAGACGAGCATGATGCGCATCTGATGGTCGCACACCAGCTGCACGTTCATCGGCTTGTGAACACTGGCCTGTTATGGGTCGATGCTCGTAGGGCGATATGCATCCCATCGATCACCCCCTGTATCTGGGGCATCGCGGCGATGATGGTAAACTCCGCGGCCCGGGCATCCGGTAGGCTCGGTCCACATTGACTTTGATGTATTTCGCCAACTGGGCATATAGAGCCTCCGTGACGGCACGGATGCACCTGTGGACCGAGCTCTGTGGGATCCCGGACAGCTCCCCACTCAGCACCTGAAAGGGCTCTATGGCGTAGAGGTTCTGTTGGCCTCTGGGAGTGGGTGACCTCCCCCATACCCTCACGTCATGATTTGGCAGATATGTTGAACTGTCCCCCTTCAGTCAGGGTCTTCGACGGCATGCCTGGTCCTGTAGGTCTTTGAATAACAGACCTTGGACCATGGCGCCTGCCACTGCTGCCAGGGGTACCGGTGGCTAACCCTACCTATGTCAGCGGTTCACTCGCAGCCCCCATCCGGCGCCCTCTTGCAGTGGCTACTACAGACACTGTCCTTGGGTGGGCCGCATGCTGCCCTGCCAGCTGATGGCGTCCAATTGGCTGGGGGGGGGAATGGGGGCGGGGGGGGAAGCGGAGGGGGGGTAGAGATTGAGTGGGGACTGGGCTGGTTGGGTAGAGGGTGGGGGCAGGGGTGCGGGGGCTGGGTTGCAGGGGTGGTGTGGGAGTGGGTGGGTGGGGGCACCCATGCGGGTGGTGTCACTCTAAGCAACCAGGGGCCATGGTGGGTGGTCAGTGGGGTGTGCAGCAGGTTCGCTGCCTTGCAGATCGCTGCAATGGCGGTCCATGCACCAGTCTCCCCGACCCCACAGCCTATCCCCTGGTCACCCCCGTTACCCTCCGCTGTCCCCCCGGGTCTGGTGGGCAGCCCCCCACAGCCAGCCCTGCCAGTGATAGGACCGACAGCCCACAGTCACGCCTCTGTATTTCCCCCTCCTCTCTCTCTCCCCCATCGGCCACGGTGCCTGTTTTACGATTTTTAAAATCACAAGAGAACCTCGCCGTCAGCAATTGCCCCGGCAGAGATGGAACCTCGTGGTGGCCCTGGAGAATACCATATCAGACCAGCTAATGATATGCGAACGGCGTTTACTGTACTTGCCGAGTGGAACGCATTGACACCGCTGTTCAGCGGTTTGTAGCTGCAGCAACAGTCATTCTCGCCAGGAGGGCCATCCGTGATCCATTGTACCGACCATAATGAAGAGCCCCAGTTGGAAACCCCCTCAGAGACCACCTCGGTTTACCGAGCCGTCTCCCCACATTGGGGCAACCCCTCCCAACGCCAATGAAATGCCAACATGAGGTGACCCTTAATTACCACAGTTAGCCACCAACAGTGCCACAGTATGACACTGAGGTTTCTGCCACTGTCAATATGCTGCGATGACACAAAGATATCGGGGTCCCCCTTTGACACTTCTGGCCACCATTTTACCCCTTTCCAGCCCAAATTCATTGGGCTCATAACACCCAGCCTGATATCTCAGTCGCTACTTTTTTACTCTTTTTGCTTTTATAAATTTAGAGTACCCAATTCATTTTTTCCAATTAAGCGGTAATTTAACATGGCCAATCCACCTACCCTGCACATCTTTGGGTTGTGGGGGCGAAACCCACGCAAACACGGGGAGAATGGACAAACTCCACACGGACAGTGACCCAGAGCCGGGATCGAACCTGGGACGTCGGCGCCGTGAGGTAGCAGTGCTAACCCACTGCGCCACCGTGCTGCCCGCTACTTTTTTACTCTGCACTGTTATTTTTCTGTTAGTAGAACAGCTCATGTCTTGTTTCTGGCTTGATAATTCCAAACAATGCCATAGCCAGAAAGAAACATTGCTTCATTATAAACTGGACTGACCTTAATATTAATCATAGATCCTGCGTCACTTCTACCTAAACCGGCTCGAAAGATATTACAAGGCTTAACTTGTAATGACATTGAGATGGAAATATTTCAGCCGTGAAATGATCCTCTGTGATACTTACACACAGACACAATGGATTTGCCTGGATTTCTTTATCCTAGTTTAGTGAAGATGAATTCTGCCCTACTGGGGATTTAATTCAATGGGAGACCTGTGACAGTTGAGATACGTGGCTGATTGCACTGAAATAGTATCGGGCCTCCAGTGGATTGGTGGCTGGTTTTCCAAATGGTGGGATGGTCCCAACTGCTGAAACTAAATTCTGCCCCATGCATCTCTCTTGCCTCTATCCTCCACTGAATATAGGCCCATTCTTCCCAAACAGCAACTCTTCCATCTCATGAATCAATCTTGTGGACCTCTGTTGCACACCCTCCAAGGGGTTATAGACCAAGTGTGCACAATATTCCCAGTGGGGTCCCACCAGACTCCTGCACCTGAAAACATTGTGGATCGAGCAAATATATTAACATTAAGCTATTGTATCTGGTTAAGATCATATTGCCAAATTGAACCAGAGGATTGGATGCATTGGGTTGAAAGCTGGCTGGTGATGATTATGTTTTTCAAGGACCATCAATGGCAAATGTAGCACCAGCACTCAGCCCATTGTTAAATTCAGTCAACCCATTCTTTAGGCACTCCAGGTAACAACCTAAAATTGCATACGTTAGTGAGGAACTCAATGCGTCTGGAAAACTGATTTCAATCTTCTCAATGCTTCACTGGAGGAAATTACAGCTAATCAATGCCTGATACAATGAGCAGTGGACAAGAAATGGAAAATGGTAGAGAGGCACATGATTTTATTAGCGTAATTGTGGAAGATGACACTATTTCTATGAATCATGTTTCGAAAGGGCAGCCTATGGTTGAGGAGGGGGTGGGGCAAAGATAGGCCTCCATTTGAGTTTACTGCGGCCTGGAGGGCCTCATCCTGCTGCCTCCGCTGGTATTTTAGCCATGTGGGAAGGAGGCCGCCCCAAGTGGCAAGCGCAGCACCTTTAGCTGTGTAAGCTAGTGTTGGGCAAGGGGAGTGTGGTGTTAGAGATCTTCAGGCAGCGGCATTCAATCAGTACTCCCAGACAGTAGGAATTCCTCTGGAGAGGCACTTTAACTTTTATTAACCTGGGCCTTCACTCAAAGGAACAGCCTCAGGCCTGTTTAATTCTTAAGATTGTCTTTGTCCCCCTTCAAACCCAGTTCTCAGCCAGAGTTTTAATCTTACTTTGTGTTCAGTCTCACTAGAATATCCTCCAGCTTTACTGAGGAAAGAGCAGAATTCCCCACACGAGATTTTCAGAGAAGTTCAAACAACTCAGGGAGAAAATCAGAATAGTTGCTCCCAGTTCTGATCCCAGAAATGAAAGTGAAAGTGAAAATACAGTCTCAAAGAGGAAGGAACATTACAGAGAAAAGTCTGACCAGCTAGCACGATCCATTGACAAGGCCCAGCAATTTGAAACAGTCCATTGGCCGACAGCCAAGTCCATCAAGGTGTGTCAGCATTGATCTCCTTGGAATCTGCTCATCTGAAATGTAAAAGGCTCCTTGAAACCTGCCTTGCCTTAGGTCACAGGCCAACCCTCAGTTTACCAGTCACTTTAATTAAAGGTGAAGTCCATCTTAAAGGCATAAGCACATTAATTATCCAGGTGCAAAAATAGCCAAAAGATGAACAGAAATTAAAAAGAGAACAAGGGAACAACAAAGGGTTAAACAGGAGGATCTTTACAATATGCACAGTGAATTGCTCTGATCAGGAAAGCACTTATATCTCGAATCATAGAGTAGTTACAGCATAGAAAGAGTCCAGTCAGCCTATTCTGGCCTTCCTAGACTTGCCTACAGCGAGTACATTTTCAAAATTTGTGTGTGATACAAAACTTAGCAATTTTATTAATAGTGAGCAACATATTTGCGGACTTCATGAGGATGTTGACAGGATATAAAAATTGCACATGACGGGCAACACAGTGGCACAATGGTTAGCACTGCTGCCTCATGGTACTAAGAACCTCAGTTCGATCCCAGCCCCGGCTCACTGTCAGTGTGGAGTTTGCACATTCTCCCCGTGTCTGCGTGATTCTCGCAACCCAAAAAGATGTGCAGGGGAGGTGAATTGGCCACGCTAAATTGCCCCTTGATTGTAAACATAATTGTTGAGTACTTTGAAAAAAGAAATTGCACATGCCAAATGCAATTTCATGCAGATTAAGAATGAAGTGATGTACTTTGGGAGAAAAGAAATATGGGAGGTAATATAATATAATTACGAAAATTCTGGGTGCGGTGCAAGTGCAGGGGATCCATATTCAAAAATCTTTGAAGGTGGGTAAGAGAATATGTGGGAATCTTGACTTTATAAATAGGACACTGAATGCTAAAAGCAGGCAGTCATGTTATATATTTACAAATTTTGGGTTCATCCTCAGCGAGAGTATTAGGTGCCATATTTGAGGTAGGATATCAAGGCCTTGGAGAGGATACAGTGGAGAATTACCAAGAATGAAGGATGTAGTATAAGGCTATTTTGGCACAGCAAGGGTTGAGGAAGGACTGGGAAAGTACCGCCTACAGCGTGATGCGAAGAGACACGTGGGGCTGGATTCTCCGACCCCCCGCCGGGTCGGAGAATCGCTGGGGGATGGCGTGAATCCCGCCCCCGCCGGCTGGCAAATTCTCCGGTGCCGGGGATTTGGCGGGGGCGGGAATCACACCGCGCTGGTCGGCGGCAGCAGGCAGCGGCCCCCTGGTGATTCCCCAGCCCGCGATGGGCCGAGTGGCCGCCCGTTTTCAGCCAGTCCCGCCGGCGTAAATTAGACCTGGTATTTGCCGATGAGATCTGGCTGCCCGGGCGGCCTCCGGGGTCCCTGGGGGGGCGCGGGGGGATCTGGCCCCCAGATGTGCCCCCACGGTGGCCTGGCCTGCGATCGGGGCACTCTATTCTTCCGTGTCGGCTGCTGTGGTCCTCCGCCATGGCCGACGCGGAGATGATCCCCACTGCACATGCGCTGGGACGACGACAGCACACGCTGACGCTCCTGCGCATGCGCCAACTCGCGCCGGCCAGCGGAGGGCCTTCGGCACCGGTTGGCGTGGCGCCAAGGCCCTTCCCCGCTGGCTGGCACGGCGCAAACCACTCCGGCGCCGGCCTAGCCCCTGAAGGTGCGGAGGATTCCGCACCTTTGGGGCGGCCGGATGGCGGAGTGGTTCACGCCACTCCTCGGCGCCGGAGTTGGCCGCCCCGTCGATTCCCGCAGAATCCCGCCCGTGATCTGGGACGAGAGTCAATTGTGGACTGGGCCGAGACCTGTGTAGAAATAAGTATGGAGTTAGCTCCTAGCTTGCACATTGCCCTTTATATATGCAAAGAGTTATGTTATCAATAAATACTTAACGTTCAACCTTAGAGCCACAGAACCGCTTTGAGAGAGACTTACTGAATATACAACATACAAAGGGTCTTCAGTCATATGGAGAATTTTGAGAAGTTGGGATTACTTCCCTTTGAGTAGGAAACGTTAAGGGAAAACCTAATAGCGATAGTCAAATTTATGAAGAATTTAGATAAATGGAAGAATTGTTTCCTTTGGCTGTTGGGACAGAAAACAAAGGCCATAGATTTAGAACAATTGGAAAATGTACTAGAGGGGATATTAATTCAATGTTTTCCCACATTGTGCAGATCTGGAAGACACAATTTGAATCAGATGCCACCGAAAGATTCAAAAGGCAATTGGCCATGTACTTAAAGAGGATTACTTTACAGTGTTACAGAATTAAGTCCTAGGTCTTGGAACTAAATTGGGCAGCTTTGTAAAGAGCAGCTTTATGAAGAACTAGCACAGGCATCATTGTCTAAATGGTCTTGTTCCATGTCAGAAGATTCTATGATTAAAGAAATGTCACTCAAATCATTTTTCCATTTCAGAGCCGGATAGCCATTGGAATCTCTGTTCACATCGCAGAATTGGAAGACCCCCCCCCCGGCATGGAAAGTTGTAACAATTCCAGCTCAGTGTGAGGAGTGTAAGAGTCTTTCCCGTGCATTTCCTTTGTTCTTTGTTCCCATTTATTTTATTTTATTATTTTTGGTCTGAAACCTATAACCGGGATGTGTTCCTGGTTTTTATGTTTGGAGAGGAGAGGCCAGGCACATTGGCACAACTGAATCTTAGCAACTGGTTTTGGAGGAAGTCAGTTTGGTTGGCTAACTGGCAACCGGTGGGTTGGCCAGGGTGAGTATTCTGCCTCATAACAGTCAGTGATTGGTTCCTGCGTGATGCTTTCTGAGAGAACTGGGCATAAGTGATTAGAACTTAGAAGGAGAAGGAACGTGCTCTTACTTGCTGAAGTGAAAGTGCTGCTTTATTGTTTTAAAACAAAGGAGTGCCTGACATATCTTTGCTGTGAACCTAGAATGATACTGAGCCTGCAGAGAAAGTAGACAACTTTGCAGGAGAAAATCTTCTCAAGTCCAGAAGGAAGATGTACCAAATCGAAAACCTGAACTTCAGATAGGCATCGTCTATAAGTCATCCCAGTGCATCAAAAGTCCTTTATCCTTCTATTTTATTGATATTTCCTTTCCCTTTCCACCACCCTTTCCCCTCTGTGTTCTTTGTCTGTTTGTGTGTGTAGAGAGTGGGAGTAGTTAGGAAGGGAGGGTTGGGAAAGGGGTATTAGACAGTCAATTGCATTTTCTGTCCATTTAATTATAACACTGTACATAATAGAAGGTTACTTGTACTAAAGTTACAAACCTGACTGTAGTTTATTGGGCTCAACCAAGGATCTCGGGTATTTTAAATAAAATCTTATTCCACCTGTGTTGCGACTCCAGGTCAAGAGGGGCTTGAATTGACCGTGCACTAGCCCAGGGGGTCATGAAAAGAGGATTATAAGACGGCAGGAGGTGGTGTACTCCGAAAAGGTGGCAATAGATTTTCCATTTTTCTTGATTGTGTATAGGTATGTATGCGCAGTTTGTATTATAATTGTTCAAACAAACTCAGCGAAACCTCTCCAATGTCAATCAAAGTTAGAATTCAGACTGTCGAGAATATTTAGATTAAGAACACACAATTTTATTATTGGTGTTACAGATCTATTTCGGGGCTGTAATTGAACATTATTAGAAGAAATATTGCAGTCACGTTCGGTTTTACATAGCCCAATTCATGCCTTAATTGTACATTTCAAAATGTATCCCTGTGGCTACATTTCGAAATGACTGCGAAGGCAAAACATACATTGACTGATGTTCAACCTGAGGGAAGCAAATCCTTCTGTGTGTAAAGTCACTCGTGAATTAGAGTAGAGTCATGCTGAGAGAGTCCATGGACGTCACTTGGCTGAAAGGGACAATGAGGTTCAACAATGAGAATGATCCACCAGGAATGAGCTCCAGCTTAAGAATCTGTGTAGGCCATCTATCTTGTTTTGAAAGAAACACAGTTTGTATATGATATGGATATGATGTGCTTGCCTGACAACCTAATATGAGCTGGCTTGCTCACATTGTTAGTACTGAGCAGATGGGACAAGAGTGGAATTTGTAAGAAGATGCAATGATAGCTGGCAGAAATCCCCAGTCTGCATGCATAAGCTTCAGATCTGCATGTTAGATATTGCGAAGAGTAAAAACATATGCAAATTCATATTAGGAAATACTTTAAACATGGGCACATACATTTTTTATATTCTTTACACTTTAACCAATGCACCTTTTGACCTATTCTCACAATCTTCAGCCAAAATGACAAAGTGGAAAAGCAAATTTACATTCCACACAATCCCCAGCTATTCAAAATTGTTGTTCTAAGTCTTGATGCCTTCTTGCCATTCAGGGATCGGTTTAGTTCAGTTGGCTAGACAACTGGTTTGTGATGTAGAGCAAGGACAGTAGCATGGGTTCAATTCCCGTAATGACTGAGGTTATTCCTTCTCAACCTTGCCCCTTGCCTGAGGTGTGGCAATCCTCAGGTTAAATCACCACTAGACAGCTCTCCCCCTCAAAGGGGAAAACAGCCTGTGATCATCTGGGACTATGGTGACTTTTCCTTATGCTTCCCATGGGCATTGTCTAAGAAAACAGCATCACAATTTTGACTGGAAGGTTGTTGAGTAACTTTGTTTTCTTTGTTTTAACCAATGCATCAGTGTGCACTGGTAATTAAATTACAAAATCATGAATACCCAGCACATTGAAAGCGAGAGGGTTTTGAATATTTATAACTTTTCATAACTTTGCTTTTGCTCGTGGCAATTTCGAACATGCTGATCTGAAGCTCATGTGTGGAGACTGGGGATTTCTGCCAGCCATCATTGCATCTTCTTCTGAACTCCACTCTTGTTCTATTCCCACAGTAATAACAATGTGAGTGAACCAAAACTGCTATTATGTAGGATGGGTAGAGCAAGTTATAAATTTGATCATCCAATGCTGTACAGATAGTACTAAAATAGTACAGATTTTAGTTTCACCCGCTCCGCAATCTGAATTACAGCAAGACCCAGGAAATCTTATGCTAAGTCCCACAACACATATATTCATTTTGTGAATAATCTGTAAAGGGGAAAAGCAACTTGAGGTTATTTATTCGTCCTTGTGTACTTAATCTGATTTTCGATGTTCTGGCGAATGACCGCCTGTTCAGATGAAAATATCTGGATCTAAATAATCAAACTCGAACAATATTAACTGAGTTTGAGTCTCAGTTTTTACATTCATACCAATCTTTACACCATGTTCATTTTAGGAGCACGTTTGGTTCACTATTAAAATATTATAGGGACTTCCTAATAATACATAGAGTCAATCACCGGCCATACATATTTATAGCAACTGGAGATTTCCATATGCAACTTGTTAATGTCATTACATTCAGTTGACATTTCTGTTTTTTAGTTAACTTCGCTATTTTTGACAATGATTGATTTTGATAGTTTTGATTTAAACCGCATTTTGTATGCCATTTATCAGGCACCCTGTTTTATTCGAAATGCTGTAAATCAAGCCGTGCCGTGTTGGGAGCTGGGAGCTTGTAAATTAGATGTTTGCAAATTTATTCAGGCAGAACTTAGTCAAGATGGACAGAAATAGAGGCTATGAATCTCCTCCACATTCAAGCACAGGAACTCCATCGGGAACAGCCAAAAGAGACTCATGGTGACATGGCCATTCAAACAAATATCTCTTGGCCATGTTTAGGGTACAAGAGACATCCAAAAATTATGATTAAAGGATCCAATGATTTGCAGACAAAATAGGCTGAGGTAGGCAAAATTAATTTACTCCGCAACTATCCACCAATTCATCGAATAGTTCAACTAAATTAGACAGGAAAGAGATGGACTCGAAAACTGCATTATTCACTAATTATTAACTCCTTTAGTTCCATAATTCCGAGTGAGGCAGGAACATTTAGGGAAAGATCATGGGCGGGATTGTCCATCCCGTTGTGCCCGTCTTCTGGTCCGGCGTGACCCGCCGGCAGCGGGATTCTCCGTCCCGGAGCCGGACAATGGGCTTTCCAATTGTGGGCACCCCCACGCCATCGGGAAATCTCAGGTGTGCGTGCGCTGCCGGCAAAACAGAGGATCCCGTCGTCGGAGAATCCAGCCCCATGTTTTCTTATCCATGGTTTCCCTCATTTATGTAAAGCCATCTGCAAACCTTTTTGTGAGTTTCAAAATAAAAAAGGTTATTTACACTTATTCAAGAATTTTTTAAAAAGTGAAGGCTCACTCGCTCGACTCACCCGCTCTATCATTCACACACAGGCTGGATACAGATAAAGAGAAAAGCAACATGATTGCAGTGTATCCTTGTTTCAGCCTATTTTTCATTGCAGACCTGCAGTTTTTTAGATAGGTTGATGTTTTTAGTTGAACTAAAGGTCTTGTAAGCAGAGGTTTTTCAGTACTCTGGAAGGCTTCCATTCATTGAGTTTCCTGAAGGTTGGTTCGCAGGTGAATGAGAAGTTGGGAACAGGGTAAACTCTGCACAGTCACCCGAAGCCGGAATTGAACCTGGGTCCCTGGAGCTGTGAGGCAGCAGCGCCAACCACTGTGCCGTAGCTGCAAGGCACGAGCCAGGAGTGACTTGTGTGTAAGGCAGGTAAGGGTGCGAGAGGGCATGAGAGCAGGAGGCTCTGGGTGCGATCTACCAGAAGTGTTGCGCCCGAAAGCATGGCCGGGAAATGCCAGGAGAACCCTCTTCTGGGATCTAGCTGGCTTGCCACGACTCGCGAGATCTAATGCGCACTCGTGAGACGTCACGATCTGAAACCCGCCCATTTTGGACGGGATCACTATTTTGAAAATCTGCATATTCGAGTGAGAAAGCTAGTCTCATTGTAATATGCACTCCCCTGATCTACCCGAGGTGTTGTGATCTAACTCCTTCACCTCAGAGACTTTGGCGAGCTCCGTTCAAGTGTTGGTCCCCACAAGCGGCAACCAGATGGAATGGCACTTGTAAGGGTCTCCCGGGGGATCGGAGGCCTCCAAGTGATTTCTCTCTGGGTAGGGTAGCACTCTGGCATGGCTGGTGCCACCTGGACACCTTGGCACTGCCAGCCTAGTGTAAGCCTGACACTGCCAAGGGGCTAGCTGGCACTAACAGCCTGGCATTTTTCCCCCAGCAGGGATTTAGCTCGGGTGTGCCCTACGTGTGTGAGGTGGGGTACAGGGGTATCAGGGGGTTGCGTCAGGGGGTCAAGAGATTGGGATGCCATTTAAAAATGGCATCCCGATCGCTTCCTGCCCTGAGGTGTTCCAGGGAGCGGAGTTGCTCAGTGCCGGAAATGGGATTAAGTGCGGCCTTGGCAGCGAGTTCCCCGCAGCGGACCCAAATTGAAACAGAGTGGTGATAGCGTGGTGTTTCTCAGTGCTGCGAGCATTGGGCAAGATGCAGCTAAACCCGCTTGTCATGGGACTCAGTTCAAATTTGGTTAAATCGTGCCCTCTGCCTTTGTAATGGACTGACGGATTTGAGGCTCTTTCAGCTTGTTTAGATCAGAGTGGGAGCTGCAAGGTGGATTAGCTGACTGGCCATGGCATTGTGATACAGGAAGCCATTCAAGTGGAAGGAGCAAAAGGGAATGTAGTAGTAGCAGTAGCAGAGAAGTATAGTGAGGGGGATTGACACTACTGTAGTGATATGCATAATGCAGGGAGTGTAAAGGGTTAACAAGATGATATTCATGTATCTCAGCACTAGTTAGCACCACAGAGTAGTCATATAAATATACTGTGATTCCTGGGATTCTGGGAGAAGGTGTTAGCGGTAGGTTAAGATAGGTTGTTCATTGTACTAGAGAGAGATAAGACAGCATAGTTAGTTCTTAGAGATTTCTGAGCTCAGATTTAATACTGTTATTTTCTTAGCCATTACTTAGTAAGATGTGCGAATCATTTAAAGTAGTGTAAATAAACAAGCTTTCTTTGAAATACATAGCTTGATGTTCTTTGTCAGCACTACGACTTTTAGCCATCTTGAGGGACTCAACATCACAACTGCAACAAAGAGCGAGAGCCCAGTAGGCTCAGTGCCAGCGTCTGGGACATCTACACAAGGCTGGAGAGGAACTTAGACTGTCTAGTCATCGTGGTCCATGACATAGGCGAGACAAGCAAAGAAGTTCTAAATAGTCAGTATGAGCAACTAGGCACAAAATTAAGAAGCGGAACTTTAAAGGTAATAATTTCTGGATTATCATAGGAAAATTGATATATGGCAGATAAGATTAATGAAAAGAATGCATGGCTCAGAGGCTGGTGTGATACAATATGAAAGTAAGCTAGCAGGGAACATAAAAAGTGACTGTAAAAGTTTCTATATGTATGTAAAGAGAAAAAGATTAATAAAAACTAATCTAATGTAGGCCCCTTACCGTCAGAGACAGGGGAATTCATAACAGGGAACAAAGAAATGGCTGAGGAACTAAATTCATACTTTGCTCCTGTCTTCGCAAAGGAAGACATGAATAATGTACCGGAGGCTCTGAGAAATATAAGTTTCAGTGAGGAACTGAAGGAAATTAGTATCAGTAAAGCAATGGTTTTGAAAAATTAATGACATTGAAGGCGGATAAATCTCCAGGGCCTGATAATCTTCATCCCAGAGTACTTAGGAAGAAGCCCTAGAAATAGTAGATCCATTGGCGGTCATTTTCCAAAATTCTCGAGTCTGGAATTGTTCCTGCAAATTGGAGGGTAGCTAATATAACCCCACTATTAAAAAAGGGAGGTAGAGAGAAAGGAAACTATAGACGCTGAGCCTATCGTCAGTAGTAGGGAAGTTACGAGAGTTCATTATATGTCTGATTATACCACAGCATTTGGAAAGCAGTGGTATAATCAGACAAAGTCAGCATGGATTTACGAAAGGGAAATCATGCTTGGCAAAGGCTGGTAGTGCCAAGATACCCAGGTGGCACCAGCAATGCCAGGGTGCCTCCTGGGGACCTCCTGGGGACCTCCAATCCCCTGGGAGACCCCCCCCAAATGCTGTTCCCCAAGTATTTAATGGCGCTCGCCTGAGGTCTCCGAGGCAAAGGGGTTAGCTCCCAGGGCCTTGGTAGATCAGGCGAGCTATATATTAGAGTGAAATGAGCTTGTATGAAGATTTGTCAAATACTGATCCCTCCCAGAATGGGTGGGATTCAGATTGCGACGTCCCGCGAGATCCCATTAGAATTCAGGATGTGTGGCAAGCCGGGTTGATCCCGGAGGCAGGATCACCCAGTATCTACCGGCTATGCCTCCATTCGGGCGCAATGCAGTCGGTAGATTGTGCCCATCGGGCAGAATTCTCCCCCAAAATTTCTAAGTATAGTCTCCGGCGAAAACATGGATCCAGCCGGGTAGGTGACTGCGATTCACATCGCACTCCACCCACATTTAGGAATTTTTTTGAAGGGAGGAGAATTTTTCACTGGCATTGAGAGGGGTGGGGCATTAACACGCCGGCAAGCACAGCTTCACAGAGTTAGTGCCCCAATATCAAACTGGCATTTACCTCAGCCCTGCAATTGGAACTTCTTGGTGGAGTGTTCTAATCATAAATGTTATTTCATCAATTGTTGCCATGTTGTAAGGTCAAGAGATGAATGTTGTAACATTCTTTTCTCCAAAACAATAATGTAGGTCCTTTATGTGAAGATAAGATTATTGTATGAGTCCTTCCTGTTAATTCCTTTGATCTCATTTATTTTATTTTATTATTTTGGTCCATGGACCCATAATTGGGACATGCCTTTAAATAGAAGAGTCAAAGGAAACAGCCTGCTTGTCAGGACACTTTATTTCCACGTTTTGTATTTTGGAGAGGAGAAATCAGACTCCTCAGCACCAAGTTGTCCTTAGGAACCAACTTTGGGGGGACTTGGTTCGATTGATTAACTGTCAATTTGTGGGTTGGTCAGGGACCGTGTTCTGCCTGACAACAGTCAGTGATTGGATCCTGTGTGATGTTTTCTGAGAGTACTTAGCAGAAGTGTTTAGTCTTTCGAAGTGAAAGAAATGCTCTATCTCGGGCAGCAAGGTGTCTCAGTGGTTAGCACTGCTGCCTACGCCGCTGAGGATCGCTCCCGGCCCAGGGTCACTGTCCATGTGGAGTTTGCACATTCTCCCCATGTCTGCGTGGGTCTCACCCCACAGCCCAAAAAGATGCGCAGGGTAGGTGAATTGGCCATGCTAAATTGCCCCTTAATTGGCAAAAGAGAATTGGGTACTCTGAATTTATTTTTCAAAAGCTCTCAGGCGCCAAACCTATTCAGTGGCCCTGATGCCCTTCGTGGTTAGCTTCTGGGTGCCAAAAACTACCTATTTTGGAGATGGCTCACAACTCCAGTGAGAGCCCCAAGAACAGAACAGGAGAGGAGATATAATGACAACCTTGGAAGCACCAGGGTCATGATACAGCAGACAAATGGGCTTCTGAAAATGAGGTTTAGATATCTTGAGAGGATGTGCATTGCAGTATGCTGTGTAATATGTGTCACTCATGCTCTTAGTAGGCGGCACCCTCCGTAAAGTGGGTCGGTGCAGATTCGATGGGCCGAATGGCCTCCTTCTGCACTGTATGTTCTATGAGAAATAGCCTCTTGGGCAGCTACTGGAGGGAAATCCTGATTCTTTTTTAGACAGCAGTACTAAATAATCCAATAATGCCAAAATAGTTACCAAATATGAAGACTTCAGTAGCTACAAATCTTCTCCAACTACCTTCAAAAACAAATGTTATACTTGTAGCACCTTTAATGCATTAAAATATGCCAAGGCACTTCATAGGAACATAAATCAAAATATGGCACCAAACCACATACAGACACTTTAGGTCAGATAACTTAACTCTTGATCAAACATAAAATGAAATAGAGAGGTGGAGAGGTGTAGGGAGGAACTTTCTGAGCTTAGGGCCAAGGCAACTGAAGTCGCCAATAGTGGAGCGATTAAAATTGGGGAAGCTCAAGAGACCAGAATTAGAGGAGCTCAGATATCAGAGGGTGTTGGGCTGGCAGTGATTTGGGTCAGAATATTAATAGAATATATTGGATTTTTCCTGAAGTAAATCCTGGTTTAGCTGAGTTCAAAGCTAAATTGTCTTTCACTTGCTTTCTATAACCAAGTCTCAATAAAATTCACAGGAAAAGCCGTTCAGTGCCTTCGGCATACACTCCTTCCTTCGGTGCTAATGCGTCCCTCAAGCTTTCAAGTGGAATTACTGGCAGATACTTTGTATGTAACAGCATTTTGTTAATCTGTTTCAATATCATTTAAAACCATTAACATTACATTTATTTTTTTCATCATTATCACAAAGTAGATTTTGGTTAAAATAATTGCAGGATAATGACATAAATCTAGATTTTTGAAGAATCACGCCAAGGCACCGGAACAAAAGGCTTAGAAATATTATTTTTATTGTTGAGAGCAAAGTTGTTTCTATCCTGTCAACCACTGAGAAAGGTTTCCTTTGATGACATAATTAACTTTTCAGTACAAGAGATTGGGGAAATATAGAGCTGGATTCTCCATCGGCCGCTGCTGGTAGCGGGGTTTCCGATTCACGCGTTCGGTAAAAAAGGCGCCGATCCTGTTCTGATGCACACCGGTCCCCCACCGGTGGCAGCAGTGAGCTACACGCCCTGCACCGGCAGGAGGATGTAAATGTCTTATTTGAACCCATTTGCATTCCATTAATAAGCTGGACACCTGGGGCGGGATTCTCTGATCCTGAGGCTAAGGGTTGACGCCGTCGTAAACGACAGAGCATTTTACGACGGAGTGAAGAGGCGCCCAGGATCAGTGATCCTGCGCCGCACAGGGGGCCAGCGCGGCACTGGAGAGCCTCACGCTGCTCCAGCTGCTGATATCGGCGTCAGAGCGGGTCCGCGCATGCACACTATGGCCAGCACGAATTTGCGCATGCGCGCTAGTTTCCTTCTCCGCGCCGGTCCCGATGCAACTTGGCGGAGAGCTACAGGGGCTCAGCACAGAGGAACATAGGCCCCCACCAGGATAAGCCCGCTCGCCGATTGGTAGGCCCCGACCACCGGCCAGGCCACCATGGAGGCCCCCTCCCCCCCGGGTCGGATCCTCCATCCCCCCCACCAGGCCGCCCCCCGCAACATGAACGCCGAGGTCCCGCCGGCTCGGCCCACACGAGAACAGCACCGGCAGGACTCGGCCTAACTCGGCAGGCACTCGGTCCATCGAACGGGGAGAATGGCTGGGGGGTCCGCTTTCAACAGCCCCCAACTGGCGCTGCGCCGACCGCGCCGGTGCCATGGCGCCAATTCTGTGGTCACTGGAGAATCGGCGCACTGGCGTCGGAGCGGCATCGTGTGAATCCCACCCCTGATTCCCTATGCCTCCGTGATGCTTAAGCCCTCTCAGCCAGGATTCACGTTGGCATTGATGCGCAAGTATTTTTCATCGTGGCCCTGACACGATGGATCTCATGGTGGGTCAAATGGGTAAGTGGGTCGGCTGTGAAACTAACCACAATGTTTATAAACATCAAGCTTTGATTGACAGCTCCTGTACACATCAAACAGGGTTAAGTGCTTTCTGTTAGTTTCACTGAGACTATTCAACGTAACTCAAGGGTAAAAGAAGATCAATGGACAGCACTTAACTCTGTTTGTTGTGGTCTAGGAGCTGTCAGTCAAAGCTTGATGTTGATGAACATTGGTTCATTTCACAGCTGACTACTTCAAAGTCAGTGAAGCATGAAGGGAGATGAATGGAACAATGCTGACAGCTGGGTATGTCAATCACAGCCAAATAAAATCAATATCAAAGAGAAATGAATGAATGGCTTGCAGATCAAAGAAGGATCTCTGATGGAATTTGGGGACAACTCCCTTGAAGAATTACCCCCTTGGCCCGCAGCAAGGCCCACTGCATTAGTTACATGCTTGTCAGGAACTGTGCCAATTTGCGCACATGTGGTGCCTGGCTCAGAGGACTGGAGAAACATGGAAAGCCCAGAGAATGTAGTTCCTGGCCCATTAATAGGATGCAAATGCGCCTCAATGAGCCATTTGCATCCTCCCGCTGGCGGGGGGGCGCAAATCTCGATCCCGAAGCCAGTGGGGGACTGGAGCATCAGAAACAGATCAGTGCCGGACGCTGATCCTGTTTTTCCCCAATGCTGGATTCTCAGCCGCATTGGGAACTCTGCTACCAGCAGTGCGTGGCCATGAATCCAGCCCCTTGTTATTTGTCCCCTTCTGCTATTTCCCTGCCTCTGTTCTTAAAACCGTTTACATCTGCAACTTCTTTCCATTTCTGACATTACATTAACTCTGTTGGCGGGTGGGCGCGATCCTGGCGTGGCCTATATTGTCAGGGACGGTCTGCGGTGTGGGTCCGCCATTTTGCACGGGGCAGCCGCCGCGCGCATGCGTGGACCCCCGGCCGGAAGTGCAGGGCCCTGTATCGGCAGCCGGAGCTGCGTGGGCTACTCCGGGGCCCTGCTAGCCCCCTGCAAAACGGAGAATCGCGCCCGTTTTCTCGCAGGCGTGGGGATATAGCCCCATTATCGGAGGATCCCGGCCCATATCTTATGGTTGTGGGGGTGAAACCCACGCAGACATGGGGAGAACATGCAAACTCCACACGGACAGTGACCCAGGGCCGGGATTTGAACCCAGGTCCTCAGCGCCATGGTCCCAGTGCTAACCACTGTGCCACATGCCGCCCTGCTTATTTAAACTATTTTGATAAAAACATTAGCAAGTGTAATAATCATCCAGGATTTACAGCAATGATTGAGAACAAATGGCGGGAGATTGATAAACATGCAGGATTCTAATATATTTCTATAAACTAATTAAGTATAAATATTCTACCCAGGAATAACATTATTTCAAATGCTAAATAATTCCTGGTATTAAATTAGAAGCTGACTTTTATGAACACAAGCATTAGTTGCATCCTGGGCCAACAGGTCTGATTTGACAACAAAACATGCTTTTACATTCTATTTCCAAATTTACAATAAAAGGATGCGAGGCAGTTATGGTTCCTAGACACCAGACATATTCCTCTTTCTTCGTCAGTGCTAATTGAAAGAAAGAAGAACTTTCATTTTTATACAGGCCCTTCATGTTCTCAGGATGTCTCAAAGGGCTTCACGGCCAATTACTTGAAATGTAGTCCTTGTTATTTAGCTGGCAAATTGATGGTAAATGTTGTCTCGATAAGAACTTCTTCAAACTTAGCAATTCCACTGAATTAAATGGACTATTCGAGCGCTGAATATAATTTGATACCTTAGGATTATTATTTTATTTCTTCCCATGCTGTGGGATATAACTCCAGTTCTAGTTCTAACCTCATAGCAACCACAGAAATTGCTGCAATTACTAAACACTTTATTGGGCGGCGAGCAATCAAACCCAATTCCCACCAATGAAATAGAGTTCAGAGTACAGGTTGACAAAAGCATTTTCTTTTGCAGGAGATTATCTATGGAATATGCATGGATATGATTCCATCTACTCTCAGCCTCTTCATGGTGTCTCCTCTAGAGATTGCCTTTCCCCTCTCAAAAAAAAATCACTGTTCTTGTGGTGATTTGTGGTGTTTGTCCCTTTTCAGGGCAACACAGCAGAGCTTGGGGGGACCAACTGGGACTGAGAGTGGGTAATCACCCTGGAGGGTAGAGTCCTCCCTTAAGTAGGAGACATGGTGGGAAATAGGTGCAGCTATGTGACTGCTATACTGCTGTAAAATTCTTCAAATTAATGAATTATTTTATGTTTCTAATGAGGTGACAAGGATAAATGACCATGACACTGCCTCTGGCCTGAAAACTGTGAGTATCCTGTTTTAATCGATGTCTGTAAAATAAAGTACTCACCAGAATGCCTCTTTTTGGGTGAATAGACCCTTTGAGATGTTGAGATATTGCCAGACTCTGAGTAATGTAGAATCTGGAAAGATGGACAGTTCCAAGCTGCACGGGCAACAGAGAGAATATGGCAAGGCTACTGGGTCAGAATCCACAAGCGGGTGAGTGAAATGCAGGAACATATGTCCACTTACATTGTAGATTAGGAGGTGACGCGGGCTGTGAGGCACACTGCATTGGAGAGGCTGATGGACAGATTGGAAAATCTGTCCAGATTGGGAAAAAAAAACCCTGAATTGGCCAACGTGTCAAAAGTTTAGAAACGTATAGAGAAAAAAATAGAAGCTAACCCTACGAAGCAAGAGCTGTGGCTTTAAGTTTAAAAAAAATAGAACTTAAGTTTTAAAAAAAAGAGTTGCCGCATCTTTTTTTAAAAATGAGAACGCAGAAAGCAGTGCTTTAAATTTTTTAAAATGCCCTGATTGAGCCGCTGTGATGTGTCCCAAAGCGCCAGAAAATCACGGAGCTGAAATCGACCAGCTCCCGATCGGAGCAGAGCCTGCCGAGGTTCCGTGGTAACAATCATGCACTGATGGACATAAAGCAGAGAAGTTCTGAATTTTTAAAAAGAAGACAAGTTTACCATTTTAAAAACAATGGCACCATCGGACCTTGAGTGCGAGTGAAATCAATAAAAAAACAGCACAACAAAGACAAAAAAGAAAACATGGACACTCCAAATAGCCAGAGGAAGAAAAAAACTCCAGAAATCACTGAAACGATCGACCTTTAATAAAAATAGAAGTTTTAAACATTCAGAAAAGAGCAGCCAGGTTCCTGCCAAAACTTCAAAAGTGCAGGAAAAACACAAAGAGAAAGCTGGCAGCTGGTGACAGATTAGTGAAAAAAAATGACAGTCTTAAACTAGTAATGCATTTAAAGAGGTAATGCATTTAAAGTGGCAATACACTTAAAGCGGCAACCACTAGAAGAAACAAATGTCTATGGACAGGAAAATTGAAGAAGTCCTCAGATAGAGGGCAACTCTCAAAAAAAAGGTCAATAGGCAATGAAGACTCCAAGGAAGAGGCAACGGAAGACCTCCCAGAAAGTAATGAAGACCTCAAGGAAGAGGCAACAGAAGACCTCAGAGGAAACAATGATGACCTCAAAGAAGAGGAAACAATGACCTCAGAAGGAAGACAATAGAAGAATACAGAAAGTGGGCAAAAGATGAACCCAGAATAAGGACATTGGAAGACCCCAGAAAGAGGGCAATGAAAGGCCCTAGAAAGTGGGCAATGAAAGACCCCACAAGGAGGGCAAGGAAAATCCCCAGAAGGAGGGAACAACAGACACATAAGGAGGACAACAAGTGAATTGTAGAATGGAAACAAGTCAACACTCTGTCAGAGAGAAACCTGACCAACAGTGAAGCCAAAAGGGTATTGATGAAGTTAAGACAAGTAGAAATGAAGGTAGAATGTATATATCCAGTAAGAAGATGATGTATTCCTCTTGGAAGAAATACATACATTAAAGACTTGAAAAGAAACCAGGAATTATTGAACATAAAGGGGAATCAGCAAAAAGAATTTAAGCTCTAGAGGAGACATTAAAACAACAAGATGAAATGACTGACAGCAAACTTTTTAAAAGTTGCAAAAGTTTGTGAAATTAAGTTACGAAGGAGAAATTGAGAGATAATGTGGAATAAGATGAACTCCATGAAAAAGTAACTAGAAAATAAGAACAAGTTCAGTGAAGAATTGAATCAGGAGAATGAGAGCTTGAAGGAGGGAAGCTTGGCAACTAAAAATTAACTGAAGTGATTAGAAACATTGAAATTGGCAACAGACTCAGAAATTCAGACAAAGAAACTGAAATTCCGTGCAAGAAGAGGATTGCTCAAACGATCACGGGAATGGAAAAGCACAAGAAACAATATGATGAAATGCTGGATGAAAAAGATGCTGAATTGAAATGCTGGAGGGAGAAGAAACTTTATCACACAGCTTAAGTACCAGAAACAGAGTACCACAACCATTCCTTCACACATCGCTTCACACGGTGTTCAAGCCAAAGGAATAGTCCATGACCATTCTTTCACACATGACAGACCAAGATTGTGAAAGAAGCCCACGCTTTGTGAAAGAACACTCAAACATAAAGCTTTGTTGTGTTGTGGTGATCTGCGCTTGCAGAGGTTATAAAAAAAAAAACCATATTAAGTGCATAATCTGACATGGTGTAATAATATGAAACTTCAGTCGGGGATCAAGTTGGATCCCCGGAATTATTGTCTCTATTACCATACCCCTGTCATACCAAGGCACATGAAGACTAGAGAGATGCTTCACCAGTCAGTGTTGCCATCAAGAATTTTTTTTGCGCCCCGAAGCACCAAAGTACCCGGTCAACGTTTATAGACATAGCTGCTGTCTCCATGGAAGCAAGTAGTAATGAACTGCCTGTGCCAGAAGAGGTACCCGTGGTTCCTGTTAATGTCAATCCTGTGGAGGCACCTTAGACAGCAGAATTATGGCGTTATACATGAAACAGAAAAACCCCTCAAAGACTTCACTTATAATTGTCTGAACCATGTATGTGATGTTTAGTTAGAATTTTAGACTGAGTAACTGAGTTATTGAAGATTGTATAAATGAGTTAAAGAGGAGAGATGTTGTCATTTGTGGTGACTGTCTCTTTGAGGGCAACACAACAGAGTGAGGGTCAGCTGGCTTGGACAAATTGGGACTCAGATTGAATAATCATCCCGTGGGATGGAGCCCTCTCTTGGGCAGGAGACATGTAGGAGAATAGGCACGGTGGCACAGTAGTTAGCACTGCTGCTTTAGAGTGCCAGGGATTTGGGTTTGATTCGAGCCTTGGGTCACTGTCTTTGTGGAGTTTGCACATTCCCCCTGTGACTGCGTGGGTTTCCTCCAGGTGCTCCAGTTTCCTGCCACAGTCCAAAGATGTGCTGGTTACACAAATTGGCTGTGCTAAGTTTCTCTTTTGGTGCCAAAGATGTGCAGGTTAGGGTTACGGGGATAGGGCGGGGAAGTGGGCCTATGTAGAATGCTCTTTTGGAGGTTAGGTGCACTGGATGGGGCGAATGCCCTTCTGCACTTTAGGGATTTTATGGAGGTGCAGCCATGCTCTACAATTCTTCTAATTAATAAATCCTTTTGACAAATCGTATTGAATTGGATGCTTGCTGGGTGACCGGGGGTTTCGGTATGATTGGGAGATCTAGTTGAATTCTTGAAGTTAGAGAAAATTAAATATGCACTCAGGGGTCGGAAGAAGGGTTCTTCGAGAGATGGAAGCTCGTTCTATCCCTGTTTAAAGATGCTTTCATCAACATGGGGTTGAGGGGGGAATGGGTGGTTATCATAGTATCTACAGTGCAGAAGGAGGCCATTCAGCCTATCGAGTCTGCACTGGCCCTTGGAAAGAGCACACTACCCAAGCCCACACCTCCACTCTATCCCCGCAACCCCACCCAATCTTTAAGGACACTAAGGAAAAGTTAGCTTGGCCAATCCAACTTACCTGCACATCTTTGGAATGTGGGAGGAAACCGGAGCACCCAGAGGAAACCCACGTAGACACGGGCTGAGTGTGCAGAATCCGCACAGACAGTGATCCAAACCGGGAATCGAACCTGGGACCCTGGAGCTGTGAAACAACTGTGCTAACCATTGTGCTACCATGCTGGGTTATTTGGGGGATGTCATAATATACACCAGTATATCATGGTGCAGATACACACTGATGGACACACAGTGGGACCAATCAACACACACAACACCGCAGCCAATCACCAGTTAGAGCACCCGCACCATAAAGACAGGGGGCATCAGAGTTCCCGCTCATTCGAGCTGCAGATTCCTAGTAGGACAGAGCTCACAGCCTGCAGCACAGACATTCACCATGTGCTGAGTGCATCGACTGGTTAGGACAAGGCAAAGGTCTTTAGTTAAAGCTAGTATCGTGCTAACCCACAGTGAGAGTATGTTAAACTGTCAATAAAATAGTGTTACACTATTTCAAGTGTTGGTGACCTGTATGTGTTCCACGGATCCAGAGCGCCCAACACAACATGATACCAGGAGTTGAGGGATATTAGCACTTCTTAGACCTACCTGCAAGTGATCTGCCTTCCGCCAGCATTCCGTCATCCTGCAACATGGACAACATCTGCCCGCCACTGTTAATGACTCAATAAAATAGTGTTGCACTATTTCAAGTGTTGGTAACCTGTATGTGTTCCACGGATCCAGAGCGCCCAACACCACAGGGGAGTGGGGAAAAAAGGGGGAAATGTTTTTAAACTGTCTGTAACCTGTTGCAAGTTGATTACTGTTTGTGAATGTAACTGTGTGTTTGAAATATAAGATATTTTTTAAAAAAGGAGCGAGTTAATAGTTAACCAGTTGTATTTGCTGCATAGTTCATGATAGTTCTTGTTATAAATAAACAGTAATTGTGTTCAAACTTAATAAAAAATCCTTCTATGTTTTGAATGAAGGGGGCAGGAGGGGGTGGGATGCGGAAGTCCCATCAGAGGCCAACAGCTCTATTGGATGGTAACATCAGCGGGGAGATGGTGACTGCTGCCAGTATGACACCCACTTGAGGCCTAGTATTGTCGCTGGATCCCAGGCCACAGATGAGTGATGGCAGGAAGGGTTTCGCAGAGTAGGAACGGCCAGGGAGGGAGGAGGAGGTTCAGCAGCAAGGGCAGTGGCTCTCAACAGACCTTCCCCCCACCACACTCCTTTCCCGACACCACACCTCACGATCAGGTACTGAGTGCCTTTGAATGAGGAACACCCACCTGCAAGCAATCCCATGTGATTTTGCTTCTCGTGTTTCCTGCGTGGGATGTCCCCCACCAATCACTGGGTTAATACCAGTGGTGGCAGAATAAATCCTTTAAGTGGGCATTGGTTGCTCATTTGAGGGCCGCAATTGGCAATGGAGCTGGAAAACCATCCATGGGCCTTTCCCTCACGGACTCAACCGGGGTGAAGATAGGAAGGCGGCGGGGATCCCACCCGCCACCCCCACACCCGATTAAAGGCACACTTTCCACCAATTAAATCAGTGCGTGCACAGTAAATCCCACCTTTAGTGTGGGGTCATACCTTTTGTTATATGTATTAAAGGAAGTTTGGATGCTTCAAGACCATTGTTTGCAAAGAAAAGCCATCTCTGAGACAGTAGGCCCTTGTAATAATTATTATAATAACATTTCCCTCTTAGAATATAGCTACATGTTATGTGCTCGTTAAAAACATGTGTTAATACTGTAGTCAAATTCTAAAACATTTTCAACATGCTATCCTAATTTTTGAATTGGGTTCTTTGTTGTTAAGGTGAAGTAAACAAAGAGAGAATTTGTTATGATGATAAAGCAAGTATTCTGGGCAGTGAACTGATAGAATGTTCCATCAAAAATATGTTTTTCAGCTCATGTATGGAGGTTTCTGCCAAACCAACCAAAATTGAAATCCATGTGTTACCCCTCAAACACAATCATTTAAAACTATAAATCAAAGTGTATCATAGCTAATAGTTTGAAGCAGTTGCTTCGAACCATTTTCTGAAAACTCTCTAGGATTAGAAGAAGCATTAATTGCTCATTACTGTGATACCAGGACTGACTCGACATGTCTTACCTGTGTCAAGAAAAAGGGCTCAATTCTCCAGCTTCGCGAAAGGAGGCAGTGAATAGCGGGAGAGGCCAAAAATGAGATCCGCGCCAGGTGGCAAACAGTTTGCGATGCAACCGGCCTGCTCCCCTAGGCGAAATCAGGATCTTGCCGTAGCGTGGCAATAAACCAATTATCACCACTTAAGCTCAATTTCCATACAATTAACAGGAGCCACCCCATATCCAACGGCCTCCTGTCATTCAGTGGCCTTCCCAGCAAGTGGTCACGCCTATTAGTGCTCCTTTTGAAAAACGCGAACCTGACAGAAGGGCCTCCGTGGGGAGCCGAGGAGGTGAATAGCCATCTTTGCTCACAGGCAAAGAGCCTGGGGGCGCTGGATTGCCACCTCAGTGCTCGGTGTGGGGTGAGGGACCCTCAGCTGGGAGTGGGGAACCCTCTGAAGGAATGGGCCGCAATTGGGGGGTTGGGGGAGGCGCTGGGGGGGGAGCACCAGAGGGCAACTGCTCACCACACCACCATTCCAACCCCTGGATCGTGTGTACCCGTTCTGGGGGCAACCCTTATCCCTACCTGTCTGCCCCACTGACCACCCATAACCCCCACCGACTGCTGAGGCCTCCGACTGCGCGGTTGAAGGCTATTGCCAATAGGGAATTGGTAATCGTGGTTAAGTGAGCACTTCACACAACTCAAGTGTATTCCCGTGGGTGGGCGGGCCATGTAGCATGTGGAGGTTATTGCCGAGCATCCCAATCACACCTTGATGCCTGGACACTGAGCTTGTACAATGTTGTAGGCAACACCACACAGGCCAAATCTGAACTCCCAGGAAGTGGGACGCAGCTCCGGGGGCATCCCCATGGCCATAGGGTGGGTGAGCGCCACGGGGGGGGGGGGGGGGTTGTTTGATGCATGGAGAAATGGGCAAAGGGTCCAGAGGTCAGCCTGCATTGCGGAAGGAAGTGACAGAGGCATCATAATGGTTGTGCAAAAAGGTGTTTAATGTGCTGTACAATACCCCAGTCCCAATGGTGCCGCCCCCAGCCACCCCCCCCCCCCAAACACTCACCCCCCCCACCCCCTACCTAACCATCACCCCGTCCCCCGGTGCCCTCAGTGAGCCTCAACGTGCTTGGCCTTCCTAGCTCTGCCACTACAGCTAGGTGTTTCCCCAGGTGCACATCTGAGTTGGAGGCAACCAGTTGCTTACCTCATCTCGTGGCCTTCGATGCCACTTTGAGGTGGATGTCCTCTGGGGCAGGAGGGCCCTGGCTCACTTGTCGACAGCACATGTAAAGTAAGTGGTCATTGGAATGATATTAGAAGAAGAAGACATGAGATTTACTAAATAAAACATCTCGAGCAGTATTTAATGGAGGTGACAGGGGTCTCGTCAATGACGGGAAAGACAGTGAGAGCCCTGTGCTGCCCCCTTTAGGGAAGGCCTGCCATATTAAATGCCATTCAGGTACTTAACTGTGCAGCAGTGGGCCTTTCCTGAGATTTAGTAACCCAGGGGTCAGAAGTCATGCTTGCTAATCAGAGATTGGTAGAGCTATTGAATGGCAGTGTCATCATGGTGACTGGGGCTAGTATGACTCTCACCTGAGGCCTTGTCTCGATGCTGGATTCCTAACCTATGGCGGGGGTGGGGGGGGGGGGGGGGGGGGGGGGTTGGGGGGGGGAGGAGCTCATGGGGGACACACGGTGCAGGATGGGGTAACAGGGTGGGGTCAACTGGAAGAGGGGGCAGCTGCAGATGTAGATGGGTGGCTCTCGGTGGTCTCCCCACTTCCCAGTGGTGATTCCCTCAATCAGGCATTGCATGCCTGTAAATGAACGCTTGGGTTTTCTTGTCATGTCACTGTGCTAATGTAAGTGATGGCGTGTTTTGAATCTTAAATATGCATTGCCCACTTGCAGACCACAAACGGTGATGGACTGAGAAGATTGCCCGATGAGCTGCCACCCCATTGAGGTCACAGCAGTCCACCTCCACTCCTGTTGTACCATCTGGGAACCCACCTAGGCATACTGATAGGGCCTGTAAGGCCAGAACGATAGACACCAGTTACGTTGGCACGGGTGCAGGGCACAGTTTACTTGTGGGGTCTCGGGAACAGACTGTATATACCTCTGCACATAAAACACATGTTATCACCGATGAAAGCTGCCTCTGTGCTCTGTCTGACGGGTGATGGGGTGGGACGTGAAGTGAGTGCCACTGTGGATGAGAGGTGATGGAAGAGTGAGGCCCAGTTGGTGCGCTGTGCAGCCCCCCAAACCATCCCCCCCCACCCCACCAAACGTCCCCATCACCCCGTCCCCAGTGATATGACAGGGCCATGTGATGAACTGGCCAGCTCGCATGCAGGGATCACCAAGTCGGCAGGTGCTACCGTCGGCATGAGTCAGACATTGTCTAACGATGTGGAGGTCGGAGCTCATCGCGGAGCGGGCTGTCATCATTCTCCATCCCATGGACCAGACCCGCTGTCACTGGCAACCCAGTGCCCCAGATCGTTGTGCCATAGGTGGATGTATAATGGAGGGGTGGTGCGGGTAGTTCAGTGGTGGGGGAAGTGAGTGTATTCGGTGGTCGGGGAGCTGACTGTGTTCGGAGATGGGGGAGGTGAGTGTATTCGGTGATGGGGAAGGTGAGTTGGTTCAGTGTTGCGGGAGGTGAGGGTGGTCGGTGGTAAGGGGGTGTGGTATTGTGGTGTCTGTGCCCCTGCCCAGCAACCACCTCCCCCTAGTTGGTGAAACGTGCGCCGATCAAAGCGTCCCGTGCTCGCTGGCCCTGCCGGTGGCTTGGTGAAGCCTCCAGTGCATGTCCAGCCCCCATGTCCCACCCATTGTCCCCCTCCCCCGCATCCTCCTCATCTGGAGAGGCCTGCCCTTGCTCCTCATCCTCCTCCAGCACATCACCCCTCTGCTGGGCTATATTGTGGAGGACATAGCACACCACCAAGATGTGGCTGACCCTGCTGACCCCATATTGGAGACCCCCCCCCAGAGCGCCTGAAGCGCATCTTGAGCAGCCGGAAGCACCTCTCCACCACAATGGGTCGCACAATGGGCATCATTGTAGCGGTTCTCCGCGTCGCTCTGTGGCCTCCGTATAGGCGTCATCAGCCACGACCGCAAAGGGTAACCCCTGTCGCCCAGCAACCAGTCCCGCAGCTGGGTAGGGGGGTGTCCCTCGACCATGCCGGAGGTGAGTGATTGCGCCAGGATAAACAAATCATGTACACTGTCTGGGTACCTGGCGCAGTATCTTCATCTGGTGGTCACAGACCACCTGAACGTTCACGGAGTGGTACCCCTTCCTGTTCGTGAACATCGGCCTTTTATCCGCCGGTGACTGTAGGGTGACATGCACCCCGTTGATGACCCCCTGGAGCATGGGCAACCCGACAACGGCAGTGAATGCCACTGCCCGGGCATCCTGGTGGGCGCGGTCCACAGGGAGCTGTATCTACTGGTTCGCAAGTGCATACAGGGCATGGCACGGATGCCACTGTGCACCAATGCCTGCAAGATGACGGACAGGTCCCCACTCAGCGACTGGAACGCCCCCGTGGCATAAAGGTTTAGGGCGACCGTCACCTTGACGGTCACCAGTAGAGGGTCCCCCTCCCAGTCCCACGCTGTGCCAGGCATGCCATCATGTGGCAGATGTGAGCAGCGGTTTCCTGGCTCATCTGCAGTCTCCTCCTGCATGCCTTGTCTGGGGGGTCATTGAAGGACATGCGGCGCCGGTACATGCGGGGCCGCATCAGGCGCCTCCTTGGCACTACCACCACCTCCTCCTCCCCCTTGTCCAGTTCCCCCTCCTCCTCGGCCTGTCGGGCAGGCGGTCCACCAGCCTGAGCTGCTGCCACCTGCCCATCTGCAGCCCACTCCTCTGCTGCGGCCTCCGCCTCCTATCTGAGCTGCATACACTCACGCTGCCACAGGGCTGCATGCAGGGCAGCGGCCTCCGCCACGGGGGTCAGCATCGCTGACTGGTTCCCAAACATTATAATCTCCAGGGGGAGAGGGGACACAGGTTCTCGGGCAGCACGGTAGAATTGTGGATAGCACAATTGCTTCACAGCTCCTGGGTCCCAGATCCGATTCCGGCTTGGGTCACTGTCTGTGCGGAGTCTGCACATCCTCCCCGTATGTGCGTGGGTTTCCTCCGGGTGCTCCGGTTTCCTCCCACAGTCCAAAGATGTGCAGGTTAGGTGGATTGGCCATGATAAATTGCCCTTTGTGTCCAAAATTGCCCTTAGTGTTGGGTGGGGTTACTGTGTTATGGGGATAGGGTGGAAGTGTTGACCTTGGGTAGGGTGCTCTTTCCAAGAGCCGGTGCAGACTCGATGGGCTGAATGGCCTCCTTCTGCACTGTAAATTCTATGATAATCATGGAGCATACACCCGTGCACAACCAGGTGCCATGGGCTACATGGTGGCCCCGGTTGGCACTGAGCGCCCCAGCCACGTATGTCCCCCACCTCCGCCCCGTCGGTGCCCCCGCTCCCGGCGCTCGTCCCTGCTGCCATGGCCACCGTTTGATGGCACTGCCCTCACTGGGGTCTGCCGTGGGTGTGGGCCTAGGTGGGCCTCCGGTGGGTGTCGCCAGTTGAGTGGGGTGGCCGGGGGTGGGGGCACCCACGGGGCACCCACACGGGGGGGGGGCACCCACCGATACGGCCGTTAACCCTGCGTTCACCCAGCGCCCAGGTTGGGTGGCCAACAAGATGTCCACCGTAATGGCACCCGTTGTGTGAGCACGTCCTGTCATGTCGGGGGCTCCCAGTTAGGGGAGCCCGCAGTCCCGCCACGCCAACCCCTGCCTCCTCCCGCTGCCGCATCAGCCAATACGCCGGCTTCCCGATTTTTTAATAGCTGGTTAGAACCACGCTGTCGAGACTTCAGCCCATCCAGGCCGCAGAATCGCTGAGGCCCCGGAGAATCGGTCGCCGGGTCACCTAATGTGATTCTCCAGGCCGCGCGGCGGGCGCCGTGATTCCGTCGTGTTGGGGGGGGGGGGGTCCAGAGAATCAGAAATCGGCACGAAACCGGCGTCAAAGCCGATTTCTGCGCCGGAGCCGATTCACCGGCCAATCGCTTTGCTCAATTTCCGCGTGGAGCTGTGGAGAATTCAGCCCAATATGTTCCTAGGTCCATCAGCTAGGACCAAGGTCAGTATTTGGTGACTTTTATTTGTTCTACATTTCCATCCAGTACTGTCATTTAGTTTTCCTGATAGATTTGTGTATCTGATGGATGATTGGTTTTCATGGGTTAAACAGAGTTTGAGAAGTTGTTTGTGTGGATGATGATGCCTGTAGTACCAGGTGTGGTTTCTGAAATAGTTTCTAAGTGTGAATCTGTCATGTAAAATGTTTATTTCTGCTGGAACTTTTGGCACATAATAATGCCAAATGTTGATTTATTCTCTGTTGCATGCTAATAAATGATTTTATGTTCATTAGACAATGAACGCAACAGATGGCTACGGTTGCCGAGTTTCGTGTGATATCTAAAATTGATACCTCCTTCGAAACAGATGAAAACCACCTCAGAAATTGTTCCTTCTTCTAGAAGTCGCAATTAAGCTAAGAATAGGTGGAGAAAAGGTCTTTATGGAATAATTAATATATGATATTAATAAAAGCCTGCCACTGCCTATAATGCCTGCTGATAGTGTGAGAATGAAGCTATACAGCCGAGTTCACATGAATGCAAATCAAAGTGCGCTTCATGTGAAAATGACAGGATAAATTGGAAATCGGTCCTGATGTGACCCTGGAATACACTAAAGGTGAGAGAGTGCCATGTAATATGTGCCTGGTGTAAAGCCACATTGTAATAGTGCTGATCTTTTGATCTTGTGATGATTTATATTCAATGTTTTACTAAGTTTATGAGAGAACAGAATCTCCTATCCGTAACTCTTCCAGGTTTAAATCAGCTATCGCTTGGGTCCAACATACCTGCACAGAGGTCCTTTGCTGCTCTCCTTAGTACAGCTTCTGCAGTATAACTTTTGATTGGTCAAGTGTGCATCACATTTCATTCGACTGAGAGCTGCAGGTAATTGCAGCATACATCTCCAAACATTTTCAACATGCTCAACCACATTGGAGGAACAAACCAGAGATCTTTTATAATTCTTATCGCAAGCAAGTACAATTTATGTAACTAAATTTGTCAACTCATTCAGAGATATAAAGTCAATTCTTCTGGGAAGGGGAAAAGATACTTCAAATTTCTCAAATTTATTAAGTTCACTTCCAATTTCCACTCCTCTATCACCTTCACATAGGCCATCTCCGACACTTCCCTTCCTTGACCTATCTCAATTTCTGGGGATAGACCGTCCGCTAATATTCATTACAAACCCACTGACTCCCACAGCCAGTTTGACTTCAGCTCTTCACACTCCACATCCTGTAAGGACTCAATTCCATTCTCCCAGTTCCTTCGCCTCCATCAGATCTGTTCTGATTGATGCCACTTTCCAAATTGATGCTGCTGGCTTGTCTTCATTCTTCCTCAATCATGATTCCCCACCCACTGTGGTCATCAGGGCTCTAAACTGTGACCGACCCATTTCCTGCACCTCTGCTCTTACCCCTTTCCCTCTCTCCCAGAACCAGGACAGGGTCCCCTTTGTCCTCACTTTCCATCCCACCAGCCTCCGCTTTCAAAGAATCATTCTCCGCCAGTTCTGCCATCCCCAGTGTGGTAGTCACCACTGATTGTATAATAGTTGAATTAGAGGCAATACGGTTAGGTTCCTGTACTACAGATATGGGGGTAGATCCCTGCCTGCTGGCTCCGCCCAGTAGGCGGAGTATAAATGTGTGTGCACACCGAGCTGCAGCCATTTCGGCAGCAGCTGCAGGAGGCAACACATCTCTGCTTAATAAAGCCTCGATTACTCTCTACTCTCGTCTCATCGTAATTGATAGTGCATCAATTTATTAAGCAGAGATATTACAGCGATGGAACTACGCTTCAAGCCGGATCGCCTACTGCTGCACCTTCAAGCAGCCAACGCCACATTGGCCTTCGACTACTGGCTAGCTTGCTTCGAAAGCTACCTCGGATCAGCGACTGAACAATCCTCGGATGCACAGAAGCTCCAGATTCTGTACTCACGGGTGAGCTCCAAGATTTTTCCCCATATCCGGGATGCGCCCACTTACCTTGAAGCTGTGGAGCTTCTGAAAGGACACTATATCCGGCCGATCAACAAACTCTACGCCAAGCACCTCCTGTCCATGCGGCAGCAACTCCCCGGTGAGTCATTAGACGATTTCTGGCGTGCCCTGCACATCCTGGCGAGGAACTGCGATTGCCAGGCAGTTTCAGCCACTGAACATACAGAATTCTCAATCAGGGACGCTTCTGTTATGGGCATGGGGTCGGCGTACATCCACCAGCGCCTATTAGAAGGGGGTACGCTCGACCTCGCGGCGACCAGGCAACTCGCGGACTCGCTAACGGTAGCCTCCCGTAACGTACAGTCGTACGCCCCCCGACCGCACGGCGCCCTAATGGACATCGTGGGCCCCACCAGCGGCCGCCCCCAGCCAACCCCCAGCCTGCGCCGTGCGGCAGCCAGCCAATCCCGGGGGGCCCAAATGCTATTTCTGTGGGCAGACAAAGCACCCCTGGCTGAGCTGCCCGGCGCGGAGTGCAATCTGCAAGACCTGCGGGAAGAAGGGACATTTCGCTGCTGTGTGCCAGGCCCGGTCGATCGCTGCTGTATCTAGGCCCAGTGTTCCTGCAACTCCCACGTGCGACCCGTGGGCACCTCCATTTTCGTCCCCGCAGAAAACGCGCGGCCCGTGGGCGCTGCCATCTTCCTCCCAGCAGACTACGTGCGGCCCGTGGGCGCCGCCATCTTTAACACCGCCCGCCATGTGCGCCCCGTGGATGCCGCCATCTTCGGAGCCATTTTGGACGTTGCCTCAGAACCCCTGCTCGTCTGGCACTTCATCTGGCCGTTCATCGCCTTGCCACCGCCACCGTCCAGTCCGGGGCCTACCAACACCAGCTGCAGCTCGCCTCCATCACGCTCGACCAGTCCCGACCGCACAACCTCGCAACCGCGACGATGACGGTGAACGCAGATGGGCACAAGACATCCTTCCTTCTTGACTCCGGGAGCACGGAAAGCTTCATCCACCCCACTACGGTATGGTACTGCTCCCTCGCGGTACACCCCGTTACCCAGAGAATCTCCCTGGCCTCTGGATCCCATTCCGTGGAAATCCGGGGGTACTGCATCGCCACCCTCACCGTCCAGGGCGTAGAGTTCAGCAACTTCCGCCTCTACATCCTCCCCAATCTCTGCGCTGCCTTGCTACTCGGCCTGGACTTCCAGTGCAACCTCCAAAATCTAACTCTAAAATTCGGCGGACCCCTACCACCCCTCACCATATGCGGCCTCACGACCCTTAAGGTCGACCCACCTTCCCTGTTTGCAAACCTCACCCCAGATTGCAAGCCCATCGCCACCAGGAGCAGACGGTACAGTGCCCAGGACAGAACCTTCATCAGGTCAAAAGTCCAGCGGCTGCTTCGGGAAGACATCATTGAGGCCAGCCACAGCCCTTGGAGAGCCCAAGTGGTAGTTGTAAAGACTGGGGAGAAACCCAGGATGGTCATTGACTGCAGTCAGACCATCAATCGGTACACGCAGCTCGACGCGTACCCCCTCCCACGCATATCTGATATGGTCAATCAGATTGCAGAGTACAGGGTCTTCTCTACAGTGGACCTGAAATCTGCCTACCACCAGCTCCCATCCGCAAGGCGGACCGCCAATACACGGCTTTTGAAGCAGACGGCCGCGTTTACCACTTCCTTAGGGTTCCCTTCGGCGTCACTAACGGGGTCTCAGTCTTCAAACGTGAGATGGACCGAATGGTTGACTGGTACGGACTGCGGGCCACCTTCCCATCCCTCGATAATGTCACCATATGCGGCCACGACCAGCAGGACCATGATGATAACCTTTTCAAATTTCTCCACACCGCCAAACTCCTTAACCTCTCGTACAATAAGGAGAAGTGCGTGTTCCGCACCAACCGCTTAACCATCCTTGGCTATGTTGTGGAAAATGGAGTTTGAGGGCCCGACCCCGACCGCATGCGCCCCCTCATTGAACTCCCCCTTCCCCACTGCCCCAAGGCCCTGAAACGATGCCTGGGGTTTTTCTCCTATTATGCCCAGTGGGTCCCTAACTATGCGGACAAGGCCCGCCCACTCATTCACTCCACAGTTTTCCCCCTGACGGCTGAGGCCCGCCAGGCCTTCAACCATATCAAGGCCAACATCGCAAAGGCCGCAATGCACGCGGTCGACGAGACTCTCCCCTTTCAGGTCGAGAGCGATGCATCGGACGACGCTCTGGCCGCCACCCTCAACCAGGCAGGCAGACCCATGGCATTCTTTTCCCGCACCCTCCATGCCTCCAAAACCCGGCACTCCTCTGTCGAAAAGGAGGCCCAAGCCATCGTGGAAGCTGTGCGGCATTGGAGGCATTACCTGGCCGGCAGGAGATTCACTCTCCTCACTGACCAACGGTCAGTTGCCTTCATGTTCAATAACACACAGCGGGGCAAGATCAAAAATGATAAAATCATAAGGTGGAGGATTGAGCTCTCCGCCTACAATTACGAGATTTTGTATCGTCCCGGGGAAGCTCAACGAGCCCCCCGATGCCCTATCCCAAGGTACATGTGCCAGCGCACAAGTGGACCGACTCCGGGCCCTACACGATGGTCTCTGTCACTCAGGGGTGACCCGGTTCTTTCACTTCATAAAGGCCCGCAACCTGCCCTACTCCATTGCGGAGGTCAGGGCTGTCACCAGAGACTGCCAGGTCTGTGCGGAGTGCAAACCGTACTTTTCCGGCCAGACTGAGCGCAGCTGGTGAAGGCCTCCCGTCCCTTTGAACGCCTCAGCATGGACTTCAAAGGGCCCCTCCCCTCCACCGACCGAAACACATACTTCCTGAATGTGGTCGATGAGTACTCCCGATTCCCCTTCGCCATCCCATGCCCCGATATGACGTCTGCCACGGTCATTAAAGTACTCAACAGCATCTTCGCCCTGTTCGGTTTCCCCGCTTACGTCCACAGCGACCGGGGATGCTCCTTTATGAGTGATGAGCTGCATGAGCAGGATGACCAGCTACAACCCCCGGGGAAACGGGCAGGTGGAGAGGGAGAATGGGACGGTCTGGAAGGCCATCCTGCTGGGCCCTATGGTTTAAAAATCTCCCGGTCTCCCGCTGGCAGGATGTCCTCCCCGACGTGCTCCACTCCATCCGATCGCTACTCTGCACTCCGACTAATGAAACCCCCCATGAACGTCTCTTTGCCTTCCCTAGGAAGTCCACCTCCAGAGTTTCGCTCCCAACCTGGGTGGCAGCTCCAGGACCCGTCCTCCTCCGCAAACACGTGCACATTCACAAGGCCGACCCGTTGGTAGAAAGAGTACAACTACTGCATGCAAACATGCAGTACGCCTACGTCGCATACCCCGACGGCCGCCAGGACACAGTCTCCCTCAGGGACCTGGCACCAGCTGGATCCCCACCCTCGGCCCAACACCACCCAACACCCTCCCCTCCGATTGCCACGGCGCCACCCACCCTCCCCCCAGCGCACCTCACTACAGCCCCCACCCCAGGACGATCCGTCCTCCCACTGGTTCCACCCGGGGATGAAGATGAGGACAACACGCTCCTGGAGTCACAGACGACCAAGTCGGCGCCTGCATCACCACCAGGACCGAGGCGCTCACAGCGGAGGATCAAGGCACCCGACCGGCTGAATTTGTAAATTTTCACTAGACTGTAAACTTTAAATTCTCACAAACCTGTAAATTTTCTTTCCACCATCCCCACTGGACTCTTTTTGAACAGGGGGTGAATGTGGTAGTCACCACTGATTATAAAATAATTGTATTAAAGGTAATATGGTAAGGCTCCTGTACTGATCCCTGCCTGCTGGCTCCACCCAGTAGGCGGAGTATAAATGTGTGTGCACACCGAGCCTCTCCCATTCTGGCAGCAGCTACAGGAGGCAACACATCTCTGCTTAATAACACCTCGATTACTCTCTACTCTCGTCTCATTGTAATTGATAGTGCATCGCCCAGCATGATTCCATCACCAAACAAATCTTCCCCTCACTCCCCCTGTCAGCATTCCACAGGGACCATTTCCTCTGGGATACTCGGGTTCACTCCTCCATCACCCCTGACACCTCAGCCTCTTCCCATTGCACCTTCCCATTCAATTGCAGAAGGTGTAACATCCTGCCCTTTTACCTCCAGCCTGCTCACCATCTAACTGCCTGAACACTCTTTCAAGTGAGGCAGTGCTTCACGTGCGCCTCCTTCAATATGGTCTCTTACATTTGCTGCTCTCCAATACCCTAGAGGAGAGACTAAACGCAGACTGCGTGACTGCTTTGCAGAACATCTTTGTCCCGTCGGTAAGCAGGACCCATACCTTTCCTGTCGCTTGCCATTTCAACTCACCATCCTGCCCTCATGTCCACATGTCTGTCCTTGTCCTGCTGCAGTGTTCCAGTGAAGTCCACCGATAAGGCACGTTACAGCCTTCCGGATTTAACATTGAGTTGAACAACTTCAGACTGTGAACTCTCTCCTCCACCTTCACCCCATTTTATTTTCATTACCAATTTATTTTCACTTCTTCCATCAATCTGTTTTTCCCTCACCATTGCCTCCCCTCCCGCCCCACCCCAACCCCCTTTAGGCAATTTGTTCCCTGTTCCTAGTTGCCCTTTGACACACTGCTTACCTTTGTTCCGCCATGAACACATTCTATTCTCTTAATGTGCCACTAGCAACACCTTTCTTAGCCTTGTAAGAAGTCTTACAACACCAGGTTAAAGTCCAACAGGTTTGTTTCAAAACATTAGCTTTCAGATTACTGCTCTTTCCTCAGGTGAATGAAGAGGTATGTTCCAGAAATATATATATAGACAAAGTCAAAGATGCAAGATGATACTTTGAATGCGAGCATTTCCAGGTAATTAAGTCTTTACAGATCCAGACAGAGCGGTAACCCCAGGTTAAAGAGATGTGAATTGTCTCAAGCCAAGACAGTTGGTAGGATTTTGCAAGCCCAGGCCAGATGGAGGGGGTGAATGTGTCATGAATCCAAGGTCCCAGTTGAGGCCGTACTCATGTGTGCAGAACCTGGCTGTAAGTTTCTACATGGCGATCCTGCGTTGTCGTGCATCCTGGAGGCCGCCTTGGAGAACGCTTACCCGAAGATCAGAGGCTGAATGCCCTTGACTGCTGAAGTGTTCCCCGACTGGAAGGGAACATTCCTGCCTGGCGATTGTCGCGCAATGTCCTTTCACCCGTTGTCGCAGCGTCTACATGGTCTTGCCAATGTACCACGCTTTGGGACAGATAGATATGTTTCTGGAACCGACCGCTTCATTCACCTGAGGAAGGAGCAGTGCGCCGAATGCTAGTGATTTGAAACCTGTTGGACTTTAATCTGGTGTTGTAAGACTTCTTACTGTGCTCACCCCAGTCCAACACTGGCATCTCCTCCTCATTTCTTAGCCTTGATCAGCTCCATTTACATTCCCTTTGTCTTTCTGTCCATGACATCTCTGCCAATCCCGACCTATCGCTGGCACCCTATCCAGCCCCACTGCTCCATGCCCCCCCCCCCCCCCTCCACAACAGTATAAATCTGACTCTATTTCCAGTTCTCTCTAGCTTTGACAAAGAGCCACCCAGACTCAAAATGTTAGCTCCCTTCTCTCTCCACAGATGCTGTCCAGCATTTTATGTTTTTGTTATGTGTAGCTGAATCTGTTCTTCCGAGGTTAGGGGGTAAGTTATATTTCTGGGACTGAATAGAGGGCCTTTTTTCTGAAGCTATATTATTCCTCTTGATGCTACTCCTGCGTATCAAAAGTAGAAAATATGATCCATCTCCAACTCTGACATCCTTCACAAATGTTTAAAAATATATTTTAAATATAAATTGTAGAACGAGTGGGTGAATACAGTTTATAAATGTATTTATAATAGCACCCTTCCTGGAGAGCAGATTTAAGACTGATTTAACCTCAGGTTGATTCATTGATGATCATTTTATTTCCAAAGCTCAGAAAAGATGAATGAAAGTGATGGTGTGTTTCTGCTTTGTAATGAAGCAACATTAATGATTACCTATTACAGGCATGGGCAGCGAGCCCCTCATATATAGAGGTAGGATGAACCCTGTGACAAACTTAAGCAATAAATGCAGTAAAGTGGGAGGCAGAAGTGCAATTAAGGAAAGTGGTTGATTTGATGCAGAGGTCTTCAATTTACAGGACAGCTTCTATGAAGTGTAGTGGGCATTGTAGTTGAGTCGCTCAGATCTACCCTCCTTGCACATTCCAATGTAGCTGTGACTTTGTAACAGTCTTCAGATATAAACTTCAACAATTCCTTTTGAGTCAGGCAAGCGTAGAAATGATACCATTTCTTTGTTGATATTTCTGAGGTTTATGGCAGGAAGCTGCCAATGAATTTATCTGATGCAAGGTTCTAGATAGCGCATTTGTTTTGTTCCTGGAAACAAGGGATAATTCACAATTCCATGCACTTTTGATGCGCTTAGCAAGTCAGACAGCAACCAAAGACCAGGGGGGCATGGGTGTATTGCATTAAGATAGAGAGTGTAACTTTTAATTGTGAAACAGCCGTCTCGTAACTAGTGCTAAAATAAAATATCCAATTCCATCTATTAAGTCAAACCTCATCTGTATTTGTAGTTGAAACCATTAAAGAGGTTTATATCCATAAAATTGGTTACAACTGTTCTAGCTAAATTCTAAAAATATAGAAAAGACAGGATTAACGATCCTTTTAGGCTTTTATCTCCTAGCATGCTGCATAGTTCATTATAAAAATCTATTTTAAAATGTGCACCCTGTGATTTTCCTTTTCAACAAACACCCCATGGGCGAAATAATTAATATGAAATTATCTGTGCTTCTCCGAAGTACAAAGAAAAGGGATTATTTGTCAGCTGATTAAGAGATATGTGCTTGACATAATTTGAACGCTATACTATTATTGAAATTTAATTTGCACATTTTGTTTCTACTGTCAATTTTATAAAAAATGAGCTTTTAATTATGCCCCCCAAAAAGTAATTACGCTTTCTTTCCTTCAATTAATGAAAGAAGCTTGGAAGAAAATCAGTGATTAAAACTACAAATGGGAACACAAAATCGAAAAGATCTGTGTTAATTTTAGCTCCATTCAGAGGTGGATGATGGGAGGGGTGTTTGGGGAAGAGGGTGGGGAGAGTTGGTAGGCTTGTTATTTTACCTTACGTAATATATATATTACTCTTTGAACCAGCTGAGTTGCTGAAATGAACAATAGTCTTCTTTTAAAGATGAAATAATTTAATGAGTAATATAAATAATATTTGTGAGTCCTTTGTACTTAAGACTAAACTAGTAAAATAAATAAAATACAATAAAGATAATCAACTAACTATACAATGTAATAATGAAATAACTTCTAAATTCTCTCTCTCTAGCTATTCTATATCTTGTCTGTTCACTCTCCTGAAGCACACTCTCTCAGAAAGAGCGGGAAAGTCTCTTTTATACCATCTGATAGTGAGGCATCAGGGGTGAGAATCTCTGACCCCCCCGCCGGGTCGGAGAATCGCCGGGAGCTGGCGTGAATCCCGCCCCCGCCGGTTGCCGAAGTCTCCGGCACCGGAGATTCGGCGGGGGCGGGAATCGCGCCGCGACGGTTGGCGGGCCCCCCCGCGCGATTCTCCGGCCCGGATGGGCCGAAGTCCCGCCGCTAAAATGCCTGTCCCGCCGGCGTAAATTAAACCACCTACCTTACCGGCGGGACAAGGCGGCACGGGCGGGCTCCGGGGTCCTGGGGCCCCCACGGTGGCCTGGCCCGCGATCGGGGCCCACCGATCCGCGGGCGGGCCTGTGCCGTGGGGGCACTCTTTCATTTCCGCCTCCGCCACGGTCTCCACCATGGCGGAGGCAGAAGAGACTCCCTCCACTGCGCATGCGTGGGAAACTGTCAGCGGCCGCTGACGCTCCCGCGCATGCGCCGCCCCGAGATGTCATTTCTGCGCCAGCTGGCGGGGCACCAAAGACCTTTTCCGCCCGCTGGCGGGGCGGAAATTCGTCCGGCGTCGACCTAGCCCCTCAAGGTTGGGGCTCGGCCCCCAAAGGTGCGGAGCATTCCGCACCTTTGGGGCGGCGCGATGCCCGTCTGATTTGCGCTGTTTTGGCCGCCAGTCGGCAGACATTGCGCCGTTTCCGGAGAATTTCGCCCCTGGTGTTGAATTGACTGTACTACTTTTCCATACATTATCATGTATATTGATATACAGAGATCATTACATTCCCCGCTTTTTTAATATTTTCTTGAAAATATTAAAAGAAAATTTAGTTACATATGAAATGCAGTGTATACAATGTACAGTGACCACTCGAATCATGAAACAAAAGTTCACAAATTCAGACAATTGGGCCTTCTTCTTCTCCTTGTCGTCAAAGGTGATGAAGAAGTTTTAATGACTTTGTTGATCATCAAATTTGAATGCATTTGCTGGTCAATTTGTTTTGAAATTGTCTGGTTCAAATCAAGATCAGGAAAAATCTTTGCAGTATCTGTGACTTGAACTAGATCTCTACGATTTCTTCTCAGAATGTTTCCACCTGAAGTTCTTATCAGATAAGATCTTGAAGAGAATTGCCTAATTATGCGAGCAATGTCAGACCAACGTCCTTCAGGAAGCCTTAATCTAACAGTATCATCCTCAGATGGAGTAGACAATTCCTTTGAATGTAGATCAAAATATCTCTTCGTTTTATTTTCTGTTGTTGAATTTTCTTCACAGTGCAATGTTGTTCAGGATCAGGAAAATGTAACTGAGGTATAGTCGTCCTCAAAATTCTGTTGTCTAACATTTGAGATGGAGATAATTCTGTTGATAAAGGTAATGTCCTGTGATTGAGTAAAGCTAGATAAAAATCAGATTGTGAATCTTTTGATTTACTAAGTAGCTGTTTCATAATGTGAACACCTTTCTCTGCTTTTCCATTGGACTGTGGAAAATGAGGTTACATGTTCAAAATTGTACTTCAATGAGAATTCTTGCCATTCATGACTTGAGAAACATAGACCATTGTCAGACATGACGATACAAGGAATACCATGCCTGGCAAATATTTCTTTGCATGCCTTTATGACAGTACTGGATGTGATGTCTTTCAATTTCACTTGTTCAGGAAAATTGGAAAATTAGTCAATCATAGAATTTTCATAGAATTTACAGTGCAGAAGGAGGCCATTCGGCCCATCGAGTCTGCACCGGCTCTTGGAAAGAGCACCCCACCCAAGGTCAACACCTCCACCCTATCCCCATAACCCAGTAACCCCACCCAACACTAAGAGCACTGATAGTCCTTACCAAATAAGTGAAAGAGATCAGCACCAACCTTGATCCATGGTGATGTTACTAGATCATGTGGTTGCATTGGTTCTTTGCATTGATGATTTTGATGTGACTGACACGTTGAACACGATGGTATCATGTCCGAGATATCATTGTTGATACCTGGCACGACGTTTACATTTTTCAATGCCTAAATGACCCTCATGAAGTCTGGAAAGCATTTCAGACCTCATGCTTTGTCAAATGACAATGCGATCTTGTCTCAGCAGTATACCAACCACAATAGTCAGTTCTGACTGAATGCTTTGGTATTGCGGACAATTACCTTGAGACCATCCTTGTTGAAGATGATGCATGACTTTCATCAAAGTAGCATCTCTCAGTGTTTCAAAGCAAATTTGTTGAAATTTTACATCAGAGACAGGAAGTAACTCTCTGAATAATTGCAGTTGAGAATCAACATCATTTATCGAGTCTCCTTGAAGAATTTCAGTGTTGACTGATCTAGATAAAGTGTCAGCAATTACTTACTCTTTACCTGGTGTGTATTTTAGTGTGAAATCATATCTTTTTAATTTCATCATCAGACGTTGAAGTCTGGGAGTCACATCATTCAAGTTTTGTTCAATGATGTGTACATGTGTGCGATGGTCAGTTTCTGCTGTGAACTTGGGTAGACCATAAACATAGTCGTGGGATTTGTAAATCCCAGTAACTAGCCCAAGACATTCCTTTTCAATTTTGGGATACCTACACTCAGTCGCAGTCATGGATCTTGGTGCGTAGGCAATAGAAACCCAATTATTGAAATGGTCTTGTTGAAGTAAAATAGCACCTATGCCATTTTTACTAGCATCCATTGAGATTTTAGTAGGTCTTGTAGGGTCCTGTAGGGTCAAAAAATGATAAGTATGGAGCTTGTATCAATTGTTGTTTTAAATTTGTCCATTCTTCAGCAAGTTTTTCAGTCCAGATGAAATCTGTGTTCTTCCTAATCAGTTGACGTAGTTCAGTTGTTCTGTGAGCTAGATTTGAAATGAACTTTCCAAGAAAGTTGACAAATCTGAGAAAGCATAAGATTGCTTTCTTGTCTTTACGAATTTGCATTGCCTTGATAGCCTGCACTTTATCTTGATCTGGCTTTATCCTACAGCTGTGATGTTGTCACCAAAGAATTTCAAAGAGGAGGCGGCAAACATGCATTTGACTTTGTTTAGCTTCAAACCATATTCATGAGTCCTTTTGAATACTTCCCGAAGACGTTTCATATGCTCTTCAGATATTGTTGACCAGACGATGATGTCATCAACATAAACCCGAACACCTTCTATGTTCTCGGTCATTTGTTCCATTGTACGATGAAACATTTCCGAAGCTGATATAATTCCTGTTAAAACAGTACCTTCCGAAAGGTGTATTAAAAGTACAGAGAAGCTTACTGGAGTCCTCTAGTTGCATCTGCCAAAAACCTTGAGACGCATCAAGTTTGGTAAAAATTCTGGCATTGGCCATCACTGCATGAATGTCTTACCTCTTTGGTATTGGATAATATTCTCTTCTTATATTGCGATTGAGATCCTTCGGATCCATACAGATTCTTATCTCACCTGTAGTTTTTTTACGCAGACTAGGGAGCTAACCCAGACAGTTGGTTGAATAATCTTTGACATGATACCTTGAACTTGCAATCTTGAAAGTTCAGCCTTTAGCCTGTCTTTAAGAGGAGCAGGTACATGTCTAGGTGGATGGATTGCCGATTTGGCATCCTCCTTCAGTTGTATTTTGTACTGAAAAGGTAATGTACCCATACCTTGCAATACATCAGGGTATTCCTGTAAGAGTTGTTGAATGTCACCTTTGAGCGTAGTCGACTGACAGGTATTCAGAAGAAATCTTTGAATGAGCTACAAATCTTTGCCCGCTTGAACTCCAAGTAAAGATGAACGAGTATCATTTACTATCTCGAATCTTACTTGTTTTTGAATGTCCCTGTTTGTGACACTTACAGGGTAACACGAACCATGTGAGAAAATGGGATTGTCATTATAATCTCTTAATGGAGGTATTATCTCATAATGACTTTTTATCTTGGACAAGTCCTTGGAATTCAGAAGATTCGCCGAGGCACCTGTGTCCAGTTTGAAAATAATTGGAATTGTGTTAATGTACACAGTAGTCATCCATTCGTTGCTAACGACATTGACTCTTTGATCTTTCGTTGCTTGGAGATCCTGTTCATATTCTTTTTGAGCTGGCTTTGTTGCTTTAAGATGATTCTTGCTTGCTGATCATTCTTGATGGACGATCATCATCTTCCGTGAAATCTTCGTGTGTTGATTTCTTCTTTTTTTATCCACAGCTCTCACTTTGTAATATTTTTTCTGTGCAGGAGGAACGTAACTTGCGGATAATTGACACTGAGAAGCAAAATGGTTTAACTTCTGACATCTCAAACAGTGTTTACCAAAAGCAAGCACACCTGTGACACATATCATGTTGTCGTCATGACGTATTAGTGACGTATGGGCATGCACTATCTTCTTCTTCGATGTCTCGCATTTCTGTACGCATGTGCAGTGCCCAAAAATGCTTGCGAAGCACCATTTTGATTTTCTCTGCCTCGTGATAGTGATTTGCGCTTTTTTCCTTGGGATAAAATGCTAAATACTGCCTTTTGGTCTGTTCCGTGGAGATGTACTTATCAATCGCGATTTGTAATCATTTTGCTGAATTAATGCTTCTCTGACAGTATTATTAACTATGCAATAAACAATTTGGTCTCTTACACATGAATCATGTAAATCTGCATAATTACACGTTTTAGCTAAGTGTTTGAGATCTGTGAGGAAATTATTCACTGGTTCACCAACTTTTTGAACTTTTCTGTGAAATTTTAATCTATCGAAAATTTCATTGGTCTGCATCTTGCCATGTTCAGCGAACTTCATGATAACATGATCAAATTTTGTTTTATCTTTACCAGCATTAAAATTAAAACAATTAACGATTTCAATTGCTTGCTGTCCTGCCAGGAACAGAAGTAAAGCAATTCTTCTAGCTTCTGGTGCAGCACTTAAGTCACTAGCTTCTTAATAGAGTTGAAACTGTTGTTTGAACAATTTCCAATTCAAATTTAAATTGCCAGTGGTCTTGAGATGTCTTGGTGCTTGAATTTGGTGTTTTTGTTCAAGTTTCCGATGTTACGATGACTTCTGTAGTCAAATAGTTGATTCCAATTTTTAAATCTTTTATTCTAAATCTTCACTAGTCTTTCTTAAAAGCTTAAATCACTCTGGTACCATGTTATATTTGAAATGAACAATAGACTTTTAATGATAAACTAATTTAATGAGTAATATAAATAATATTTGTGAGTCCTTTGTACTTAATACTCAACTGGTAAAAGAAATAAAATACAATAAAGATAACCAACTAACTATACAACGTAATAATGAAATAACTTATAACTTCTCTCTCTCTAGCTATTCTATACCTTGTCTGTTCACTCTCCTGAAGCACACTCTCAGAAAGAGCGGGAAAGTCTCTTTTATATCATCTGATAGTGAGACATCTAGTATTGAATTGATTGTACTACTTTTACATACATTGACTAAGTATATTGATATACAGAGATCACTACAGAGTGGGAGTGGGGAGTGTGGTTGATATGTGGAATGCATTTTGTGGAGAATGTTTTGAGACGTGAGCGATTTAACTTTCCATCTTATTGACTTGCCACCCTGACCTCAGGGGCAACATGGGCAGCCGTGGTTTTGAATTTCTTTAATCCCCTTAAAGTATGTCAGAGCAGAGTTATCACTGGTAAACTGTCTGGGGCCATGAAGCTATCCGCTTTGGGAAAATAAAAAAGCCAAATATTTATTTTAAAAGGAGGGAAACTGGAAACTGTTGCCACTCAGAGGGGCTGGAGAGTCCTTGTCCAGGAATCACAAAGTTCAGCAGGCAATTAGGTGAGCAATTTACAGAGAGACTGGAATATAAGAGTAAAGGTTCGCAAACTCCAATTGTGCATCACGGGTGTCATTTCAGATCAAAAATGTCACACCTCTGGTGTAGGCTGTCCTGGATGCCATTTGAATCCGCCATTAGCGCGGGTGCTGGGAGCGCAGGGTGCAACTGTGCAGAATAGACAACTTATGAGGTAAATCCACACGTCATGCTGGTTTGACACCAGCAGCACCAGTTTCACCCCCAAGTCCCCAGTTAATGCCCTCTCCTACCGTCATTCGCCTGAACGTGCATTCAGCAGCAGGGAAAACCAACCCCACAGCCAACAGTGGTATTTAGAAGGACCATCAACTGCTTTCAGGTCAGCTGTTAATTAATTTTTACTGGCTTTTCCTGAATTTGTGCAAGTGTTTGGTGGTCTGTACTGTGATTTAAAGTTGCTGACAGGAAGTGGTGTGTCACACGGAAAAGATCTTTGTTTCCACTTCAAGGGCTCTGCTTATCCAACTTGCTCCCAGTCATGGATGCTGTAGCTTCCATCTCCCTTAGCGGGCAACATGACGGGGAGAATGAGCAGAGGCAATGCAGAGGAGGACAGACTGCCGCAAGAGAGAGAAGGAGGAGAAGGCCTCTCGTGGGAGACCAATCCCATCCAGAGCAACTCTCTTATTTCACCATCAGTGTGAAATCTCTGTTTCATTAGGAATCTGCTCATTAAAATCTGCTATCTGCCGAAGGCTATCATGTCATCTCAGAGCAGGGCAAGGATGACTTTGTCAGCGGCTGTAAAGGTGACAGTGGCCATGAGCTTCTTTGCATTGGGCTCCTTCCAAGTGGGTAAACTTCTCCAACATCTTGCAGTTTGTATTTCACGATAAGAACTTAAGTACTAGGAGCAGAAACATCTGGACACCTGAGCCTTGCTTTGCTATTCAATATGATTATGGCTGAACTTGCCCCTCAGTTCCAATTTCCTGCTTGCTCCCCTTGATTCCCTGAGAGATCAAAATACACCTCTCCAACCTTGAATATATTTAATGTTGGAGCATCCACAACTGTTTGGAGTGGAGAATTCCAAAATTCACAACCCGGTTTTTGAAGAAATTCCTCCTCATCTTTGTCCTAAATTAGTTATCCTTTAAGAGAGGTTACTGATGCTCTGTATGCAATGAGAGGGGATTATATTAAATTCTCTCTTTCCAGAGAGGAAGAGACATACTGAGCACATGGATTCACCAGGATAGTGGGCCTTTCCATGGTATCTCACACCCTGGACTGCACACATGTTGCTTTGCGAGCAGCCTATATCGATTGAGCGATGTACTGCAATCACAGTGGGTTTCAATCCTACTATGTCCAGCTGGTGTGCGACCATGCCCGGCACACTATGCAGGCCGATGCGTAATATTCTGGTCGCAGCCATGATGCCTTTATTCTGCACCAACATACTGTATTTAAGTCACCTTGGAAACCTGAGGATGGTTTCTGGGTGATGAGGCTATCCGATGACCACCTGGCTCATAACTCTGGTACACAAACCAAGAAACGTGGGCAGCGTGCGGATAATGAGAGACATCTGCCACGTGATGTACCAACAAACAGACCACTAGTGTGATCAAAGCAACACTTCGATGCCCTGGACCACTCTGGGGGAACCATCTTTCCTGAGGATGGGACATGCTTCTTTATGTGCTGCTGCATCCTGTGCAGCCTCTCCACCATAAGACCATGGTCCTTTTTACCAGGTATGCAGTGAGCAAGGAAGATGAGGATCAAGAGGAAGGGTAAAGGGAACAAGCCCTTTCTGGTCAGGAAGTATGTGATTGGGCAATCTGACTGTGGTATCAGTGACTACGATCCTCCACATTGCCAACCCATTGTAACTAGCCCTCCTCTTGGCCATAATGTTCAAATAAAAGTCATCACAAACCAAATATTTCAAACCAACTTTATCAATCAAACCATTCAATATTCCATACCAAAGTAAATGAACCATCCTTGTGCCTCAGTGCCTGACTTTCATGTGCCTCTGCCCATCCTAGCGTCCCAAAGCAGTGCTATTCTAATGCCTGCAGTATGGTTGGTGGAAGGATGCTGACTTTCAGTGACTGTAGACTGTCATGCAGGGAGCCCACATGCCACTCTAGATCTCAAAGGCCTGGTTTCAAATTGCACCCTCTGTCCACAGCCAAGGCCACCAGTGCAACATCAGAGAACGCTGGAAGCCAGCTTTTTCCCTGTTGTCCGATAGTCATTCCTCATGTAGGTTATACACTGTTCCAAGCCTCTTCCAGCACCTACTCCAGTCAAAATGCACCTCTGTATTTATTGCAGACTAGCTTTAAGTAGGTAACCATCCAGATCACTGACAAGCCTTTCATGATTGTGTGGCCCTTGTTCTGGTGTGAAGTCACTCAACAATGTGCTTAGTACTGACCTCACACTGCAAACATGTAAATGAGCAGGCAGCACTTCAGAAGCAACAGACACCGGATTGTCATTCAGCATGACTCCTAAGCCCATTTTCGCTCTTTATTGAATTTTGTGGCCGTAACGTTTCATTATAACTATATGGAGCTTTGGATCAGAGCACAGCTGGAGTATAGTATACAGTTTTGTGCCTCTTACCTCACAAAGGATATACTTGTCTTCGAGGGAGTGCAATGATAATTCTCCAGACTAATTTTGCGATAGAGGATTGTGCTCTGAGGAGAAACTGAATTATTATTCCCCAGAATTTAGAACAGCGAGAGATGACCTAATTAGAACATGGAACATAGAACGATACAGTGCAGTACAGGCCCTTCGGCCCACGATGTTGCACCGAAACAAAAGCCATCTAACCTACACTATGCCATTATCATCCATATGCTTATCCAATAAACTTTTAAATGCCCTCACTGTTGGCGAGTTCACTACTGTAGCAGGTAGGGCATTCCACGGCCTCACCACTCTTTGCGTAAAGAACCTACCTCTGACCTCTGTCCTATATCTATTACCCCTCAGTTTAAAGCTATGTCCCCTCGTGCCAGCCATTTCCATCCGCGGGAGAAGGCTCTCACTGTCCACCCTATCAAACCCCCTGATCATTTTGTATGCCTCTATTAAGTCTCCTCTTAACCTTCTTCTCTCCAACGAAAACAACCTCAAGTCCATCAGCCATTCCTCATAAGATTTTTCCTCCATACCAGGCAACATCCTGGTAAATCTCCTCTGCACCCGCTCCAAAGCCTCCACGTCCTTCCTATAATGCGGTGACCAGAACTGTACGCAATACTCCAAATGCGGCCGTACCAGAGTTTTGTACAGCTGCAACATGACCACCTGACTCCGGAACTCAATCCCTCTACCAATAAAGGCCAACACTCCATAGGCCTTCTTCACAACCCTATCAACCTGGGTGGCAACTTTCAGGGATCTATGTACATGGACACCTAGATCCCTCTGCTCATCCACACGTCCAAGAACTTTACCATTAGCCAAATATTCCGCATTCCTGTTATTCCTTCCAAAGTGAATCACCTCACACTTCTCTACATTAAACTCCATTTGCCACCTCTCAGCCCAGCTCTGCAGCTTATCTATGTCCTTCTGTAACCTGCTACATCCTTCCACACCTTCGACAACACCACCGACTTTAGTGTCGTCTGCAAATTTACTCACCCACCCTTCTGCGCCTTCCTCTAGGTCATTGATAAAAATGACAAACAGCAACGGCCCCAGAACAGATCCTTGTGGTACGCCACTTGTAACTGAACTCCATTCTGAACATTTCCCATCAACCACCACCCTCTGTCTTCTTTCAGCTAGCCAATTTCTGATCCACATCTCTAAATCACCCTCAATCCCCAGCCTCCGTATTTTCTGCAATAGCCTACCGTGGGGAACCTTATCAAACGCTTTACTGAAATCCATATACACCACATCAACTGCTCTACCCTCGTCTACCTGTTCAGTCACCTTCTCAAATAACTCGATAAGGTTTGTGAGGCATGACCTACCCTTTACAAAGCCATGCTGACTATCCCTGATCATATTATTCCTATCTAGATGATTATAAATCTTGTCTCTTATAATCCCCTCCAAGACTTTACCCACTACAGATGTGAGGCTCACCGGTCTATCATTGCCGGGGTTGTCTCTGCTCCCCTTTTTGAACAAAGGGACCACATTTGCTATCCTCCAGTCCTCTGGCACTATTCCTGTAGCCAATGATGACATAAAAATCAAAGCCAAAGGTCCAGCAATCTCTTCCCTGGCCTCCCAGAGAATCCTAGGATAAATCCCATCAGGCCCCGGGGACTTATCTATTTTCAGCCTGTCCAGAATTGCCAACACCTCTTCCCTACGTACCTCAATGCCATCTATTCTAATAGCCTGGGTCTCAGCATTCTCCTCCACAACATTCTCTTTTTCCTGAGTGAATACTGACGAAAAATATTCATTTAGTATCTCGCCTATCTCTTCAGACTCCACACACAACTTCCCATCCCTGTCCTTGACTGGTCCTATTCTTACCCTAGTCATTTGCTTATTCCTGACATACCTATAGAAAGCTTTTGGGTTTTCCTTGATCCTACCTGCCAAATACTTCTCATGTCCCCTCCTTGCTCGTCTTAGCTCTCTCTTTAGATCCTTCCTCGCTACCTTGTAACTATCCATCGTCCCAACTGAAACCTCACACCTCATCTTCACATAGGCCTCCTTCTTCCTTTTAACAAGAGATTCCACTTCTTTGGTAAACCACGGTTCCCTCGCTCTACGCCTTCCTCCCTGCCTGACCGGTACGTACTTATCAAGAACACGCAGTCGCTGATCCTTGAACAAGCTCCACTTATCCAGTGTGCCCAACACTTGCATCCTACTTCTCCAACCTATCCCCCCCAAGTCACGTCTAATGGCATCATAATTTCCCTTCCCCCAGCTATAACTCTTGCCCTGCGGTGTATACTTATCCCTTTCCATCACTAACGTAAACGTCACCGAATTGTGGTCACTGTCCCCAAAGTGCTCTCCTACCTCCAAATCCAACACCTGGCCAGGTTCATTACCCAAAACCAAATCTAACGTGGCCTCGCCTCTTGTTGGCCTGTCAACATATTGTGTCAGGAAACCCTCCTGCACACACTGTACAAAAAACGACCCATCTAATGTACTCGAACTATATCTTTTCCAGTCAATATTTGGAAAGTTAAAGTCTCCCATAATAACTACCCTGTTACTTTCGCTCTTATCCAGGATCATCCTCGCCATCCTTTCCTCTAAACCCCTAGAACTATTTGGAGGCCTATAAAAAACTCCCAACAGGGTGACCTCTCCTTTCCTGTTTCTAATCTCAGCCCATACTACCTCGGAAGATGAGTCCCCATCTAGCATCCTCTCCGCCACCGTAATACTGCTCTTGACTAGCAGCGCCACACCTCCTCCTCTTTTGCCTCCTTCTCTGAGCTTACTAAAACACTTAAACCCCGGGATCTGCAGCACCCATTCCTGTCCCTGCTCTATCCATGTCTCTGAAATGGCCACAACATCGAAGTCCCAGGTACCAACCCATGCTGCCAGTTCCCCTACCTTCTTTCGTATACTCCTGGCATTGACGTAGACACACTTCAAACCACCTACCTGAACACTGGCCCCCTCCTGCGACGTCAAATCTGTGCTCCTGACCTCTATACTCTCATTCTCCCGTACCCTAAAACTACAATCCAGGTTCCCATGCCCCTGCTGCATTAGTTTAAACCCCCCCAAAGAGCACTAACAAATCTCCCCCCCAGGATATTTGTGCCCCTCAGGTTCAGATGTAGACCATCCTGTCTGTAGAGGTCCCACCTTCCCCAGAAAGAGCTCCAGTTATCCAGAAATCTGAATCCCTCCCGCCTGCACCATCCCTGTAGCCACGTGTTTAATTGCTCTCTCTCCCTATTCCTCATCTCATTATCACGTGGCACGGGCAACAACCCAGAGATAACAACTCTGTTTGTTCTAGTTCTGAGCTTCCATCCTAGCTCCCTGAAAGCCTGCCTGACATCCTTGTCCCCTTTCCTACCTATGTCGTTAGTGCCAATGTGGACCACGACTTGGGGCTGCTCCCCCTCCCCCTTAAGGACCCGGAAAACACGATCCGAGACATCACATACCCTTGCACCTGGGAGACAACATACCAAACGTGAGTCTCTCACGCTCCCACAAAATCTCCTATCTGTGCCCCTGACTATCGAGTCCCCAATTACTAATGCTCTGCTCCTCTCCCCTCTTCCCTTCTGAGCAACAGGGACAGACTCCATGCCAGAGGCCCGTACCCCATGGCTTATCCTTGGTTAGTTGTCCCCCCCACAAGTATCCAAAGCGGTATACTTGTTTCTCAGGGGAACGACCGCAGGGGATCCCTGCACTGACTGCTTCTTCCCAGTCCCTCTTTCAGTTACCCATCTATCTCCAATCTTTGGTGTAACTAATTCCCTGAAGCTGCTATCTATGACCCCCTCTGCCTCCCGAATGATCCGAAGTTCTTCCAACTCCAGCTCCAGTTCCCTAACTCGGTCTTGGAGGAGCTGGAGATGGCAGCATTTCGTGCAGGTAAAATCAACAGGGACACTAACGGCATCTCTCACCTCAAACATCCTGCAGAATTGAAACACAGATAACTCTTAAAGGGTTATACAGGGTAGATGCTGGGAGAAAGGCCTGAACAATTTGCTCCAAAAACAAAAGCAAAACATGCAAGTGCCTACATATTATTGGATGCAAAGACATTGGGGTGTGTTCTGGTGTCACCATGCCAGTCTGGGATGATGTTCAGTGGGCAGGTCTGGAAATCGGGGGATGGCCCAAGTTATGCAAATTGAAAGTACCAGGCTAGTTGTGCTCATTAAAAAGGCAATCGACTGTCATAACATGTGCAGAATGGAATCAAAGATTTTCAGAGTGGGATTTACGCCAACCGTATTTCCCGTTTTTTCACCAGCCAGGCTGGAATGGTGCTTTGCCTGAGGGCAGAGATAAATCTTGGCTGCTCAGTGTTTCTTGACCACTGGAAGTGATTTGTTAGAAGAAATAAATCTTTACTGACTTACATTTCGGACTTGAAACCTGTGGCCTCATGCAGAGAGATCCATTTCTTCATTGCGCTGCCAGAGAAGTCGTGGCTTTGATCTGTGTCATGGACGTTGAGCTCCAACACTGGATGTCCTGTTGACCTGCTGTAATTGGGCGAGATACTCTCAGTCCGCAAACACACCCGGCACTTTTAAATGGCCCAATTCCCGTTTTACACAGCATCACTGGCTGGCCTGGTCAGAGGTCTGAATGGCAGCTGCTTTTGGATGTGAACTGGCTGGATGCACCAGAAAGGCTTGGATTATTCAACCCCAAATCTCCCCTGACAAGGGCCTCTCGAACTAGGTACCTCTATCTTAGAATAACGGACTCACCATTTGAATTGAGCTGAGGAGAAATATTTTCACTTAAAAGAAAACTTGCATTCATCTCACGCTTTTCAGGACCACATCTCATAGCCCTTTGCAGGCAATGATGTATTTCTTAAATGTAGTCACTTTCATGATCTAAGCAGCCAATGTGTGCACAACAAGATCCCCCAAATAGTAATGTGATAATGACCAGTTAACCTGTTTTTGTGGTGTTGGTTAAAAGAGAAATATTGGGCAGGGCACAGAGGGTGACTCCCCTGTTCGTCTTTGAAATGCTGCCATGGGATCTCGGACATCTGCCTGAGCAGACAGATGGGGCCTCATCCCCAAAAGGACACCTTCATCACTGCAGCACTCCTTCAGAACTGCACTGCAGTGTTAACCTTGATTATTGTGTTCAAGCCTTGGAGTGGGACTTGAACTCAGAACATTCTGGTTTACGGACAGCAGTGCTACCAACTGAATCACAGCTGACACTTCAGTGTTGTAAATCTTTGCAATTCTTGCCCCCAAAGACTGTTTTCAGATGAGTATATTCACGACGGAATTTGATAGTTTTTGGATACTAAAGGAATAAAGGAACATGGTCGTAGCAGACACGATGGGCTGAAGAGCCTCTTTTTGTGCAATAAAAGATATGACTGTGGATGGAAAACTGGAGTTGAGGTTGAAGATGAGCCATGATATTGAATGGTGGTGCAGGCTGGATGGACAAAATGGCCGACTCATGCTCCTATTTCTTAGGTTCTTACAGTGGGTATCTATAGCTGGCTGGTCTGATGCTAAGGAGGCCCTAGTCACAATATCATGTGCCCATTCCAAGGCAGAGATTATTCCCTGTGGTTAGCCCATGACAGTTTTCCATATTCTAGGACATTCTAGTTTAGATAGTGGACCATTTGGAGCACCACAGCAGAAATGAAAACATGGTCCTTTTCTGTATAGTAGACGATGTAATCTTACTGGGAGTAGCCACTGTTGTAGGGTTGTTTGGTGTCTCACTAAGAACTCTGGAGGCTTGTGTGGTTGACCATGAATTGTTTGTTATTAAGGTACAATTATATATGTAGCTTCAAGGTATAGCCCTATCTCGGCATTATCTTTGTTAATAACGACGCTAGAGAGTAAAATGGTCAAGAAGGCTTTAATAAGCTAAGAACTAGCCTGGTGCCGAGACGGGTGCTTACTGGGTGCCGCCTGCAAGGCGGCCCCTTATATACAACTCCCAGGTGTGCAGAGCCAGAGGCAGAATCCCCCAGGGTTCCAAGCCCGGTCTTAACGGGGCCATCACCTTACATGATGATAAGGGTACAGTAAGACAATAACCGTTCATCACATTCACCCCCTGTTTAAAAAAACGAAGTCCGCTGGGGGTGAAGTGGAATTACAAGTCCATTCGTTTCGGCGGCCTGATCGTCCTCATCGACCTCCTCAGCTCGGGCGGTGGTGCGGCGGACACGGACGTCTTAGTTGAGGGTACGTCCGGGAGCACGGTGGTCGGAGCCTTGGTCCAGGTCGGAGTAGGGGATCGGGGCGCAGGGGATAAAGCTGGGGCTAGCGGTGCCAGCACTGGCGGGGGGTGTAGGGGGGGGCGCTTGGGGGTGTGTGCGGTCGGTGTCCACCGACGGGGAGTGGGACCAGGCGGGGGGAGTAGTGGGTGCCGGATCCCGCAGGGGAGCCGTGAGGGAGGGGGCGTCTTTAGTGGGGGAACCAGCGGGTGCCAGATCCCGGAGGGAAACCATATCTTGCCTGCCGTCGGGGTACTCGACATAGGCGTATCGGGGTTTTGCATGTAGTAATTGGACCCTCTCGACCAGGGGGTCCGTTTTATGGCTCCTCACGTGCCTCCGAAGAGGAACAGGTCCCGGAGCCGTCAGCCAAAGTGGAAGCGAGAGCCTGGGGGTGGACTTCCTGGGGAAGACAAACAAGCGGTTGTGAGGGGTCTCATTCATGGCTGTGCAGAGGAGCGACCTAATGGAGTGTAGGGCATCGGGTAGGACCTCCTGCCAGCGGGTGGTTGGGAGACATCTCTATCGTAGGGCCAGAAGGATAGCCTTCCAAACTGTCGCGTTCTCCCTCTCCACCTGCCCGTTTCCCAGCGGGTTATAACTGGTCGTTCTGCTCGAGGCGATGCCTTTGCTGAGCAGATACCGACGCAGTTCTTCGCTCATGAATGATGTACCCCGGTCGCTGTGGATATAAGCGGGGAAACCAAACAGGGTGAAGATGCTGTGCAGTGCCTTAATCATGGTGGCCGAGGTCATGTCGGGATAGGGGACGGCGATTGGGAAGCGGGAGAACTCGTCGATGATGGTGAGGAAGTAGGCATTGCGGTTGGTGGACGGGAGGGGGTCCTTGAAGTCCACATTTAGTCGCTCAAAGGGCCCCGAGGCCTTCACGAGGCGAGCCTGTCTGGCCGGTAGAAGTGCGGTTTGCACTCCGCACAGATCTGGCAGGCCCCGGTCATGGCCTTGACCTCCTCGGTTGAGTAAGGTAGGTTGCGGGACTTGATAAAGTGGACGAGCCGGGTAACCCCCGGGTGACAGAGGTCATTGTGGATGGCTTGCAGGCGGTCCTCCTGCGTGTTGGCGCATGTGCCGTGGGACAGGGCATCTGGGGGCTCATTGAGCTCCCCTGGATGATACTTGATATCGTACGTGTAGGTGGAGAGTTCGATCCTCCACCTCAAAATTTTATTGTTTTTTATTTTGCCCCATTGTGCGTTATCAAACATGAAGGCTACAGACCGTTGGTCGGTGACGAGGGTGAACCTCCTACCGGCTAGGTAGTGTCTCCAGCACCGCACAGCCTCCACAATGGCTTGTGCCTCCTCCTCGACTGCAGAGTGCCGAATCTCGGAGGCGGTGAGGGTCCGGGAGAAGAACCCTAATGGTCTGCCTGCCTGGTTGAGGGTAGCAGCCAGGGCGATGTCTGACGCATCGCTCTCTACCTGGAAAGGGATCGTTTTGTCCACCACGTGCATAGCGGCCTTGATGATGTCGGCCTTGATGCGGCTGAAGGCCGATCGGGCCTCAGCTGACGGGGAATATCGTGGTCTTTATGAGTGGGCGGGCTTTGTCCGCATATTTGGGGACCCACTGGGCATAATAGGGGAAAAGCCTCAAGCACCGTTTGAGGGCCTTGAGGCTGCAGGGGAGAGGGAGTTCCTTAAGGGGGTGCATGTGGTTGGGGTTGGGACCTAGGACCCCGTTTTCCACGACATAGCCGAGGATGGCTAGCCGGGTTGTGTGGAAAACACATTTTTCCTTGTTATAAGTTAGGTTGAAGGCTCAGGCGGTCTGGAGGAAATTTTTGAGGTTAGCGTCATGGTCCTGCTGGTCATGGCCGCAGATGGTGAAGTTGTCCAAGTACGGGTATGTAGCCGGCAAGCCGTACTGGTCCACCATTTGGTCCATCGCCCTCTGGAAGACGGAGACCCCATTTGTGACACCGAAGGGGAGCCTGAGGAAGTGAAAGAGCCGGCCGGCTGCTTCAAAGGCAGTATAGGGCGGCTTTTCGGTCGGATAGGGATCTGGTGGTAGGCGGATTTGAGGTCGACCGTGGAAAAGACTCGGTATTGGGCGATCCGATTTACCATTTCCGCGATGCGAGGAAGGGGGTACGCATCAAGCTGCGTGAATCGGCTCATGGTCTGGCCCTAATCCACGACCATCCGTTTCTTTTCCCCGGACCGGACTACCACCACTTGCGCTCTCCAGGGGCTGTTGCTAGCCTCGATGACTCCCTCTCCCAGTAAACGCTGGACCTCTGACTTGATAAAGGTCATGTCTTGGGCACTGTAGCGCCAGCTCCTGGTGGCGATGGGCTTACAGTCGGGAGTGAGGTTCGCGAATAGAGAGGGGGTGCGACTTTCAGTGTCGCAAGGCTGCATACCTGAGGGGGGGGCAAGGGTCCACCGAACTTCAGTGTCAGGCTTCGATGGCTGAACTGGAAATCCAGACCGAGCAACAGGGGGGCACAGAGGTTGGAGAGGATATACAGTTTGAAACGGGTGTATTTGGTGCCCTGGATCGAGAGATCCGCAATACAATACCCCTTGATTTGGACCGAGTGGGACCCGGATGCGAAGGCTAAGGATGGGTGCGCAAGGAGCAGTGCCTTACTGTTTCTCGATGAATAAAGCTCTCTGTGCTCCCGGAGTCAAAAAGGCATGCAGTGTGGTGCCCGTTGACCTGGACCTGCATCATGGAGTTCTGCAGGTGTTTTGGCCACGTTTGGTCGCGGGTGATTGCTCCCAGTTGCGGGTAGCCTGAGTCCTCAGCCGAGTCGGATTCGTAAAATGGCCGCCGCCGTCGGTTGCACGTGTCGGGTCGAGAAGATGGCCGCCACCAAGATGGCCGCCCCCATGATTCGCACGAGGCGGATGACACGTCAGAAGGGGGGTGTTGGGTCATTGCGCAGCCGCGTTGCGAGGCCTGCGGGCTTATGAGCCTGATTTTCGGGCCTGCTGTTCTTTGTGTTTCTGGCCCTTGGGCCTGGCCCGGCAGATCCTCGCAAAATGCCCCTTCTTCCCACAGTTGCTGCAGGCGGTGGAGCGGGCTGGGCAGCGTGGGCATGGGTGCTGGCCCTGGCCACAGAAATAGCACGGTGTGCCCCCGCTCTGGGTGGGGCGCAGGTCCGTAACGTGGCTGTGCCTGGAGAAGTCTGAGGGGGGCTTGCAGGGTCCGCGGGGCACGTGCCTAAATTATGTTGGGCCACTTCCAGCGAGGTGGCGAGTGTTAGCATGTCCTGGAGGTCTTTTGCCCCGCTTTCGAGTAGTCACTGCTGGATGAAATTCGAGCGGATGCCGGACACGAAAGCGTCTCTGATGTGCAGGTTCATATGGATTTCCCCCGTCACATCCTGATGATTACAATTCCTGGCGAGCACTGTGAGATTTTCTATGAATTTGTCTAGCGTTTCCCCCGAGCGCTGCCGGCAGGTAGAGAGCAGATGTCGGGCATGTACCTCATTGATGGGTTTGACAAACCGCTTGTGTAGTATCTCGACCACCTCTTCGTAGGTAGTCACCTTTTCGAGCGTGGCGGAGATTCTGTGACTCTCCCTGGCGTGGAGTAGACTCAGCTTGCATGGCCCCAGGATGGGAGTCTCTGAGGAGTCCAGGAGTCCTCGAAGCATCGGAGCCAGTATTGAAAAATTTCCTTTGCCTCCGGTGTCCGTTCTTCCAGATTGAGCGTCTCTGGTTTTAGGTCTGCGTCCAGCCTGATGTAGTTTAGCTTATTAAATTGTTGTACCCTCAATAACGAAGCTAGAGAGTAAAATGGTAAAGAAGGCTTTAATAAGCTAAGAACTAGCCTGGTGCCGAGATGGGTGCTTACTGGGTGCCACCTGCAAGGCGGCCCCTTATATATAACTCCCAGGTGGGCGGAACCGGAGTCAGAGTCCCCCAGGGTTCCAAGCCGGTCTTAAAGGGGACATCACCTTACATGATGATAATGGTACAGTAATACAATAACCGTTCATCACAATCTTCATGCTGACTTCTTTCAGACTCTCTCTACACAGTCTAATGTCATGTGACTCTGCATCACAATGTGGGCTGTACTGTTCTCCAGTCCTACATTAGCCTTGCTACGCTGAACACCCTTATCCTACATCCACTCTCAGGTCACTGGCTTGCATTACTTTGGAGTGCATGCACTGAACTCAGCATTAGAGTTTTGTCTGCACCTTTCAAAGCTACAATATTTTGATTTGATTTGATTTGTTATTGTCACATGTATTAGTACACAGTGAATGTATCGTTTCTTGCATGCTGTACAAACAATGCATACCATACATAGGGAAGGAAGGAGAGACTGCAGAATATAATGTTACAGTTATAGCAAGGTGTAGAGAAAAGATCAACTTAACACGAGGTAGGTCCGTTCAAAAGTCTGATGGCAGTAGGGAAGAAGCTGTTCTTGAATCGGTTGTTACGTGACCCCAAACTTTGGTATCTTTTTCCTGACGGAAGAAGCTGGAAGAGAGTATGTCCGGGGAGCGTGGGGTCCTTAATTATGCTGGCTCCCTTTCCGAGGCAGCGGGAATTGTCGACAGAGTCGATGGATGGGAGGCTGGTTTGCATGATGGATTGGGCGATATTCACAACCTTTTGTAATTTCCTGCGGTCTTGGGCGGAGCAGGCTCCATACCAAGCTGTGATACAACCAGAAAGAATGCTTTCTGTGGTACATCTGTAGAAGTTGGTGAGAGTTGTAGGTGACATGCCAAATTTCCTTAGTCTTCTGGGAAAGTTGCAGGTCGATGGAAGTAGAACATTGAAATTGTTGGCAGTGAAAAATTGGGCTGGGCTTCATTGAGGATCCCAGTTACTTCATCAGCTTGGACACATCCATACATTTTTTGTTTATTGCTGAATGCTATCACCAAGACAAGAAGCTGAATATTTGTAATTGCAAGAATTGGGTACATTCCCAGAGTAAAAGATAGATGAGCAACATTCTGGACAATATTATTTGGCAGGAATTGATCTGGTTTGCTCAGAGCTACATGTGCTGGTGAACCAATGTTCTTGCTGATTTCTAATGAGGTGCTGGCAGGAGAATATTTATTCCTTTCATTGGCCTTAGTAGTGACAGTATTAACTCTCTACGATCGTCCTTCAGCTCCACAGGTAGGTTATAGCAACCATTGATCAACATCTTTGAAATAGACAAATGAAAAATCTAGTTGCAGTTTCTGTGTTTAAACAAGATCGTGTGTGCCCTTTGAACTAAATGTAAAAGATCCCATTGAACTATTCTGAACAAGGATAGGGGAGTTAAACCAATATTGTCGTGCTAAATGGCAATGGAAAAGGCAAGGTTAGAAGCACCGGAATAATAGAGAGAGTAGATAAATTTCAATTGCCTTGGCTCAATGATAAACAGCAAAGTTATATCCAAGGATAGATTAGCTATGCATCAGGATGGGCCAGTGAATTAAATAGCATCAGGAAGTCCAGAAACATCAGCACGAAGCTGAAGAAACATTTTGGATAGCCACTAGTGTGGAGTATGGCATTCTATGGATGCCGGAGTTGGGCACCGGCAAAAGAGGATTGTCATGATATGCAGACATGCAGATAATGATAAACAGACAGGCACAGACAGGCAGATAATGAACACAGAGAACACAACATGACCAATGAGCAGGCAGGACACTCAGGGGTGGTATCTCACTATAAAAGGCACGAGGCACTCACACTCCGCCTATTTCCACTGATGAACATCGACAGAGTGAGTCAGGGTGTATGTACAGTATCACACCTCCAGCACGTGGCTAAGAGCTAGTCGGTTCAGTCGGACAGAGTAACCACACTTAGGTTAGCAGAGAGGCAAACTCATAGAGAACTGTGCTAACTGTGCTACTGGTTCAATAAATCAGATTGAACTAATTTCGAGGTCTGGAGTATCTTTTGGTTAAAGCTGCATCCAGTTGCAGCCTGTGTTATCCCAGAATACATAACACGACATGATACCAGGAGACTGCTTAATCTAGGTGGTTTACCTCAGTCCGTTCCGTGACAAGCAGCGAATGTATCCTGGCACCATGGAGAAGATTCAGGCTCCTCACCAGCTCAGGACCTCCGGCAATCTCAGTGCCAACTGGCGGACATTTAAGAAAAAGTTTCTGCTGTACATCGAAGCTTCAGACCTCGTGGATGCGTCTGATGCAAGGAAGATCGCGCTTCTCCTCTCAACAGCGGGTGATCAAGCCATCGAACTCTTCAACTCTTTTCACTTCACCGAAGGCCAGGACAAGGCAAAGTTTCAGACCATCCTGGACAAGTTTGACAGTCACTGTGAAGTGGACACCAATGAAATCTTTGAGCGCTATATATTCAAACAACGCCTACAAGGTAAAGATGAATCTTTCAACTCCTTCTTAACTAACCTCCGCCTGCTAGCGCTGTCCTGCAACTTTGGTGATATTGCTGACCCCATAATCAGAGACCAAATCATTTTTGGAGTTCACTCTGATCCTCTGAGAGAGCAGTTACTGAAAATCAAGCATATGACCCTGCCAGTCGCGATTGAAACATTCACAGTGCATGAGCACGCCAAAAGTCGCTATGCCCAGTACAAATCGGCTGAAAATGAGATACTTGCCTCCCACGAGACAGAGAGTGTGCAGGCCATCTCCCGGATGCAGCGCTTCAGCATTGATGAAAGCGGCCATTTTGCACGCTTTTCCTGGGGCCCCACGCATGCGCGATGTGAACGGGATAACGAAGCGGCCGACACCCGCACTGCGCATGTGCAACGATGCGTCAGGACTCTGACGTCATGACGTGCTCGAACTGCGGCAATGCCCACTTAAAGAAACACTGCCCTGCAAGAGGCAGGCGATGTTTAAACTGCGGGAAGCCTGGACACTATATAGTCTTGTGCAGGTCTGCACCTCCAGTCAGGGGCCAGCGCTCCCAATTCCGACGAATGTGCGTTCAGAGAGTGCAACAACGATTACAGGATTCTGATCCTGGCAGCACAACGGATCCAGAGGAAGAATGCCTGGACTCCGCCTACTGTGTGGGCATCATTACCAAATGTGAATATGCCACATCCAACTCATCACAAATTCAATCCATCCTCGCTGTGGATTCTGCGGATGAATGGCGTGCGGTGATGCAGGTCAACCACTGCTCCATCCAGTTTAAGCTGGACACAGGTGCTTCTAATAACCTCCTCTCACAGGCAGATTTCAAACGCATCAAGAAGCCCTCCAAGGTCCTTCCAGCAGCCTGCAGGCTCCAGGACTACAACGGAAATGCCATCACGGCGCTGGGATCCTGCCATCTACTTGTCTCCAACCGGAGCACCCATGCACGGTTATGTTTCAAAATTGTCAAGCCAGACAGGGCATCCCTACTTGGCACGCATACCTGCAAGCAGCTGAACCTCGTGCAGCGGGTTTACACAATGACATCCTCCAATGTGGATCTTCAGGCCGGCATTGACGACATCCTCGCTCAGTATCTGGATGTGTTTGACGGGATGGGCACGCTGCCATATCGATACAAGATTCTGCTACGACCTGATGCCAAGCCAGTGGTCCACGCACCACGCCGGGTCCCGGCTCCGCTGAGGGAGCGCCTGAAGGCACAGCTCAAGGATCTTCAGCAACAGGGCATCATTTCCAAGGTAACCGAACCGACTGACTGGGTCAGCTCGATGGTATGTGTTAGAAAGCCTTCGGGAGACCTGCGCATCTGCATTGATCCCAGGGATCTCAATAAGAATATAATGCGTGAACACTACCCCATCCCGAAGCGTGAGGAACTCACCAGTGAGATGGCACAGGCACGTTTTTTCACCAAGTTAGATGCGTCACATGGATTTTGGCAAATCCAGCTGGATGAGTCCAGCAGAAGGCTCTGCACCTTCAACACACCGTTTGGCAGATACTGCTATAATTGCATGCCGTTTGGCATTGTCTTAGCATCGGAGATCTTCCATCGCATCATGGAGCAGATGATGGAGGGCATTGAAGGGGTTCGTGTATACGTGGACAATATCATCATATGGCTCACGACCCCTGAAGAGCATGTTTCCCGTCTCCAGCAGGTATTCCGCCGTGTCCATGCCAATGGCCTGAAGATGAACAGGTCCAAATGTTGCTTTGGCATGTCGACACTCAAGTTCCTAGGTGACCAGATCTCTCAGCAGGGTGTGCGCCCGGACACAGACAAGGTCAAGGCCATCGGAGCCATGAAGGACCCTGAAGACAAGAAGGCGATGTTGCGCTTCCTGAGCATGGTCAATTTTCTGGGCAAGTTCATCCCAAACATGGCCTCACACACCACGGCCCTACGAAACCTAGTAAAAAAGTCCACTGCCTTTGAGTGGAAGGCAGCACATTAGGCAGAGTGGTTGGAGCTGAAAGCCAAGCTCACCACTGCACCCGTCTTGGCATTTTTTGACCCAGACAGGGAGACGAAGATCTCGACAGATGCGAGCCAGGATGGCATTGGTGCGGTGCTGCTTCAACACGATGACACTTCATCCTGGGCACCGGTAGCCTACGCATCGAGGGCCATGACGCCCACCGAAACAAGGTATGCGCAAATAGAGAAGGAATGCCTGGGTCTTCTCTCTGGCATTCTCAAGTTTCACGACTATGTCTATGGGCTGCCGATATTCACTGTCGAGACGGATCACAGGCCTCTGGTCCACATTATCCACAAGGACCTGAGCGACATGACGCCCCGGTTGCAGCGCATCCTCCTCAAACTCAGAAGGTACGACTTTGACTTAGTGTACACGCCTGGCAAGGAGCTCATCATCGCTGATGCATTGTCCCGCTCCATCACTTTGCCTAGTGAACCACTGGAAATCATCCAGCAGATTGAATCACAGGTGCAGCTGTGTGCTAGCACCCTCCCGGCGTCTGATGAGAAGGATCGTCTCCTCGTATCCGTGAGGAGACAGCCAAAGACCCCCTCTTGCAGCGTGTCATGCACCACCTCGCCAATGGCTGGCAGAAAGGGCAGTGCCCTCAATTTTACAATGCAAAGGACGACCTGACGGTGGTTGATGTTATCCCAGAGAACATAACACGACAAGGATGAGAGCAGTGTAATGATGCACTTGCACGGATTTCATTTGTGAATACAAAAAAGGATTTATTAACAATAAAATAGCAGCCGCATGGCTGCACCTAGCTCCCTACTTAAGAGCTCCCTAAAAGTGCTCAATTGAGGTTACTATCCACTCTGGTTCCCAAGCCAGGCGACCCTCACTTTGCTGTGTTGCCCTTGACGGGACAATCACCACAAGTCACCGCATCCCTTTCCCTTTAACTCTTTTATACAATCTTCAGTAACTAAGTTACTTAGTCCTAAATTCTAACTAAGGATTAGATACATGCATTGGACAATTGTTTTTAAGGGGTTTTTCGGTTTCTTGTCGAGCAACATAATTTTGTAGTCTGAGATTCTTCCACAGGATCAACATTAACAGGAACTACTATCACGGGTACCACTTCTGGCACAGGCAATTCATTAGTACTTGCTTCCACAGAGACATCAGTTATGTCTATAACAGGTTGATCAGGTACTTTAATGCGTACAGTTTCAAAAACATTTATAGATGGTAAAATTGACTGCTGGAGCATCGCTCTACTCCTCAAATGGTCCATGTGTTTAGGAACAGTCTGTCCCTCCACATCCACTTAAGGCGACAAGGATCTGGTCTTAGAGACAATAATTCCAGGGACCTAATTTGATCCACTACTGAAGTTTCATGTTATGTACTTAATGTTTTTTTTTTAAAAATTGCAATAGTTGTACGTTTCAAACATGGTCCTGCCAGCTTTTTCACAATCTTGGTCTGTCACGAATGAAGGAATGGTCGTGGTACTTTGTTTCTGGTACTTAGGTCATCTGATAAAGTTTGTTCTCTTCCCAGCATTTCAATTCAGCATCTTTTATATCAGCCATTTAATCATATTGGTTCTTGTGCTTTTCTATTAATGTGTCCATTTCAGCAGTCTTGTCCTGACACAGAATCATTCCCAGCCTGAATTGCTGATTCTGTTGTTAATTTCAATGTTTTTTATCTCTTCAACTAATTTCTCACCGCCAAGCTTCCTTTCTTCAACCTCTTATTCCCCAGATTTAATCCCGCACTGAACCTGCTCCTAATTTCTGGTTGTTTTTTTCATGGAGTTCAGCTTATTCGACATTGTCTCATTAATTCCTCTTTTGCTTAACTTAATTTTGTATATTTTCTCAACTTATTTTATTCTCCTGGTTTTCTGTCAGTCATAAAGTTTTGTTGTTTCATTTATTTATTTTATTTATTTTTAAATTTAGAGTACCCAATTATTATTTTCCAATTAAGGGGCAATTTAGCGTGGCCTATCCACCTACCCTGTGGGGACGAAACCCACGCAAACACGGGGATATTTGTACAAACTCCACACGGACAGTGATCCAGAGTTGGGATCGAACCTGGGACCACGGCGCCGTGAGGCAGCAGGTCTAACCCACTGCGCCACCGTGCTGCCCAAATGTTGTTGTTTTAATATCTTCTCTAGAGTTTTAATTATTACTGTTGATTCCTCTTTGTATTCAATGGTTCCTGGTTTCTTTTGAAGTCTTTACACACGGGCAACACGGTAGCACAAGTGGATAGCACTATGGCTTAACAGCACCAGGGTCCCAGGTTCGATTCCCCACAGGGTCACTGTCTGTGCGGAGTCTGCACATTCTCCCCGTGTCTGCGTGGGTTTCCTCCGGGTGCTCCGGTTTCCTCCCACAGTCCAAAGACGTGCAGGTTAGGTGGATTGGCCATGATAAATTGCCCTTAGTGATCAAAAAGGTTAGGAGGGGTTATTGGGTTACGGGGATAGGGTGGAAGTGAGGACTTAAGTGGGTCGGTGCAGACTCGATGGGCCGAATGGCCTTCTGCACTGTATGTATGTTCTTTAATTTATGTGTTTCTTCCAAGGGGAATCCACTATGTTCTTACTGGACATGTACACTGCACAAATGGAACCTTTATTTCTACTTGTCTTAATTTTTTAATATTAAAGCACTGCTTTATGTATTCTTTTAAAAAAACTTTGCAGTAACTCTGTTTTTTTACTTATTTAAATAAAAACTTAAAGCCACAGCTCTAGCTTCGCAGGTTTAATTTCTCTAGATTTTTTTCTCTATACATTTCTAAACTTTTGACTGTACCGATCAATTCAGGTTTCTTCTATGTCTGTCCCTTAGCCTCTCCAAAACATTGAGCCTCCGGGACCGCCTTGCCTCCTAGTCTACAATGTATGTGGAGGCACGTTTCTGCATTTCACTCACCCTTCTTGTGGATTCTGACCCAGTAGCCTTGCCGTATTCTCTCTGTTGCCCACGCATCTTGTAACTGTTCATTTTTCATGATTCTACATTACTCAGAGTTTGGCAATATCTCAACATCTCAAATGGGTCTTCAAACAAAGAGAGGCAATCTGATGAGCACTTTATTTCCAGACTATGATTAAAACAGGATACTCACAGGTGTTGGGCCAGAGGCAGTGTCATGATTTTATCCTCATCGCCAGATGTAATGATGCACTTTCACACACTTCATTTGTGAACACGAACAGGAATTATTATTAAGAAAACAGCAGCCTCATGGCTGCACCGAGCTTCTTACATGTCCCCTGCCTCAGAGAGAATTCCACCCCTCAGGTGATTACCTACTCTGAGTCCCAAGTGGTTCCCTAAGCCATGTGACCTTTACTCTGCTGTGTTGCCCTTAAAGGAACAATCACCACAGAAGAGTAACAATGCAAGTATGGTGGAGAATGCTCAGAAGTAGCTGGGAGGACAGAAAGACAAGTGAGTGAGTTAGATCAAGAGTAGAAGTTCAGGAATCAGAAGGTTGCTCAATACAGTTATAGAGAGAAAGGTATTCACGTAAGAGACATTGGAAACAAGGACCCCGCAACCTGGACCTGGCAACAATTAATGGAGAAACTGAGGGTTAAAAATAGTGGGGAAAGAAAAGAAAGTCAGATAGATGGATATCATTGAGAGGTGGACGAGGGAGACTTGACAGAGAAAAAATAAGACAATTCCAATGGCCCTAGTAAGGCAATGGTGACAATTAACAAATGAAGGGTTATACCTGACGTATTGATCATCCACTAAGCTCCCAATTGAAGACAGAAGGCATGGAACCACAAAGAGTGGATCCAAGTATGTATAACGCCTCCGTTATACATACCTGCGGTGCTACGAGCTGGGAGCCCTGGGTTATCAGTGACAGCGGGTCTGAACCATGGGCTGGAGGATGAGGACAACCCGCTCTGCGATGAGCTCAGGTGGTCCACATCGTATGACAATGCCTGATTTATGCCCACAGTAGCTCCTTCCACCTGGGTGATCCCTGCATGCAAGCTGGCCAATCCATCATACGGCCCCGTCAAATCCCTGGGGTGGGGGCGCTGGGGATGGTTGGGGTAAAACAGAGGGCAGGGGCCTGCATTGGTTTCCCCCCCCCCCCGCCCCACCCCCCCACCAGCCCAGACCAGCCCACCCCCACACCCATCAGACACAGCACCGAGGCAGGTTTTAATGGTGTTAACAGGTGTTTATTGTGAAGGAATGTATCCAGTCTGTGCCCTAGCCCCTGTAACTAAACTGTGCCTTGTACCCGTGCCAACCTCACTGGTGTCTAACTTTCTGGCCTTACAGGCCCTAACACTATGCACCAGATGGTACAGCAGGAGTGGAGTGCTGTGACTCCTGCCCTGCGACAAGGGTTCCTGTTGGTGCTTGTTTCCTGCGGCGACCTGGCATGGATGGGCCCAGCCACTGCTCGGGTGTCCCGGTGGCATGGTGCCGCCCTGTTCTGCCCGCTGCCCACTAGATGTACCAGGGACAGGAGTGGGGGGTGGGGGGGGGGAGTCCGTGGTGCTGCGGTGTTCCGGCACCTCACCTGCGGGAGTCACCGGCATGGACCCATTATCCCCTCCTCCCTCGGGTGCCCGATGGCCCCCGGGCTACTTCATTGGGCAGGGGTGCGAGTGGAGTCATCCCCTCAGGCCCTCCCACCACCTGGCGCGGCCAGTACTGGAGGCCCGCTCTGGCCTCGACCAGGCTCTGCACGCTCGGGGCCATGGAGTACAGGGAGTGGACCATCGCCGTGTGGGACTGCACCACATCGCGCTGCGACTGTGCAACCTCCCTGTGGGCCTGTGCCACATCTGCCAGCGACTGGGCCACCTCCCTCTGGGTCTAGGCCACCTCCTCCTGGGATTGGGCCACCCCGCCCAGTGTCTGCGCAACACCGGCCAACGCATGGGCAATGCCAACGGCGTTCCCAGCCATGGCCTGCTGTGACTGGGCCATGCTAAGGAGCGCCGCCGCAACGTCCAGGTGACTCTGGCACATGGCTGCCTGTGAGAGGGCAGCCTTGACCTGGGCACAGAATGCCCCAGGCCTTGGTCGCACTGATCCATAGCCAAAACCGTCGCCCCCAATGCCTCCACCGCGGACGCCACACGTGCGGTGTCGGCCTGAGTGGCACACATGACCGGCACCACCTCCTGCTCCTGCACGCGGATGGACTACTCCACCTGCGCCTGCAGGTGCTGGATGCCCGGCATCATCGCCTCTTCTAGTCCCTGGGTCTCTGCCTGCTTCTGCACCGTGGCTGTGACTGGATTGTTCCAGGAGCCCGGGACCTGTCTTCTGGACAGCAGCTGGTTCCCGAGGCCAGCCTGCCCACCAACCCTCCGGCCCCTCGGCTGCTCCTACCTCCGCCTGCTGTGCCTGATGCGATGTGTGGTATGCACCAGATAGTGTGGGAGGCAGCTGTGACGGACAGTCCTGGGGTGCTCCTTTGACCCGATCTCCGGGGTATCCTGAGTCTCAGGTGGGGGGCTGGTATTCAGGCTGCTCTCCCTCGCCTGTCTGGGGGGCACTAGCTCTGGCACTGGCTGGGGGCAGGGGGCTCATCTCTGGCAGACATAAGACAACAGGTATGATTAGACAGCGGGATGGGGACGTGTGGAGGGCGGTTAAGGGGAGTGAGGGCCAATGGGAGAGTGGAGTGAGGGGGTGGGGAGTGTGCGGTGAGGGGTTGGGAGGATGTGGGGGGGGGTGTCCACACATGTGTCATGGGGATCCGCAACTAAGCAGGATGTCACATCCTCGCCCGCCGCCGAACTCCGCCTCGGTGAACTCCCTTTCCTTCGGGCTGTCGCCCACAGTGCCCTCTGCTGTCGACCACGTCCATTGCCCTCTGCTCGGGCATGGTGAGGGGCCGCAAGAGCGGGACTTGAACCAACAATATTCCTACTTTAGCATTGTGAGTGCTACCATTAAACCAAGTGTGACACTTGACTTGCTGTTTGTTTTTGTTGCTTAACCTTCAGCACCGTAGCAGCAGTCAGAATTCACCTTTTGCCAACAACCCTGCAGATTTACGGAATTTCATGAAAATGAACAGATTGCCTCAGCAATAACAGTTGTACCATCAGGAAAATGTAGGTCTGATTATTAAGACTGGCACTCCACTGTACTAACCTTGATAAAGATCAAGGTTGCTGCATGGTGGTAGGATTTCTGCTTGATTCCAGGGTATTCTGCATGGTGCCAGTGTTGCTGCAGGGCATTAGGGATGCTGATGGCGACCAGGTTCGCTCCATAGTGCAGGGCCGCTGAGTTATGCCACGGTTGCTGTAGGCAGCAGGGGCTGCTGGTGTGCCATGGTTGCTGCATGGCACCAGGTTGTAACTCAGAGAGGCACTGTCTATGGAAAAGCTTGAATGGTAAGTCTTCATATTGTAACTAGAACAGTGGCAGAATACATAAAAAGCCTCATTCAATTCTATTCCTATGTGTTATTTCTAACCAAGCTTTACCCTAAGGCAACTTTGACTGAAATTTACATTTAAACACTTGAGGATTTGATCTAATGAGTTAGGGGTTTTAAAATATTTATAAAATATAAATCGTACATTGTCTGGCAACAACTAAACAAATGGAAGGATGAAAAATAAAGAATGTCCCCCATGTACAAATTCTCTATTTGTTTGAACACAGTTTCAATCAGTGCAGAATACTCCACTGTACAACAAATCTGCATTATTTTGCATCGGAAATACAGATTTCAAACATTTTTGTGAGATTTAGTGCACTCGTGGGAAACCTCAGAATGGGGGCCCTCATGGAGACATGGCAGACATCGAAACGCTGAATGTCATTGGACCAGAAGAACTCACTGTGAAGCTGCTCTCCTGTTCCATAATACCACATAATACCATCCACTATCTTGTCTCTTCTGTGCTGCATTCTAAAACATTCCATAATATTCCAAATTTAATAGGGCAAGGCAATTGTTGACATTTCTAGTTCATGTAGTACATCCTGGAGCCTGTGTGGAACACCGTTATGAGACTATTTGGCCCATTATGCCTATGCTAGTTATTTGCCAGAGCTATCCAATTAGTCCCATTCTCCTGCATTCCCCATAACCCCAGAGTCTGATGCATGAAATGGCTATTTCGCCAAATTCCTGCTTGGCAGAAAATGACACAAATAATGGAAAAAAGTCACTTTTAAATAGTCAGTGTGCCCACCACTTGCATGTTCTCCCCATTCTCTGCTTGTTAGAGGTGGAATGTTCTATATTCAAAATGAGGTTAGTCCGATCCGTTGTAAAATATTTCAGGGAACAAAAACTTGTATTTATTCAGCATCTTTCAGTGCATCAGAGTATCCCAAAGTTCTCCACAGTCAATGAACTACTCTATCAACTGTAGTCATTGTTGCAATGCATGGAGACTTATCTGATCATTTTCTGAACTATTCAACAAGTAAACCAATTACTTTTCTGTTCTGGAGAAAAAGCTGATACTTTTGAAAGCATATTTATTTGTAAACCTTTAAAAATGTTAGACTTTCCTGATCATTAGCCTGTAATTATCACTTAATATATGGACCTTTCAGATACAAATAAAGCTTTCTTCCCAATGTTTCAGATATGATGGAGCAATCATTGGCACTCTGGATTTCTTGGGAAGCGAGTGGCTTTCCCAGGATGCCAAGGGAGCTTGGCCTTCTTCCCTTTCGCCATGCCAATGTCATATCTTCTGAGGATCTTGGCACTGCAGAGCCTCGAGATAGTGCTTCTCTTTTTGAGGTGACTTTTCAGTTTCAGACGCCACTCTAGCTCTCCGTAGTGTAGGAGGGGGACTGAAGGAGATAACTTGTCTTTCCAAAGAAGACGTGGAGGTCCTCCATTATGATGAGTGTGGGAGCAGATCACTCTGGAGGTCAATGCCATAGATTTGGCCCCGAGGGCCTGGTTGCAATGCTGTAACATGTTCAATGATGCCACATGTGTGGTCAAGGTCAATAAAGGCATCTTCAAATGCTCTCCCTCTCTATCCCTTGCTTCTTAGCCGTATGCTGCCCTGGTCATTTCAGGTATGCAGTTTTAAATTGCTGCAACCAACTCTAGTTTCCCTCTTTGCCAACACCAGAGACCTGGTCAGGAGTCAGAACTTTAATCAAATTGTGCCCTAAGTACCAGATTAGGCCATCCCAAGGATATTGCAGTCATCTGCCCATGGGTCTTTTTCTGGATGGCAGCTGGTGACTAGTGGTGTGCCTCAGGGGTCAGTGATGGGACCACAACCTTTCACAATATACATTAATGATCTGGAAGAAGGAGCTGAAGGCACTATTGCTAAGTTTGCAGATGATACAAAGATCTGTAGAGGGACATGCAATAGGAGGAAGCAGGGGGGCTGCAGAAGGATTTGGCCAGGCTAGGAGAGTGAGCAAAGAAGTGGAAGATGGAATACAATGTGGAAAAGTATGAGGTTATGCGCTTTGGAAGGAGGAATGGAGGCACAGACTACTTTCTAAATGGGGAAATGCTGAGGAAAGCAGGAGCACAAAGGGACTTGGGAGTCATTGTTCACGATTCTCTTCAGGTAAACGTGCAGGTTCAGTCGACAGTTAGGAAGGCAAATGCAATATTCACATTCATGTCGAGAGGGCTAGAATACAAGACCAGGGATGTACCTCTGAGGCTGTATAACACTCTGGTTATACCCCATGTGGAGTATTGTGAGCAGTTTTGGGCCCCATATCTCAGGAAGGTTGTGTTGGCTTTGGAAAGGGTCCAGAGGAGGTTCGCAAGAATGATCCCTGGAATGAAGAGCTTGTCGTATGAGGAATGGTTGAGGACTCTGGGTTGGTACTCGTTGGAGTTTAGAAGGATGAGTGTGGATCTTATTGAAACTCACAGGATACTGTGAGGCCTGGATAGAGTGGACATGGAGAGGATGTTTCCATTAGTAGAAAAAACTAGAACCAGAGGACAGAATCCCAGACTAAAAGGACGATCCTTTAAAACAGAAAGGAGGAGGAATTTCTTCAGCCAGATAGTGGTGAATCTTTGGAACTCTATGCTGCAGAAGGCTATGGAGGCTAAATCACTGAGTGTCTTTAAGACAGAGATAGATAGGTTCTTGATTAATAAGGAGATCAGGGGTTATGAGGAGAAGGAGGAGAATGGGCCATGATTGAATGGCGGAGCAGACTCGATGGGCCTAGTGGCCTAATTCTGCTCCTATGTCTTATGGTCTTATGACCCAGTGGACAGACCAAGGTTCTAATTGGATATTTTTATGGCGTTCTCAGAAAAATCTAATTCTTGATGTGTTTCAGTGTTGCAAAATGATCTTCACTTGTTCAAATATGGCAGCATCTTTACACTTCTTTGAGCAGCTAGTCGTTTGGTAGTATAGAACCTGAGAATCGTTTAAAAAACAAACTGTTGAAGCTTATTGTCTGGCACGCATCAGGACAGAAACGTAAGAATGGCAATTGTAAAGGGGGCAATAATTTATATTGCATGAGAAGAGGGTGCTGACTGGTTTGTAAGTGGACTCTGGTTAGGCTTTGTCATGGAGAGTGCATTGGGAAAGTTAACTGCCAAGTTTTGGCTTGGCAGTTAACTGTTCCCTGGTGCATTATCCAGAGCAATGCCTCTACTAATCAGAGTCAATTTGCCAACAAATCGGACTCTCTTCTCATGCAGTATATACTGTTGTTTCCTTTACAATTGGCACTCTTGCATATCGGTCCATATCAATACAAGACGATAAGCTTCAACTGCAGGTTTCTTTTTTCAGCACTACTCTTTAAACGGCATTCCATTACAGGAGGGCCCCAAACTTGAAATTTCAACACATTGTGAAGAGAATTCAAAGGGTCAGTGCCATGTTTACTGTGACCACAAACCACAGAGCCCCTCTCTCTCTTTGGTTCACTGTTCTTCTTTGTTAATACATGAGGGTTAATATTTTCCATGGAATAATCCCTGATGTGTGGCAGACCTGGGCTTTTCTCACTGCCACATTTCAGCCCTGCACGTGCCTGGTTTACATTGTTTGAGGATGGAACAGAAAATCCGTAACCCATTCATTAATTTTTTTTTTAGTTCGAAAAAACAAAATGCTGCCCTGATATATGATCGTCAACCAGAACTGTTAACTCTCTCTTCACAGATGCTGCCAGGCCCACTGGGAGCTTGCCACCATTTTCCATTGTTATTGTAGTGCTTCAGAGCCTGTTAAGTGTGTAACATTGAGCCTTCACTAACTTCCACGCATAGCTATAGCAGAGCAAGGCAGGAATCTTCTTTCAAGTGCTTTCATTCTGTACAAATGAACATTGTATAATATTTAAATTGCAGGTGGGCAGGATTAAAAGCTTAATGCTTTTGCCGACATTGAGCTTTCCACTCCTATTACCAGTGATTCTTACGGGATTTTTGAAAGCTGCTGTGAGGTTTCAGTCAGACCTGGAATATAATAAGATCAGAAGGCACAGCACTTTCCATTGCGCATGCATTCATACCCACCGGTTTTTCACATCTCATGCGTTAGTGGTGTCCATCCCTCACTGTCAGATCAGTGAGTTTATGTGCCACGATATTTTGTGAAAATATCCTTTTACGGTCGCTCAGCCACGCATCACATTCGTACACTAGATTAAAAGGGCAATTCATGATGGGCCCTGAATCAAGACAGACAGAAAGAGTTTTGGGTCTTTCACATGCCAAATATCACATAACAGCAGCACTAAGATTGAAAGATGGAGCTGTAAAAGTCCCACTTCAACGATTCAAACCTTGAATTGTTGCGCCAAAATCTGAAGGAAGTTAAACAGAAACACATATGCATTATGAACAAATGATATAAATAAGAATGTTTACCCAACAGAGGTCATAGAGTATTCTAATTGGATGCTTATGTTGTGCCCCACGGCCTAAATTTTATGCTCCCCTGGCGGGTTTTGAGGTGTGACATTGCGTGGATGAGGTTCTCTCCTGATCCCACACGCCCCAACCCGGATACGATGGCCGGAATTCTCTGGCCGTTCCGATTCACTTGTCCCGCCGGCAGTGCACCTCTGCCCTTGGGTTTCCAGCTGGCGTGGGGCGGCTTCAATGGGAAGTCACATTGACAAGCGGCGGGAATGTAGAATCTCGCCGCCAGTGACCGGCGCACCGGCGAGAAACACACGGCGGGGGGGCCGGAGAATCCAGCCCGGCTTTACCAGAGGGCGGGCAGGACCTCGGATGGGAATTCCACCATTACCCCAGTTAAGGCCCTTAAGTGGCCACTTAATGACCACTTAAGGGCCTTTTTCAGCCTGGCCTAAATTTTAAGGTGGGAGGAGGGGGGGTGGGGGGTGGGGGGGGGGGGGGGGGGGGGCAGGGTGGTGGTGGAGGAGTGCCTCCATTGGAAGCCTGCTTCTGATTGGGGTGCCTTTCCCTCATGGACTGGATTCCTCCAGAGCCCCTCCCACCATCCCTGCCTATTCCTCGATCGCTTGTCTGGCCACCCTGCGCCACAGGCATCCCCTCCATGGGAGCCCTGGATCTTGCTTTCAGCACCATTTCCCTGCACTTAGTCCCAGGCATGGTGCTGGCCAAGGGGCAACCATTTGTTTGTCTTGGTTCATAAGGATGCCAAAATTCAGAAAGCCTGCAATTTCTAAAGCTGAAATCGTAAACTTTCCTTGTGCTTTTTGATTGGCTTATTTAATAGCAGAGCTAAATGAGAGTCCCCATTCCGAAATCAATTGCGGATTAGCAATCTCAGATGATATATCTCAACATTCATTCCACTGTTAAACAACATATAAATTGATGCCACCCTGATCCATCACTATTATAATATTGTATTTGTTTTTAGATGTTTTCACTTGCTAAACATGACAAATTCTCGGAAAGAAATGACAAACTATAAAAATTGTACAATCCCACAGAATTTAATAGCTTCCTCTGAACATTTAATTTCCTTTGGAGCCAGCGTCTTTTGAACATTCAATTTAATTTCTCTTGTTATTAGTTTCTTTTGAAAGTTGAATTCCAGCACCCTTGTGGTTTGCATCACACATCCTCTCACAATATCATGAATCTTTACAGATGCACTCCGCAAAGTTTCATCAGTCGTGCACAGCCTACTCTATGCACGTTAGTAACAACATGAATTAATCATGAGGCTTCCTTCTGTAATTGTAAGCAGTACTTTACAATTAAGGGCCCTTAAAGTCATCCAAAATCAATTATCACTCCACATTTAGTTTGTTACTCAGGAAAAAACACAATCCGATATGTTTGACCAGATATCTGTTCCCCTATCCTATTGGGAACACTCCATATGGTTGTCGTGTTGGGTGTTCCGCTATACAGAAGAACCAACACGGTTGTAGATGGTACAACTCTGTTTTATTACTCTTGATAACAACATCTGTAAACTTATGACTGTGGTTCGTAATTTACCCGTTAACCTGTGGACCTAGCCCTAACACTATCTTAGAGAGGTACTCAGCACATGGTGTATGTCTGAGTGGCACGCTGTGAGCTCTGTGCCCTGAGCTGTCTCCTGCTGGAATGAGCGGGAACTGTGGTGTTCCCCCTTTTATAATGTGTGTGCTCTCACTGGTGATTGGCTGTGATGTTGCGTGTGTGTTGATTGGTCCGCTGATCTGTCCATCAGTGTGTATGTGTGTTTGCACCATGATATGTTTATCTGAATATCATGACATCCCCCCTTTTTTACAAGAAGATGTGCCTATGCTGTAATAAATATTGGTGTGTACTGAGTGCAGCAGAATATGTGTGTGCAATATCTACAACATGTACATGAGGCTAAACTATATACATAGGAAGGTGCCAGGTGCAACATAGCAACGAGGTTGTACCATAATCAAAACAAGTGCAATCATCAAACATCGAAAACGAACTCCTGTAACGACCAAAAGAGAAACACATTAACATTGTAGCATAACACTTTAGTGAGTCCAATGTGCAAACAGGCTCATAAGTCCAGCCTAGTAGGTGGGCGACGAATTCGGGTTGACCGTTAGGGTGGCACACTATTCATCACCCGGATTAACGCTGTACACTGGCATCGGCTGGTGGGTCCTACTTGGGGACATCCGATTCCTGTCAATGACCGCAACGCGGAAGGCTTCCCGGTCGTCGGTATCACCGGTCTGTACATTCGCAGGGTATGATTCGGTATATGGAGGCTGAATGGCCCGCACGTCCCTGCGAGGCTGGCAGAATTGGGGAGCGTTGGCAGGTTGAGCTGCTCGACAGCAGGCAGCATAGTGTCCCATCTTGCCACAGCGGAGGCATTGTCGATTCTTTGCTGGACATTGCCGCTTTAAATGTACGGATCCACAGTTGCCGCACGTCGTGATGTCATGGCGTTCGTTGCGCCACCGCGCATGCGCAGTTCGGTCCTGCGTAGAGCGTGCCTACGCATCAAGTCCCTCTGCGTCGACATCACTTTTGGCGCGTACAAGCGCGGGAGGCCGTGGAAAGTGCGCAAAATGGCCGCCCTCATCCTTGCCGCCGGCCGGGAGGAACGCGATCGACTGGACCTGCTCGGCCTCGTAGGACCCCTGCCGTGCCAATTCGGCCGCCTGGAATTGGGAGTACTGGCTGGTCGCGTTTTCATGGAGGACGCAGGCTTCGATGGCGGTGGCTAGGGTGAGGCTCTTAATTTTGAGGAGCTGCTGGCGTAGGCTGCCCGAGGTGACCCCAAAAACTATCTGGTCCCGAATCATGGAATCGGAGGTGGCCTCATAGCCGCAGGACTGCGCGAGGGTACGGAGGTGTGTCAGGAAAGATTGAAAAGGACCATCCTTACTCTGCAGGCGCTGCTGGAAGAGGTACCTCCCGAAGCTCTCGTTCACCTCGACGCTGAAGTGTTGCTCAAGTTTGAGAAGGACCGTCTTGTACTTCGTCTTGTCCTCACCTTCCGCGAACACCAGGGAGTTGTAGATGTGGATGGCGTGTTGCCCTGCCGTGGAGAGGAGGAGGGCGATTTTCCTGGTGTCCAATGCATTCTCCCTTTCTGTGGCTTCTAGGAAGAACTGGAAGCGCTGTTTAAACAGTTAATGCCGAGGTTTCCAGCGATTTGGAGCGGCTGCGGTGGGCTGATGGTGTCCATGGCGCAGGATGGCGGATCCCTGAAGATGTGCAGGTAGGTCTCACAGTTGCTGGGTTCCACTCTGGTACTATGTCATGTTGGGTGTTCCGCTATACAGACGAACCAACACGGTTGCAGATGGTACAACTCTGTTTTATTACTCTTGATAACAACATCTGTAAACTTATGACTGTGGTTCGTAATTTACCCGTTAACCTGTGGACCTAGCCCTAACACTATCTTAGAGAGGCACTCAGCACATGGTGATGCCTGAGTGGCACACTGTGAGCTCTGTGCCCTGAGCTGTCTCCTGCTGGAATGAGCGGGAACTGTGGTGTTCCCCCTTTTATAGTGCGTGTGCTCTCACTGGTGATTGGCTGTGATGTTGCGTGTGTGTTGATTGGTCCGTTGATCTGTCCATCAGAGTGTGTGTGTGTTTGCACCATGATATGTTTATCTGAATATCATGACAATGGTACTGAGGTTTCTCAAAAGGATGGATTTTCTAGTTCCATGCTTGGATGGCAGGAATGCTCCGCTAGTTGTTCTTGCGCAGTTTGGAATCAGCAACCGCTCTGATGCCACAGGCAGCGCACTCCTACCAGCAGGTTTCCTGGCATCGTGGGGTGGCTTCAATGGGAATTCCCATTGACAGTGATGTGGGCAGAGACTCCCTCCGCCAGTGAATGTCACACCGCCTCCCCCTGGCGAGAAACACGCAACTGGAAGGCTGGAGAATCCCGCCCATTGTTTATTTAGTGAAAGCTCCTGCCCTTGAACCTCCTCAGTTGGAAATTTTGGAACAGCTGCATCCTGCAGCTCTTAAAGGGGCTGCTGCTGTGAATTAAAGGTTGGAGATTTATCTCTGGATCAAATATGACAACAAGGTTACGAACAAGGTCGATTTAGTTTCAGACAATTGCCAGGGAGAGGGCTGGAGTCAGTGGCTGGGGACCAGAGGTGGGAGCAATAGTTTTGCTCTTCCCAATATGCAACTGGCGGAAATGTCTGATGATCCAACATTGGATGTCAAATAAGCAAAGTAGCTGAGAGAGAGGTAGAGCTGTGTGTCATTAGTGTATGTGTGAAACCGAACACTGTGCCAAAGGAAGTTTACTTTGCTGGACACTGCAGGGCATCATCACCATGTGATATTTGACTCTGTTGACAGTAAGGTACCTAACAGAAAATAATTGTTACATCCAGCATTGTAATCTCTTGTTTGGCAGAAAGCCCAATGTGGCTGGTCACTGCTGCTCAATTCACCATCGGTCACGATAAAGCACCAAGGGACTGGTGTACCTGACTGGTCTGAACGTTCTGGCCTCTATTCTGGATAACAATGGCACACGGCAACTTTGTGGTTCACCTTTATGAAACCACAAAGGAGGAGCACAAAGTCATGATAATGCTGGTTGCTTCGTTTCTCTGTGAGCCGAAGTCTGTCTCCGTGGTCAGTCCGTGCGGGTTTCTCAGTGACTAACAAATTCACTCTAACCACTGGAGCAGCGATGTTCCACTGCCTTTTTCTTTATACGTTTTTCTGCTAAAGTAAAACCTGTTATTAATCAATTTAATTGATTTTCAATTATATCGCTCGCCTTTTCCATGCCTTCCCCGGACGCCTCCTCTTTAGGCCCCCACTGAAAGAATTTCAGTGTTCAAGCTTGAGGTAACAGAGCCAGCTTGACTCCACTTTGTCATCTCTAACAATGATATCAGTCTCCAAAGTTGGGAGAAGGAAGCATGTTCATTATCTCTTAACAAAGCACTATCTGTTTCTACTCCCTGATACCAGCGCTTCTGCCGTTTAATTCATTTTACAGATCTTGTTCGTTCTAGCGGGCGGCACGGTAGCACAGTGATTAGCACTGTTGCTTCACAGCACCAGGGTCCAAGGTTCAATTCCCGGCTTGGGTCACTGTCGGTGTGGGGTCAGCACATTCTCCCTGTCTCTGCGTGGGTTTCCTCCAGGTGCTCCGGTTTCCTCCCACAAGTCCCGAAAACGTGTTGTTAGGTCATTTAGAAATTCTGAATTCTCCCTCTGTGTACCTGAAATGGCGCCGGAATGTGGTGGCTTGGGGCTTTTCACAGTAACTTCATTACAGTGTTAATGTAAACTTACTTGTGACAATAAAGATTATTATTATTAGCAAGGCCCTGTGAGGTACCCTCAATAATGACACTTAGAGATTAAACTGTAAAGAAGGCTTTATTAGCCTAATAACTATGCTCGAGCTAGAGACGAGAGCTGACTGTTACAGACCATGAGGCAGCCCTTATGTATGGCTCCCAGATGGGCGGAGCCAGAGGCGGAGTCCCCAGGGTTACAAGCCCGGTCTTAAAGGGAACATCACCTTACATGATGATAAGGCAGTAACCATTCATCACAGCCTGTTTTGGCTAAGTTAACATCCTGCCTTGGTGCTCAAGCCCACAGTACAGTTCTTTAGATATCATCGGTCTGGGTCCTACTTTTGCCTCAATGTTTCACCTTACCACCATGATTGCACACAGGGCTAAACCACAACTGGACTACATTTATTAATATAAAATAAAGAAAGAAAAAGGTACATGGCTAAAACCTCTGTATGTTAAAAAAGGTAAATAATGCGTTGGCTGACACTGACTCCACACATACCATCATTATGTTGCACATTTGGTATTGGTGTCAGTGCTCATTAGCTTTTGGGAAATTGCGGGCCCACTGCCCACACACCTCTAATTAGTTTGTCTTTAACTCGAGTGGATTACAATACTTGTGCCTTTCAATCATTGTTCCAACTGCATGTTTCTGGATTTTACAGTTCATAAAATGTGTTAAATAAAGCATTTGCTCTCAGAGCTCCATGCAACAGGACAGCATACTGAAAATTCAGGCAAGCAGCTCAGCATGCTCTGTTTGGCTCTCTACGCTCCGTAATGGCGCGGCAGGGTAGGTGATGCATGTTCCTGGTGTGTGGAGCTCTGCATTGTGAGCAACAAGTCCTGAAAAAAACTTCCACATCTCTTCCACTCATTCCAGCTATTGATTAGACCACCTAGGCAGTGTGCTTCTCCCAGTAGATGATGCAGGTTTATCTTTCTGAGTGTTCTGCGGTCAACAGGGGCAGATGGCTGGCGAGGGTCTCTCCTGGGTTGATCCTGACCAGTAACTCGTTATTCCCAGCATTGACCTGTGTGAAATTACAAATCAAATCAAAATCAGATCGAGAAAAGAAATTCCAAAGATATCTTCTGCCATTCAAAGCTAAAATTCCAAAGAGCCAAGCAGTTCCATCCTATGTGTAACCTACATTTTTATTTAAAGACTATTTTGAAGCCAGGCTATAGATCTTGATGTTGGAAGTGACAAAGTATGAGCAACCAATGATTCCCGTTTGAAAAAGGCATCGGGTGGGAGTCTCCGTTTCAAAGACTAAGTGCTGAATCGGTGGACTCTACAACAGCAAAATTGATGCAGATGCCAGAGCAATTCATAAATTGTTAATGGGCAAACGCCACGTGGAGCACAATCGATTCCAATGAAAAACGGTGTTGTACTCGCTGGGGTCGGGAGGCTGACAAGTTGCAGCCGCATATCAGCACTCCGCTCCAAACACACTCATCCCAGCATACTAGATGGCACCACGGAGAGTGGCACCCCAGTCTGCGGACGCTGAGCTAGAGACACTGCTGGATGCTATGAAGGAGAGGAGGGCTACCCTGTACCCCAGGGTGCCACCTGCCACCGTCCACCATGCCTGGGCATACGTGGAAGAGGCCGTGAGCGCCATGGGCAGCACCGCCAGGGCTGGCCAGCAGTGCCGCAAAAAACTGCACAAGCTCCTCAGGCGGCCAGGGTGAGTAGGCAGCTCTGTGCCCCTGGCATCAACCCCCATCCGACAAGCCATGTATCAGAGCCACCTGGACAGAGCTTGGCTCAGTCACAGCGGGTTATGGCTGAGGGCGTCGGCGGCATTGCCTGGTCACTGGCTGACCTGAGCCAGTCACAGAGGGAGGTGGCCCAGTCCCAGAGGGAGGTGGCCCAGTCCCAGAGGGAGGTGGCCCAGCCGCTGTGCTCCATTGCCAGAAACATTGGAACCCTGTTTGAGATGAGAGTGGGCCTCCAGGACTGGCAGCGCCCAGTGGCAGGGGAGCCTCAGATGAGCTCTTGTGCTCCGCATCGTCTGACAATGTCTGACTCCTGCCCACAGCATCACTTTCCACCGTCCACCTGGATGATCCCTGATGCGAGCTGGCCATTCCATCACCCGGTCCCATCGAGCCCTTGGGATCACACCCCCATCCCAAGGAAAAGCCCAGGGACCATTGGGCACCCCGAGGGAGGAGGAGGCGATGGAGCCCATGCCGGTAACTCCTGCATGGGATGTGTCGGAACACCACAGTGCCTCGGACTCCTCACCCCCCCCTTCTGTCTCTGGCAGATCTGATGGGCAGTGGGCAGAACAGGGTGGTACCGCACCACCTTCCGGGACACCGGAGCGAATGCCAGGCCCATCCAGTCCCAGTCGCTCCTGAGGACGGACACCAAGGGGCACCCATGTGACAGGGCGTGAACCACAGCAGGCCACCTCCACTCCTGATGTACTGCCTGGGGATCCACCTAACCGGAGCGTTAGTGCCCGTAAGGTCAGAAAAGTAGATACCCGTTACGTTGGCACAGGTACAGCACATAGTATAGCGTTAGGGGCTATGGCACAAAGCTGTACATAAATATTCACCGCTCCACAATAAACACCTGTTCACAGCATTGCAACCTGCCTCAGTGCTCTGTCAGAAGGGTGTGAGGGATGGGGTGGTCAGGCTGCAGAGGGGTGTTGGGGGTAGATGGGTGGATGTTAGGGGTGAACTTGGGCCAGGAACCCCAGTTCAGTCACCGCTCACCACCCCTAAACCCCACAACACCCCCATCTCTCTCCAGCCCAAACCCCTCCCCACCATCCCCACCTCTGCCATCCAGAGGTTCGATGGAACCGTGCAACGGAATGGCCAGCTCGCATGCAGGGACCATCCAGGTGGAGGGTGGTAAGTGCTACCGTGGGCAGGAGTCAGACGTTGTCAAACGATGCGGTGCACAAGAGCTTATCGACGGATGAGTCATCATCCTCCATCTCATGGACCAGACCCGCTGTTCTTGTCAATCCAGGGCCCCCACCCCGGAGTGAGGCAGGTAGGTATCATGAAGGTGGTTGCAAAGTGGGGGAGGGGGGGAATGACACAGGGAGGGTGGTCTTGGGAGGGGGTGGTCAGCGGGGATATTGTGGCGATGGGATGGGATGTCTGTACCGCTGGTCAGGCCCCATAGGCAGTGAACCTGGAAGCGATTAGGGAGTCCCTTGCATACTGGCATAGGTGCACACGTTGTGCGGCCTCCTGTACTTGCCTGGGCTCCATGCCCTGCCCATCCTCGCGCCACCCCCCCCCCGCATCCTCCTCGTCGGACGAGGTCTGGTGTTCATCCCCTTCCTCCAGCACGTCGTCCCTCTGCTGCGCGATGTTGTGGAGGAAGCAGCAAGCCACCATAATGTGGGAGACTCTCCTCGCGCTATACTGGAGGGCCCCTCCAGAGTGGTCCAGACACCTGAACTGCATTTTCAGGATGCTGATGCCCCACTCGATCACGGCCCTGGTCGCTGCGTGACCATTCTATAGCAGGTCTCCTCGTCACCCAGAAGGCAACCCCTCACCCGGGGGTGCGCATCGAAGGTGTCAGGAACCATCGAGTGTGCCAGGATGACGGTATCGAGCACACTGCCCGGCTATTGGGTGCAGACATGCTTGATGTGCAGCTCATGGTCACATACGAGTTGCATGTTCAGTGAGCGAAACTTCTTTCGGTTAAGGTGGCACTGTAACACAGTGGTTAGCACTGTTGCTTCACAGCACCAGGGTCCCAGGTTCGATTCCCAGCTTGGGTCACAGTCTGTGTGGAGTCTGCACGCTCTCCCTGGGTCTGCGTGGGTTTCCTCTGGGTGCTCCGATTTCCTCCCACAAGTCCCGAAAGATGTGCTGTTAGGTGAACTGGACATTCTGAATTTTCCCTCAGTGTATCCGAACAGACGCCGGAATGTGGCGACTAAGGGATTTTCACAGTAACCTCATTGCCATGTTAATGTTAGCTTACTTGTGACACTAATAAAAATTATTTTTATAATTTATGAAGACCGGCCGGTCATGAGCCCGTGCTCGTAGGGTGACATGCATCCCGCCGATCATTCCCAGTATCTGGGGCATCCCGGCGATGACGGTGAATCCCGCTGCCCTGGCATCCTGGTGGTTTCGGTCCACGTTGAATTTGATATATTGTGCCGACCAGGCAGATAGGGCCCCAATGATGGCGCAGATGCACCTATGCACTGAAGTCTGTGAGATCTCAGACAGGTCCCCACCCAGTGCCTGGAAGGACCCCGTAGTGTAAAGGTTCAAGGCTGCCATCACCTTGACAGCCACCGGGAGCGGCTGTCCACCCCCAAACCCCCACGGTTCCAGGTGCACCATGATCCGGCAGATATGCCGTACGGTTCCCCTGCTCAGCTGGAGTCTTTGATGGGATGCCCGGTCCGGTTGGTCCTCGAATGACACAAGAGGCCTGGTGCGGCACCTTCTTCTCACCTCCTCCTCGGCCCATTGGGCGGCCGGCCCCCCATCCTCACCGGCTGCCTCCTGTTCCTCTGGGGCAGGCTCCACTGCTGCAGAGTTCTCCCTGAGCAGATCCTACTCATACACCTCAGTGCATCACCCAGAGCTGCGGCAGCCAGGATGAAGACAATCATTGCTGGTTGGATTCCGATAACCATTGATTGCAGGGGTTGAAAGGCAGATATATTAACATGGTGCACACTCCCATGCCCAGCAAGGTCCAACTGGCTGGTCCCAGCCTGCATTGCAACCCCTGGCCCTGCATGTTCCTTTCTCCATCCTCCCTCCTCCCAATCCCCAAGCCCACCCCGGCTGTTCCCTGGCACTCTGTCCTCTGCACCGTACCGCTGGCCAGCAGTATGCTCTGCAGCCCCATCTGGCACACTCCTGTAGGGGCTACTTTCTATCATAGAATCATAGAATTTACTATGCAGAAAGGGGCCATTCGGCCCATCGAGTCTACACCGGCCCTTGGAAAGAGCACCCGACTTACACCCACACCTCCACCTTATCCCCGTAACCCCACCTAACCTTTTTTGGACACTAAGGGGCAATTTATCATGGCCAATCCACCTAATCTGCACAACTTTGGACTGTGGGAGGAAATCGGAGCACCCGGAGGAAACCCACGCAGACACATGGAGATTGTGCAGACTCCACACAGAGAGTGACCCAAGATGGGAATCGAACCTGGGCCCTGGATCTGTGAAGCAACAATGCTAACCCTTGGGTGGGCCACGTGATGCCCCGCTTGCGGGTATTAACCTGTATATTCTGAAATTGGCATTTACACATGTGTTCACTGACATATTTAATTGCTGAAATTTATTTAAAAAGACCTTTTTGGCAAAATAAAGCTTACTGCAGCATAAAGCTAAAACAATGCTGACAGCTGTTACAAAAAATAAATGTTTTGATCTGAAATGCAAATTTGAAACCGAGAAATTGCAGTTGACAGTCTTGTAGACCAAGGCAGTTGTAATGCAATGATTGTAGACAGGCATGTAATAAAAGGGTCAATCACAACACTTAGCTGTGGCACTAACACTAGAGGACACCACTAAACCACACTATAAAACTGAGCTCCTAGAGGCTCTTGGTCTGTTTGCTCACAGGAGTAGCTAAACAGCAGTAGTGTAGTATAGTTAGATCACAGCCTCAACACTACGCGTAGTTCAGATACAGTTTATATAGTTATATCTCATTAACTTATTTCTAGAGTTAGTTCAGTAGAGTGTGTTCTTCAAGATCATCTGCAACCAGTAACGACAGATATTACTTTAACCAAGTAATACAACATGCCACCAGGAGTAGTAAGATAAGATAACATGGCACCAGAAGTGTCTACTGAATCTACCGAGTAAAATTTAGTACGTTTAGAGAGAAAATTAGATAGCAGCCGAGACACCCGTGTAGTTCAGATACAATTTATATGGTTATATCTCAGTACTTTATTTCTAGACTTAGTTCAGTAGAGTGTCAAACTCATTTATTAGTTTTATCGTTACTTAACAAATTTGTTTACTTTACATCGAAGACTCGTGTGTTCTTCAAGATCATCTGCAACCAGTAACGACAGATATTACTTTGACCAAGTAATACAACATGCTACCAGGAGTAGTAATATAATATAGTAGTAAATGGACACAAATGGCGTTGCCACTCATTCAATCATTGATTTCAACAGCATTTTTAAAAAATCACTGGTGGAGCCATCTTGATTATACCTAAGGCGAAAACGTTTCCTTTGGGAATGTGTACCAGAATTGGAATCCGTAGCTCATTTTGAAGATTTAGTTAAAAAAAATACAGGGCTGGATTGTACGACTGACTTTTAAAAAGGCTACCCGGAAAACATACGCTGGAGAGGGCTTAATGAGGTAATTGTGGGACTTCTGCCTCTGAGGGATAGGAAGCCCCACCCTCAAGAGCTCCTGGACTTTCTTCCTATCCACCCATAGTCTTCAACCCACCCCATCCCCTTGTCCGGTGCTCTCTTTCTGATCTCTCCAAACGCTCTCTGCCAAAGAGCCCGGACGGTCTTGCTTCCAGGGATCCATGGCCTTTTACCCACCTCTCCTTGCAGTTGGTGGGAAGACAGTGGTAGTTTTAAGAGATTTATATTTCATAGGATTCCGACAGTGCAGAAGGAGGTCATTTGACCCATCGAGTCTCCACCGACCCTCTGAAAGAGCACCCTAGCTCGGCCCACTCCCGCACCCTATCCCCGTAACCTCACCTAACCTTTGGACACTAAGGGGCAATTTAACATGGCCAATCCACCTAACCTGCACATCTTTGGACTGTAGGAGGAAACTGAAGCACCCGGAGGAAACCCATGCAGACAACATGCAAATTCCACACAGACAGTCACCCTAGTCTGAATTAAACCCGAGTCCCTGGTACTCTGAGGCAGCAATGCTAACCACTGTACCACAGTGCCGCCCTGACCAATATTTGTACTGGTAAACATTAAAAATAAGGTATAGTTTTAAGTGGGTTCAATTTAATGTTTCTGTACCTGGAAGGGTAAAACCTATTGTCACATTCATGCTGGAGAAAGGGGTTTGTATGTGTGGGGGTTGATTTCAATTCCAACTCTACTGTGTAATTCTACTGTGCTTAGAGAGGGCTAACATGGAGAATAAATAGAACTAGCAGGGGGTGCTTAGCTACAGGAGGCCCTTGTAAGGATAAAAAAGGCTTTTAAGTCTTGTTTTAGCTGCATTTTCTGGCAGTTGGAGAGAGGACCTCTGGGAGTGAACATCTCTCAACTCTGCCAGAAGAAAGACTGGACAGGACGGGAGCTGCAAAGAGGTTAAACGGTGGCCTGTGTGAATCCTTAAAAAAAGAGTAAGTGGCCTACTGAGGTACTGGTCAAAATAATTTGAGTTTCTGTGAGGCATATTGTACAGGTTAGAATCCAAAATGGCACTTGAAATTGCTAAGGCATTTCGCAAGATGGAATGTGTAACTTTAACTAGTTTACAGAAAGTAATCAACAGTCAGTTAACTGAATTGACAGATACATTGGAATTGGGATTACCTGCAAGGACGAAGAAGGCTGAGGTAATTGAAAGAATAGCAAAGCATTTGAATGTACACGAGTTGTCAGATAAACCAAGTATGTCTGGTTTAGAAGAGATAGGAGAGGTCTTGAACGAGTACTTTTCTTCTGTATTTACAAATGAGAGGGGCCATATTGTTGGAGAGGACAGTGTGAAACAGATTGGTAAGCTCGAGGAAATACTTGTTAGGACGGAAAATGTGTTGGGCATTTTGAAAAACTTGAGGATAGACAAGTCCCCCGGGCCTGATGGGATATATCCAAGGATTCTATGGGAAGCAAGAGATGAAATTGCAGAGCCGTTGATCTTTTCGTCCTCACTGTCAACAGGGATGGTACCAGGGGATTGGAGAGTGGCGAATGTCGTGCCCCTGTTCAAAAAAGGGAATAGGGATAACCCTGGGAATTACAGGCCAGTTAGTCTTACTTCGGCGGTAGGCAAAGTAATGGAAAGGGTACTGAAGGATAGGATTTCTGAGCATCTGGAAAGACACTGCTTGATTAGGGATAGTCAGCACGGATTTGTGAGGCGTAGGTCTTGCCTTACAAGTCTTATTGAATTCTTTGAGGAGGTGACCAAACATGTGGATGAAAGTAAAGCAGTGGATGTAGTGTACATGGATTTTAGTAAGGCATTTGATAAACTTATGCAGAAAGTAAGGAGGCATGGGATAGTGGGAAATTTGGCCAGTTGGATAACGAACTGGCTAACCGATAGAAGTCAGAGAGTGGTGGTGGATGGCAAATATTCAGCCTGAATCCCAGTTACCAGTGGCGTACCGCAGGGATCAGTTCTGGGTCCTTTGCTGTTTGTGATTTTCATTAATGACTTGGATGAGGGAGTTGAAGGGTGAGTCAGTAAATTTGCAGACGATACGAAGATTGGTGGAGTTATGGATAGTGAGGAGGGCTGTTGTCGGCTGCAAAGAGACATAGATAGGATGCAGAGCTGGGCTGAGAAGTGGCAGATGGCGTTTAACCCTGAAAAGTGTGAGGTTGTCCATTTTGGAAGGATAAATATGAATGCGGAATACAGGGTTAACGGTAAGGTTCTTGGCAATATGCAGGAGCAGAGAGATCTTGGGGTCTATGTTCATACATCTTTGAAAGTTGCCACTCAAGTGGATAGAGCTGTGAAGAAGGCCTATGGTGTGCTAGCGTTCATTAACAGAGGGGTTGAATTTAAGAGCCGTGAGGTAATGATGCAGCTGTATAAAACCTTGGTAAGGCCACATTTGGAGTACTGTGTGCAGTTCTGGTCGCCTCATTTTAGGAAGGATGTGGAAGCTTTGGAAAAGGTGCAAAGGAGATTTACCAGGATGTTGACTGGAATGGAGAGTAGGTCTTACGAGGTAAGGTTGAGGGTGCTCGGCCCTTTCTCATTAGAACGGAGAAGGATGAGGGGCGACTTGATAGGGGTTTATAAGATGGTCAGGGGACTAGATAGAGTAGACAGTCAGAGACTTTTTCCCCGGGTGGAACAAACCATTACAAGGGGACACAAATTTAAGGTGAATGGTGGAAGATATAGGGGGGATATCAGAGGTAGGTTCTTTACCCAGAGAATAGTGGGGGCTTGGAATGCATAGCCTGTGGAAGTAGTTGAGTCGGGACAATTAGGGACCTTCAAGCGGCTATTGGATAGGTACATGGATTACGGTAGAATGATATAGTGTAGATTAATTTGTTCTTAAGGGCAGCACGGTAGCATTGTGGATAGCACAATTGCTTCACAGCTCCAGGGTCCCAGGTTCGATTCCGGCTTGGGTCACTGTCTGTGCGGAGTCTGCACATTCTCCCCGTGCGTGCGTGGGTTTCCTCCGGGTGCTCCGGTTTCCTCCCACAGTCCAAAGATATAGGTGGATTGGCCATGATAAATTGCCCTTAGTGTCCAAAATTGCCCTTAGTGTTGGGTGGGGTTACTGGGTTATGGGGATATGGTGGAGGTGTTGACCTTGGGTAGGGTGCTCTTTCCAAGAGCCGGTGCAGACTCGATGGGCCGAATGGCCTCCTTCTGCACTGTAAATTCCATGATAATCTATGATTAATCTAGGACAAAGGTTCGGCATAACATTGTGGGCCGAAGGACCTGTTCTGTGCTGTATTTTCCTATGTTCTATGTCACAAATTTTATTTGGTAAAGTTCGATTACAAATGAAAGAATTAAAGAGGCAGGGAAAAGAAAAAGGAACTGAAATAGAAATGAAAAAAAAACTTGAACTAGAGATACAGGAGAAGCAAAATGAAAGGGAAGAGAGGAAAGGGTCAAAGAGGGCGATTTTCAGAGGAAATTGGAAATGAGAAGTTAGTAATTGCTGAAAGGGAAAAGGAGAACGAGAGAGAATTTCTTCTCAAAATTCTGGAAGGTAAAGCAGAGACTTTAGAGCAGGGGGAGGAAGAACATAGTTTTAGACAAGAACCTGGAAGGGAAATGTTTAAATTTATACAAACTCTTCCAAATTAGAGGAAAAGGATATGGAAACATTCTTGATTTCTTTTGAAAAGGTAGTGTAACATTCCTTCCTATTATTTCCTTTGATCCATTTTGTTTTATTTTATTTTATTATTTTTGGTCCGTGGACCCTTAATCTGATTGTGCCTTTAAGCAGAGGATTCATGTTGAAGTAGCCTGCTCGTCAGGACAGTGTGTTCCAAGTTCTGCATTTTTGAGAGGAGATAACAGACTCATCGGCGCTGAGTGAATCTTAGGAAAAGGTTGTGGAGGAAGTTGGTTCGATTGGCAGGTTAGCAACCTGTTGGTTGTCCGGGAACAGTGTGCCAGAATACAGTCAGTGATTGGTTCCTGTGTGATGTTTTTTGAGACAACTTGGCAGAAGTATTTAGACCTTGAAAGTGAAAGGAACAGTCTCTCTCTATCACTCTCGCTGCGGAAGTAAAGAATTCATAGAATCCCTCCAGTGCAGAAGGAAGCCATCGCGTATGCACCGACCCTCTGAACAAGCACTGTGCCTCGTCCCTCTCCTCACCCTATCCCAGTAACCTCGTAACCCCAACTAACCTGCACATCTTTGGACTGTGGAGGAAACTGGAGCACCCAAAGGAAACCCACGTAGACCAGGGTAGGATGTGCAACCTCCACACAGACAGTCACCCAAGACTGGAATCGAACCTGGGTCCCTGTCACTGTAAGGTATCAGTGCTAACCATTGCATCACCATACAGCCTTATGCTTCCAAAACCATTGAGTGCCTGGCACATCTTTACTGTAAATTTGAAATGATCTTGAATCTACAGAGAAATTAGACAACCTTGCTAGAGAAAACGAACTCAAGCCGAGAAGGAAGAAGTACCAAAATGAAAGCTTGAACTCCAGAAAGACATTTAACTGGAAACCATCCTAGTGCATCCTTTCTCCTTATTTTGATATTTTATTTACCTCTCAACCACCCTTTTCCCTCTGTGTTGTTTCTATGTGTGTGTGTAGAGTTGGGGCAATTAGAAAGGAGGGCTTGAGAAAGGGTTATTAAATAGTTAAATTTTTGTCAGTTTAATTCTAATACTGTCCATAATAAAAGGTTATTCGTGTTTAAATTTTACAAACCTGGTGACTGCAGTTTGCAATAATAATTATTATTGTCACAAGTAGGCTTACATTAACAGTGCAATGAAGTTACTGTGAAAATCCCTTAGTCACCACACTCCCGCATCTGTTCGGGTACACAGAGGGAGAATTCGGAATGTTGAATTCACCTAACAGCATGTCTTTGTACAAATTTCTTTTGGCCATTTCATCTGGGCTAGTACCTGGTCAATTCTAGACTCCCCTGACCCAGACTCACAACACAAGTGAAATTAGATGTTTTTTAAAAATACCTGAGGACCTTGGCTGGGCTCAAGTTCCCCCGTTTCTGCGTGGGTTTCCTCCGGATGCTCCGGTTTCCTCCCACAAGTCCTGACCTGCTGAGCAGGAACTGACGCAGCTCATCACTCATGAATGAGGATCCCCTGTCGCTGTGGATGTAGGCGGGGAAGCCGAACAGAGCGAAGATTGTGTTGATGGCATTGATGACAGTGGCAGATGTCATATCGGGGCAGGGGATGGCGAAGGGGAACCTGGAGTACACATCGACCACACTGAGAATATACGTGTTACGGTCGGTGGAGGGGAGGGGCCCTTTGAAATCCATGCTGAGGCGTTCAAAGGGGTGGGAGGCTTTCACCAGGTGCGCACGGTCTGGCTGGTAGAAGTGCGGTTTGCACTCCGCACAGACCTGGCAGTCCCGGGTGACTGTCCGTACTTCCTCGATGGAGTAGGGAAGATTGCGAGCCTTGACAAGATGGTACAACCATGTGACCTCCGGGTGACAAAGGCTGTCATGGAGGGCCCGGAGTCGGTCTACTTGTGCGCTGGCACATGTACCTCGGTATAGGGCGCCTGTGGGCTCGTTGAGTTTGCCGGGGCGATACAGAATCTCGTAATTATAGGTGGAGAGCTCGATTCTCCACTGCAAGATTTTATCATTTTTGATCTTGCCCCGCTGCGTGTTGTTGAACATGAAGGCTACCGGCCGTTGGTCAGTGAGGAGAGTGAATCTCCTGCCGGCCAAGTAATGCCTCCAATACCGCACAGCTTCAGCGATAGCTTGGGTCTCTTTTTCGACGGATGAGTGTCGAATGTCTGAGGCATGAAGGGTGCAGGAAAAGAATGCCACGGGTCTGCCTGCCTGGTTGAGGGTGGCGGCTAGTGCGACGTCTGATGCATCGCTTTCTAATTGGAAGGGCAGTGTCTCGTCTACTGCGTGCATCCTGGCCTTGGCTATATCAACTCTGATACGGGCGAAGGACTGTTGGGCCTCGGCTGTAAGGGGGAAGTGGGTGGACTGAATGAGTGGGCGGGCCTTATCCGCGTAGTTTGGCACCCACTGGGCGTAGTAGGAGAAGAAACCCAGGCAGCGTTTGAGGACCTTGGGGCAGTGGGGGAGGGGAAGCTCCATGAGAGGGCGCATGCGGTCGGGATCGGGCCCAGAACTCCGTTCTGGACCACATAGCCGAGGATGGCTAGGCGGGTTGTGTTGAACACGCACTTCTCCTTGTTGTAGGTGAGGTTGAGGAGAGTGGTGGTGCGGAGGAATTCAGCAAGGTTGGCATCATGATCCTACTGATCATGGCCGCAGATGGTGATGTTGGCTAGGTACAGAAAGGTGGCCCGCAATCCGTACCGGTCGACCATTCGGTCCATCTCCCTTTGGAAGACCATCGGCACATCGCGGCGTTAGTGACGCCGAAGGGAACCCTGAGGAAGTGATAGAGACGACCGTCTGCCTCAAAAGCAGTGTACGGACGGTCTGATTTACGAATGGGGAGCTGGTGGTAGGCGGATTTTTGGTCTATCATTGAGAAGACCCAGTACTGCGCAATCTGATTGACCATATCAGATATGCGTGGGAGGGGGTACGCATCGAGCTGCGTGTACCGATTGATGGTCTGGCTGTAGTCCACGACCATTCTGTGCTTCTCCCCAGTTTTAACGGCTACCACTTGAGCTCTCCAGGGGCTGTTTCTGGCCTCGATGATGCCTTCACGAAGCAGCCGCTGGACTTCGGACCTGATGAAGGTCTTGTCCTGGGTGCTGTACCGTCTGCTCCTGGTGGCAACGGGTTTGCAATCTGAAGTTAGATTGGCAAAGAGGGAGGGTGGGTCGACCTTTAGGGTCACGAGGCTGCACACAGTGAGGGGTGGTAGGGGTCCACCGAATTTGAGGGTGAGGCTCTGGAGATTGCACTGGAAGTCCAGGCCTAGTAGTAGAGCAGTGCAGAGATTAGGAAGGACGTAGAGGCGGAAGCCGCTGAATTCTACGCCCTGGACCATGAGAGTGACCTTGCAGAACCCCCGGATCAGGACGGAATGGGATCCAGAGGCCAGGGAGATTCTTTGATTGGCGGGGTGGACCGCGAGGGAGCAGCGCCTTACCGTATCCAGGTGGATGAAGCTTTCGGTGCTCCCGGAGTCCAGCAGGCAAGAGGGCACATGGCCGTTGATTTTCACCGTAGTTGAGGCGGTGGCCAGGTTGTGTGGACGAGACTGGTCGAACATCATTGAGGCGAGCTGCGGTTGGTCGTTGCTGGCGTCCGAAGATGGAGAGTGTGGGGGCCCAGGTTGTGGAATGTTGTTGGCGTACATGCCCCGTGGGGAAGACAAGATGGCGCACCTGAAATCCTGCGGGGGACAAAATGGCAGCGCCCATGGGCTGCACGTTGCGGGGGCCGAACAAGATGGCAACGCCCATGTGCCGCACGTGGACTGCGGGGGGGAAGATGGCGGCGCCCCCTGGCCGCTCACTGCCCGGGGAGGTGAAGATGGCGGCGCCCACTGGCCGCGCGTAGTCCGGGACGAAGATGGCGGCGCCCATTGTGTGTGGGTCAGGGGGTGGGGGCAATAGCAGCGCCTGCGTGGGCCTGGCACATCGCGGCAAAGTGGCCTTTTTTGCTGCAAGCCTTGCAAATGGCAGCGGGAGCCGGGCAGCGTTGGCGAGGGTGCTTCTGCTGGCCGCAGAAGTAACATCGGGGACCCCCGGGGTGCGCGGATTGGCGAGTGGTGCAGGCATATTGGCTGGGTAAAGCCCCGGCTGGGACGGCCGTTTGTGTGGTCCACGAGGATAGGAGGGGTGGGCCGCGCGGCCGGAGGGGTAGGCCTGAGCATTAAGTGAGGCGACCGTCATGGAGAGTGCTAGCTTCTTCGTCCCTGCTAGGTCAAGCGTGGCCCCTTCAAGCAGTCTTTGGCGAATGAGGTCCGACCCAATCCCTGTTACAAAAGCATCGCGCATCAGAAGGTTAGAATGCTCGGTGGTCGTAACGGCCTGACAGTCACAGTCCCGGACGAGTGGGATTAGGGCCCGCCAGAAGTCTTCTATGGACTCACCAAGGAGTTGAGAGCGAGTGGCGAGTACATGCCTGACGAAGAGTGTGTTCGCATTCTGTGCGTAGTTTTCTTTGAGGAGCGCCATGGCGCCCGCGTAGTTCGGGGCATCCTGGATCAGCGGAAACACGCTGGAGTTTAACCTTGAGTACAGGATCTGTATCTTCTGAGCCTCTGTCAGAGGGGTGGTTGATTAGTTGATATTGGCCTCAAAGCAAGCTAGCCAGTGATTAAAGTCCTTTCTGGCATCGCTAGACTGCGGATCCAGCTGCAGGCAATCTGGTTTGATTCAGAGGTCCATCTTCTAGAAAATCTTACTGCAATAAATTGATGCACGATCAATTGTACAAAGACTCAGGTTGGATACAACTGTGGCTTTATTGCAGTAAGATGTGTGGCCTCTCACAGCAGCTGGCGAAATGGTTGCTGAATAGAGGACACGCATATTTATACTCCTCCTACTGGGCGGAGCCAGCAGGCAGGGGCTACCGGCGAACCTGTAGTACAGGTCTTACCTTACATCACCTAATACAGGTGTAACAGTGGTTTACCACAAAGTGTTAAGTGGATGACCCTACTCGGCCAACCACTGAAATCCCCAGTGTCACAGATGCCAGACTTCAGCCAATTTGATTCACTCCGCATGATATCAAAAATCGACTGCATTTACTAGGTGTTTGGAGTGCAATCCAGAACCTGATGCACTGTTAGCTTAACTGTTCCAGTTCCGAAATTGATACCTACCTGACAATGTGGAAAATTGCCCTGGTATTTATCTGTTCACAAAACCAAATTCAATTACTGGCGCTTCAATGCACTCTCAATCATCAGCAAAGTGATGGATTGTATCATTGACAGAGCTATCAAGCACACAAACTCACCGATAACCTGCTCTACGATTCAGGATTTACATTCAGCCAGAGTCCGTCAGCTCATTTGTGTACAGCAAGCTTCCACAAACAGCAATGTGATAATCACCAGGTACTCTGATTCTGTGATGTTGATTGAGGGATAAGTCCTGGTCAGGACACTGGAGATAACACTTTAGCGCTTCTTTGAAATAACACCATTCATCCACCTGCTTTGGCTTAACATGGCATCTTCACCTCCCGGGGCAGTGAGCGGCCAGCGGGCGCCGCCATCTTCCCCCCCGCAGTCCACGTGCGGCACATGGGCGCTGCCATCTTGTTCGGCCCCCGCAACGTGCGGCCCATGGGCGCTGCCATTTTGTCCCCTGCAGGATCTTCAGGTGCGCCATCTTGTCTTCCCCACGGGGCATGTACGCCGACAACATTCCACAACCTGGGCCCCCACACTCTCCATCTTCGGACGCCAGCAATCCATATTGCTTTGGCTTAACATGGCATCCAGAAGTTGGTACATCAACACTGCAGCACTCCCTCAGTGCTGCTGCATTGGGGTGGCGGTCTAGATTTTTGCACTCACATTGTGGGGTGAGATTTGAACCCACAACTTTTTGATTCAGTGATGAGAGTGCTACCAACTTAGCCACAGTTAACTAACTCAAGAGGTGTCAGTGCCTGCCCTTGATAGTCGGGCAGCTTTCGATTGAGTGTGACATCAAGGATCCCAAATAAAGCCAGGGAGAAAAACCTTTTCACTGGCTGGGCTAGCACAGGAAAGATAATTGGAGGCCAATGAGCACAGCCATAAGATATGACTGCAGAACTTTGCAGGATTGTGTCCTGGGTCCAATCACCTTCAACTGTCTCCTCAATAACCTTCCTTTCATCATAAGGTCAGAAGTGGGGGTGTTTGGTGATGATTGCGCAGTGTTCAGTTCCATATGCAATTCCACGGAGGATGAAGAGACCCAAGCTAGTGTGCAGCAAGATCTGGATAACTTTCAGGCTTGGATTGATGAAAGTGGCAAACAAAATCTCTGCCACACAAATAGCAGTCAATGACTATCTTGAATAAGAGAGACTATAATTATCTCCTCTTGACATTCAACAGGATTACTGTCATTGCTTTCCCCCCCATCAACATCGTGTCAACGTTACCGGAAATATAGGCTGCGATTTACCAACCAACCCGCTGTGTGAATTTTGGCGGCAGAAGGTGCCCGCCTGCGGGATTTACCGAGCCCGCAGCTGTCAACGGGGTTTCCTGGTGACTGCCCCCCCCACCATTTGCCGGGAAACCCGTGCGCTGATGTCGGACCGGAATGTCCCACCGACATGAACAGCCGGTAGATTGTGCCCATAATCGAAGCAACCGTATAAATACCGTGGCTACAAAAGCAGGTCAAAGGTTGGGAATTCTGCGGTGAGTAACTCACCTCCTCACTCCCCAATCCAATTCTACCATCTGCAAGACACAAGTCAGGAGTGCGATGGTGGAGAAGGTTTGGGGAGTCTCCGTACTCTCCATTTGCTCGGATGAATCATAGAATCACCATTACAATCCATTTGGCCCGTTGTGTGTGCGCTGACTCTCCAAATGAGCAACTTATCTCGTACCATTCTCCTGTCTTCTCCACATAAACCTGCACATTGTTGCTTCTCAGATAATAGTCTAATTCCCTTTTGAATGCCTCAATTGAATTGGTGTATTGTGGATAGCATGTATAAAGAGGTGGTCATACAGCATGCTAATACTTTGAAGGCAGGATGGGAATGGGTGACCACCAGACAGAACAAGAGGACGAGGCAGGTAGTGCAGAATCTCCTGTGGACATTCCCTTGTAAAACCGATATGCTGCTTTGGATACTGTTGAAGGGAATGACCTCTCTGGGGAAAGCAGCAACAGCAATTTTGTTGCACCATGGTTGGTTCTGTGGCATGGGAGAGGAGTAAAAAGTGTGGGAATGCAATAGTTATAGAGGATTCAATTGGAAGGGGAATTGGTCGCCGTTTCTGTGGTTGCAAATGACACTCAAGGTGGTATGTTGCCTCCCTGGTGCATGGGTCAAGGATGTCAGCAGCTACAGGACATTCTGGAATGGGGGGTGAACAGCGAGTGGTTTTGGTGCACATCAGCACCAATGATATAGTTATAAAAAAGGATGAGATTCTGAAAGCAGAATATAGGGAGTTAGGAAGCAAGTTGAAAAGTGGGATCTCAAATGTAGTGATCTCAGGACACTACCAGTGTCACCTGCTAGTCAGAGCAGAAATAGCAGCATATATCTGATGAATACGTGACTGGAAAGATGGTATGAGAGGAGGGTTTCAGATTCCTGGGACATTGGGACCAGTTCTAGGGGAGGTGGGACCAGTAAAAACAGTACATTCCACATTGTCGGAACTAATACCTTTCCTCTCTATTGCACAATTTTCTTTTTTAACAAACAATGCAACTCCAATGCCTTTTCCTCTTCATCTGTCCTTCCGAAATACTGATTACCCCTGGATGTTCAATTCCCATCTCTTGTTAACCTGCAACATTGGGCGAAATTCTCCTACCCGCCCCACCACATTTCTGCCCCGACCGGCCGGCGGGAGTCTCCGTAACACCGGCCGGTCAATGGGGTTTCCCATTGTGGGGCAGCCCCACGCCGTCAGGAAACCCCCCGGTGCCGGCAAAACGGAGACTCCCGCCGGCGGAGAATGACGCCCCATGTCTCTGTAATCCCGAGTATATCATATCCATTTACATATATTTACACAACTAATTCATCAACTTTATTGCGAATGCTCTGTGCATTAAGGCACTTTTTAACATTACCTTTCCCACTCGCACTATTTTTCATTGTGGCCCTGGTTGATTCTAGCCCTCGAAAGTTGCTGATTTCCCCTGAGAAGTCATTCCCCTCAACAGCATCCAAAGCGGTGTATCGATTTTGTGTGTATGGGTAGAGCTGAAACACCAAGTGGCAACAAACAGCAGTGGGGTTGCATATAGAGCCCAAAACGTGGTGGTGATGTTGGGAATGACATTAAACAGGAAATTAGAGATGCATGCAATAAGGGAACATATGGTGGATTTAATCTGCATATAGATTGAGCAAATCAAATTAGTAACAATACTGTAGAGGAGGAATTCCTGGACTCAATACAGGATAGTTTTACATTGAGGACCAATGAGAGAACAGCTCATCCTAGATTGGGTATTGTTTAATGAGAAAAGAATTATTGGCAATCTAGTTGTGCAAGGTCCTTGGAGATGAGCAACCATAATATAAACATAATAGGATAGAATTCTTCATTTAGATGGAGAGTGACACAATTGATTTTGAGACCAGAGTCCTGAATCTAAATAAAGAAAATTACAATTATATGAGGCACGCGTTGGCTATGATGGATTAGAGGATGGTGGATAGGCAATGGTAAACATTCAAAGAGCTCATGGGTGAACTGCAACAATAGTTCCTGTCTGGTGCCAAAATAAAACAGGAAAGGTGGCCAAACCAGGGCTTAAATGGGAAATTAGAGATTGTATTAGGTCCAAGGAAGAGACATACAAATTGGCAAAAAAATACAACAGATCTAAGGATTGGGACTGATGCTAGAGTACATTATAAAAGATTTAATAGCAGAGCATTTGGAAAACAGTGGCAGGGTCAGACAGAGTCAGTATCGATTTACGGAAGGAAAATCATGCTGCAAATCTACTGGAATTCTTCGAGGATGTAACTCCTAGAGTTGATGAGAGGGAGCCAGTGGATGTGGTTTATTTGGACTTTCAGAAGGCTTTCGACAAAGTCCGACGTAAGAGATTAGTGTGTAAAATTCAAGTGCATGGGATTGGGGGTAGTGCATTGAGATAGATAGAAAACTGGTTGGCAGGCAGGAAACAAAGAATAGGAATAAAATTGTATTTTTCCAAATGGCAGGTACAGCTGGGATCAGTGCTAGGACCCCAGCTACTCACAATATATATTAATGATTTAGATGAGGGAACTAAATGTAATATCTTCAAATTTGCGGATAATACAAAACTGGGTGGGAGGGAGAACTGTGAGAAAGATGCAGAGATGCGTTAACATAATTTGGACAAGTTTAATAAGTGTGGAAAATGCATGGACGGTGAATATAACATGGATAAATATGAAGTTATCCACTTTGTTCGGAAAACAGGAAGGTAGATTACTATTTGAATGGCTATAGATTGAGGGAGGGGAATGTACAATGAGACCTGGGTGTCCTCGTACACCAGTCACTGAATGTTAAGCATGCAGGTGCAGCAGGCAGTAAAGAAGGCAAGTCGTATTTTGGCCTTCACAGAGCGAGGATTTGAGTATTGGAGCAGGGATGTCTTGCGGCAATTATACAGGACCTTGGTGAGACCACATCTAGAATATTGTGTGAAGTTTTGGTATCCTTATCTGAGAGGGCATGTTCTTGCTCTAGAGGGAGTGCTACGAACATTTACCATACTGATTCCTGGGATGGCAAAACTAATGTATGAGGAGAGATTGAATTGGCTAGGATTGTATTTGCTGGAATTTGGAAGAATGAGAGGGGATCTCATAGATATCTGTAAAATTCTACCAGGACTAGACAGGGTGGATTAACACAGAATTTACAGTGCAGAAGTAGGCCATTCGGCCCATCGAGACTGCACCGGCTCTTGGAAAGAGCACCCTACCCAAGGTCAACACCTCCATATGATCCCCATAACCTAGTAACCCCATCCAACACTAAGGGTAATTTTGGACACGAAGGGCAATTTATCATGGCCAATCTACCTAACCTGCACATCTTTGGACTGTGGGAGGAAACCGGAGCTCCCGGAGGAAACCCACGCACACACGGGGAGGATGTGCAGACTCCGCACAGACAGTGACCCAAGCCGGAATCGAACCTGGGACCCTGGAGCTGTGAAGCAATTGTTCTATCCACAATGCTACCGTGCTGCACGAAGGGTGTTCCTGAAGGAGGGGTTGTCCAGAGCCAGCGGGGGTCACAGTTTAAGGATACAGGGTAATCCATTTAGGACAGAAATCAGGGGTTGTTTAGCACAGGGCTAAATCACTGGCTTTGAAAGCAGACCAAGGCAGGCCAGCAGCACGGGTTCAATTCTCGTACCAGCCTCCCCGAACAGGTGCCGGAATGTGGCAACTAGGGGCTTTTCACAGTAACTTCATTTGAAGCCTACTTGTGACAATAAGCGATTTTCATTTCATTTCATTTCATGAGGAGGAATTTCTTCACACAGAGAGTGGTGAGCCTATGGTATTCACTACCACAGAACATAGTTGAGACCAAAACATTGCATATTTTCACGAAAAAATTAGATGTGGCTCCTGGGGCTCAGAGAAAGCAGGAACAGGTTACTGAGTTTGGATGATTACCCATGATCATAATGAATGGTGGAGCAGACTCAAAGGGTCGAATGGCCACTCCTGCTCCTGTTTTTTATGCTTCTATTTTGCAAAGACGTACAGAAAAAAGACAAGCTCTCTCCAGAGGTTGGATAGGCCGAGGACTGTGCCTGTTTTGAGAAGCCCACACAAATCGTTGTGGTATGATGCTGGACGAGCTGAGCCGAGTACTATTGGTGATCATTGACAGCCAAAGTCAAAATGGGCCTAAAGGGCTGCACAGTGGCGCAGTGGTTAGCACTGGGATACACCACTGAGGACCCGGATTCGAATCCTGGCCCTGGGTCACTGTCCATGTGGAGTTTGCACATTCTCCCCGTATCTGCGTGGGTTTCACCCCACAACCCAAAGACGTGCAGTGTAGGTGGAGTGTCCATGCTAAATTGCCCCTTAATTGGAAAAAAATAAAATAATTGGGTACTCTAAATTTCGAACAAAAGAAAAAAAGAAATGGGCCTTTACTTTTACACCTCTAGTTTATTCCAGGGGCCCACTGGAGGCATGCATGGTGTCTCCTGTTGTGTTATGCTTCTTCATGTAGCATAAACTGCTTCCTTGATGTATGCTCTGACAAAGGAAGGTTCAGACTTGGAGATAGACTTGGAGACAGACTTGGGGGCAGCACGGTAGCATTGTGGATAGCACAATTGCTTCACAGCTCCAGGGTCCCAGGTTCGATTCCGGCTTGGGTCACTGTCTGTGCAGAGTCTGCACATCCTCCCCGTGTGTGCGTGGGTTTCCTCCGGGTGCTCCGGTTTCCTCCCACAGTCCAATGATATAGGTGGATTGGCCATGATAAAATGCCCTTAGTGTCCAAAATTGCCCTTCGTGTTGGGTGGGGTTACTGGGTTATGGGGATAGGGTGGAGGTGTTCACCTTGGATAGGGTGCTCTTTACAAGAGCCGGTGCAGACTTGATGGGCCGAATGGCATCCTTCTGCACTGTAAATTCTATGATAGGTTTAACATATTTATTGAACAGTTAACAATTCTCCTACTTGAGTTCAACTCTCCTGCTAATCTTGCTGTAGTAACTCAATCTAACTAACCAGTCTGCTCTAAGCCATGCGGTGGGTGTGATGCTTCTGATCTGCCCCTGTCCTTCTCTCTGAGTGTCACCTGTGGAAAGAGAAAGAGCATGTGTGCCCTGTCCTGATATATGGGTTGCCCCCTTGTGGTAGTGTCACCTCTGGATGTCTTGACTCCCATTGGTCGTGTCCTATTCTATGTGTTCATGAGCTGCATGTCTGCATGTCATAATGTCTCTGGTGCTCCCTCTAGTGTTTACTTACTTGTAGTGTATTTACATTAACCCCTTGTGTATTTACAATGATGCATATCACCACAACACCCAATCAGCCTCCCCGAACAGGTGCCAGAATGTGGCGACTAGGGGCTTTTCACAGTAATTTCATTGAAGCCTACTTGTGACAATAAGCGATTTTCATTTCATTTTTCATCAGCATCACGTCTTTACACCAAGATGGTGACCGATGCTTTCTTCAGGAGGAAATTTCAATACATTCGTTATCGTACTGATCCAGGCGGTCAATCGAAGGATTCGGGGTCATCGCTGGAATCCTCCAGGTACAAAGTGTGACACACTGCATGCAGGTGGCTATCAGGTCTCCCGTAGGCCAGCCAGTGGCTTTCATTAACTGGAAGGGATTCCATTTCATCAACATCCAACTGGTCTGTGGTCACTGCCAATGGATCCTGCAGGCATGTTCTTGGTACCCTGGAAGCGGCCGTGTTGACTACAAATTCAGTTACTCCCAGGTGCTCGAGGCTTTCCACTCTGCTGAATGCCTTCAAGTTTGGGTTCATAGTGACAAGGGCTCCTGTGAGGAATCCTCAGACAGAAGCCGAGGAAACCCGAGTCACCATGGAACAGACTACTGGTCTCCTGAAGATGAGATTCAGGTGCCTGGATCATTCTGGTGAAGCCTATCAATGTGCTCCAGTGTCTCTCAGATTATGGTCGGTTTGCAATTTGCACAACCTGACACTGCAGAGGTGGGGGGAATGCCCTGGCCAATGAGGATATAGTGGAGTGCGAATAATCTTCAGATGAGGAGGATGATGAGAATGCTGATAACCTGGTGCAGCATCTGGAAAGGAGGTACTGCATGGAAGATGCCATGATATAGATGATAGGGAGGTTTAAGTGGCACTTATACGTACATGTTTCAGATTACCATTCCCACATCATCCTCCTCATCAAATAAAAGTTCACTTTTAATCTCTACTGTCGCTGTTAGTACTACCTGGCAAGATCTGAGCCTTTTGTGGTAATACACTCTCTGCTGCCCTCTCTGTTGGGAAGGTCTAAATAAAGTTGAAAAATGGTGACCTACAGTTGAACACAGGCACACAAGAATTAAGAGCTGTAGTAGGCCATTGGGCCGCTCAAATCTGCCCCGCCATTCGATAGGATTGTGGCTGGTCTGACTGTGGCCTTAACTCCACTTTCCTATCTGTGCCCCGTAAAACTTGTCTCCCTTGTTGATCAAAAATCTATCTAGCTCATGTAAGGAGACCAAAAAACTTGACAAGATTCTGGGTGTAGTCCCGACTGTAACACTCAATTATTCCTCTTCCCCAACATTTCATTTGCCTTTCTAATTACATGCTGTACCTGCAGACCAGGATTTTCTGATCCATTTGCCAGGATAGCCAGATCCCGCTGGACCATCGAATTCTGCAGTCTCCCTCTCTCTCCCTATTCAAAACACCCACTGCTTTTCTATTCTTCCTGCCAAAATGGACAAGTTCCCATTTTCCCACGTTACCCTCCATCTGCCAAAATTCTACTCACTCACTCAACCAATCTAAAGCCTTTTGAATATTCTTTACGTCCTCTTGACAGTTTTCTTTCCTACATATCATTGGCAAATTTAGCAACTGTATATCTAACACCCCCATCCAAGCCACTGACGTAGAATGTGAATAGTTGAGGCCCCAGTACTGATTCTTGCGGCACTCCACCAGTAACAGCTTGCCAACTCGACAGTAACTCGTTTATCCTTACTCTCTGCTACCTCGTGGCTAACCATTCCTCCACCCACAATAATATGCTACCCCCTACACCTTGAGATCTTCATTTGTGTAACAATGATTTGTGTGGCACCTTACCGAACGCCTTTTGGAAATCCCTGTACACCAGATCCAAAGGTTCCTCTTTATTTCCCTTGCTTGTTACTTCCCCGCAGAAGTCTAGTAAATTAGCCAAACATGGGCGGCGCAGTGGTGCGGCGGTGAGCACTGCTGCCTACGACGCTGAGGACCAATCCCGGCCCCGGGTCACTGTCTGGATGGAGTTTGCACACATTCTCCCCATGTCTGCGTGGGTTTCACCCCCACTACCCAAAGATGTACAGATTAGGTGAATTGGCCACACTAAATTGCCCCTTAATTGGAAAAAATAATAATTGGGTACTTTAAATTTATAAAGAAAAATAAAATTCGTGAAACATGGGCCAGAATTTATCCCCCCCTCCCCCCCCCCCTCCCCCCCAGCCCCAGCCCCGTGAGCTTTTAGGTGGAAGGGCATGGGGCAGGCCACTCCAGACGTGGCCGCCGCCATGTTGTACGGCGAAGCCGCCGCGTGTCGCCGGCGTGCGCAGACATAGCTGCAGAATTGGACAATCCAGCCCTATGAGAACGGAAGGACTGAAAAACATTGTTTTGGAACTCTTAACCTTGATTTTGAGGAGGGTTGAGCAGTTGAAAAGATTGGGCTCTGTGCGCACATCATTTCAGATGCACAGTGAGTCAGCAGGCTAAGTAAATGACTTCGAACTTTGACTATCCCAAAAGTCCTGTTCTGTGCTCTCTCTAAGATGTGACGGAGTAATGGGGCTGAGGGGAGGGGTTTTCCGTCTGCGGAAACAAATCCTCTTGCTTTCCACAGGGGCAGGAATTCCGTAAGGCTGTTGCAGACATAAAGGCTGTCCGAGTATATGTCTGCTGGGCTGGGGAAGGAATCTGGGTGTTCCACTATATACGCGATGGCCGCAAGTTCTGCTGTCTGCGCGCCTAAGTGTCCTGGAAGTTTTAAGGCTATTTCTTCTCAGGCGCATCCCTGCACGGCCTCGACATAAATACCGCCACCTGTTATGCGCTTCCCATCCAATATTGTGGAAGATCCATCCACATATATCTTAATAGGCTCACACGTGTCTGTGTGCTGGGGGCTCTGGGTCGAACTACCTATCTTTCTGGCATTTCTGCAAGGGTGCCTCCTCCTACATTCTGTGGGTCGGGCAGGGCTTCTACGACCGAAGGGTCTAGACTCAAAACTGTGAGCTTTACATGCTCTCGCTCATCCAGGCTGTACATGGTCGCCTGCTGTTTTACTCTGGCAAAGAAATGGTGGGGGTCTGAGGTGGGGAGGAACGGTGCAATTTTCTCACACGTGTCCCGTAATTGGGTCACTGTTAAGGGGGTGGTGTACAAAAATTCCGTGTCATCTGCTGTGGCTGTGCGGTGGGTGGTTACAGGATTCATTGGAGCCTGAACTATCTGCTCTGTGGGGGGTTGGGGCGCTTTTCTTTTTTGGGGCTTTCCCTGCGCACATGTTCCCTGAACATATCTCTGCGCTGTTTCATTTAATTCTTCCCAATCAGGGCCGTCTTCCTTATCTAATTTTGCTCCGAAGGTTTCCTGGAAGCCTTTTTGGGCTGAAAGCAGCGATTGCAGCTCTGCAATCTGCTTCCGGCACTTTGCGTGGTCTAGTGAGCTTTGTCTTTGCTCCGCGGTGGCAGCATGGAGTGCTCTTAATGCTGCCTTCAGGTCACTACACTGCCTCTGCAATGCCTCTACCTGCTTCTCGGTTTCCTCTCGTACCAGGACTGCACGTTGCGTGTCCTGATTGATAGGCCCTTTCATACTGGGACTGGAAGCTGCTTAAGTGCACCAGACAAGACTGGTGTGCCCTTTTGGCGTCATCCACCTCTCCGTCTTTTGCTGCCAACTTCATCCTTAATTCTAAGTTCTCTTTTTCCACCTCGCTTACATCAACCTTACTCATTCGATGTATGCCTTCTACTTCTTTCTGGAGCGTCCTAACGACCTCCTCTGTGCCTCGCAACTGTGCCAAGCAGGACATGATTGCCATCGGCTTGCGAGCTTTCCCTAAGCTCTTCTTGGTGAATGTCGCTCAGGTTCTCCCACCAAGTATGTCCTATACTCCCGGGACCTGTTTCCTCATTGTCACAGAATTCGCTCCAAAGGGGCCATCCTTTCCCTTTGAGATATTTCCTGATTTCTTCCTCCCAAATGGGACATTGTCCCACTCTAATGCTGCTGGTCGCTGCGATCACAAATTCCTCGGGGTTCATGAGGCGTCACATTGCCATCTTTCCTATCTGAATGCTGCTCTTCAAATTTGGGACAGGGGTATTAAGGTAGTGCTGTAAATACGGGTACAGCTTTCGCTACTTTCCGAAGTACAATCTCCCGACAGTTTTGTCGCAATAAAAAAATCTATCAGTTTTACTTTATCGCCCTGTTAGTTACGCATGCAGACACACACTTGCGAATTATGAGTATTGATCAGAACTGCTTGAACGCTTGTGGTTATCTGTTCCCAATTGGTTCTCTAATTCAAATTCTTGGGTTCTCCCGGAGTGGTGAAGCCACTTCTAGATCGGGTCCCACCAGAGTCGCCAACTAATGTTGCTAACTTTGCGGTTGGTTCAATTGCTCTGTTTTATTACCTTTGCTCTCGAGTCGCCAGATATCTTTATGATACTGCCATAAGGTTCAAGTCCGAGTAATGATCAATAACTCAATACACCGATTAGTAAGATTCAAATCAAAGCACATTTATTATACACAGTAATCGCTACTCATGCACAAATTCTACATCTAAGCTACTTCTATAACTAACAGGCCTATACTTAACTTCGGACTGGCCCACCAGGTCAGGGGAACAAATGGCCTTTCGTTCAGGTTCTGAGTCTGCGGGATTCGAAGTTGGTACGGATTGGTAGCTAGGAGCACCTATCTCTTAGCGAGTGTTGAATTAAGACTTACTTCTTTTGGTGGTCATTGCACCGGTCGCGGTCAAGGTTGGTTTGCGTTGCTGGGTGACCCGGGCAGGACGAAGAGCCGAAGAGAGCGATTTGAACTTGGGGCTTAACTCCTATAGTCCCCAGGGGCTTCCTGCCTTTCGGGGCGGACCCTGTACCTGGTTCTAGGTGATTGGACTTTGTTCCAATCGCTTGGTTCGATTTCTCCAATACTGGAGCGGTTCCCTGATCGATGGGCAGTCTTGAGGTGTTCGTTAACCTCTTTTGTGTTGGCTCCTGCTGGCGCCCCCGGGGAGTCTGGCTTAGTTTTGAGTGTTCCAAATGTTGCCATTGTCCCCAGGGATTGCTCATTAGTATGTAGATGGCTGCTACATTATTATGCCGATGGTCGCTGGTATCGATGCTGTCTGGGCTTTTGCAGAGTTAAGTACACAGCAAACCTGCACCTGCTGGTTTCTGCCTGTGTTGGCTGAATTTCCCTTCAGCCTTTGCCGTTCGCCATTTTAAATCGGGAGTTGGCCAATTTAGGTGGCTACACCATTCAAAATATACTGCTTTTCTACTCTTCCTGCCATTTTGGATAAGTTTCCATTTTCCCACATTATAGTCCACCTGACAAATTGAGGATGATGAGGGTAAAGTAAATGTTTTCCTCACAATGATGGAACTAAATGCTCGTGAAGCGGTTTCTAAGGAGTATTGTCTCAGAGATCTATGCATTACGGAATAGTCAGAAACTAATGAGAATTATGGCAAGACTAAGAGTGAGATCGCCCTGTAACTCCGGGCACCTTGCCAACCTCTCCTCGCCTTGCCAATGCTCCCTTGAGCTCATGGAAATGGCCTCAGTTTGAACACACATCCTGCATCCACTGGCTGATCTGCTGGATACGATTCTCCAAGAGGGCTGTCGACCTCTTGATGGAGGAGGCCGAGCACACAGATGAGAGGGAGATGATAGCATTTGTGGGCTGAATGGACTCCTCTGCCGTCTGAAGCAGGGCGCCGATGCCCTCTGGAATCTCCACCGTGATGTTCACGCACCTTCGGCTTCATATCCAGATCCTGCCCCCTGACAGAGAACTGCGGAGGCTCCAGCATAAAACTTGAGCAGCAGGCACTTTGGAACAGCACCCCAGGCCAGCTGCTTCGTAGTCACTCACCATCCTGACTCGGAAATGGTACCGTGGTTCCTTCACCATTACTGGGTTGAAATCCTGGAACTTCCTCGATAGCAGCATTGTGAGTGTACCTATGTAAGATTGACTGCAGTGCTTCATAAAGGTGACTCAACACCACCTTCTCAAGGGAAATTAGGAATGTGTAATAAATGCTAACTTTGCCAGCCACACCCACATCCCGTAAAAGAATGAAATTCCTAAATGCTTCAAAGAAATATAATTTAATGCAGTCCTGTAATTCGCAACACAAACACCCTGTTCACCCTGTCCAGTGATCTGAAAAACATTAAAGGAATGTTGTAACCAGCTTCTAGTTTTCTCAAGAGGATGAGTAGCGTGTTAATGGGCCATTTTCAGAAGCTAAGATCTGTTGTGACTCTGCAATACATGCCTTAGTTCAGGCTTGTCCAACCCCTGGCCTGTGGTCGGCATTGTGGCCCACAAAGCACCTCGATGTGACCCCAGAGCGAGGATTAAAAATGCTGGTGATTCGGGTGAGTGAGGTTGTAGATCTTTGAAGGACACTACTCCTCCAATAACAGGCCTCTCCTCTCCTGCGTTTGTTGCTAATCGACTCACTAGTGAGTTCTCCACGCTTTCCCTCTGCTCCAGCTGCTCTACCCTGACTCTCGCTGTCTCCCCTGGCATTCGGTGCTCCCTTCGGTGGGCACCTGCACTCGGATGCTGCCCGGCCTCAGGCCTCATTCCAAGTCTCTCTTCCGTTTCCACTACACCTCTCACCGACCGGGTGGGTGAATTAGTGCGAGGGTGGGTGAATGAGAGTGAAGATAGGTGAGTAAGCATGAAGGTGAGTGAGTGAGTGAATAAATGTGAGTGAGCTAGGGTGTGAGGGTGAGTGAGAGTAGGTGAGTAAGAATAAGGTTGGATATCTGAGTGAGAGGGGGTGAGTGAATGTGTGAATGAGTGGGTGCGAGCAAATGAGTGATAGTGAGTGAAGTGAGTGAGAAAGTGAGTGAAGGTGAGTGAGAGAGTGAGTGAAGGTGAGTGAGAGAGTGAGTGAAGGTGAGTGAGAGAGTGAGTGAAGGTGAGTGAGAGAGTGAAGGTGAGTGAGAGTGAGTGAAGGTGAGTGAGAGAGTGAGTGAAGGTGAGTGAGAGAATGAGTGAAGGTGAGTGAGAGAGTGAGTGAAGGTGAGTGAGAGAGTGAGTGAAGGTGAGAGAGTGAGTGAAGATGAGTGAGAGTGAGTGAAGATGAGTGAGAGAGTGAGTGAAGGTGAGTGAGAGAGTGAGTGAAGGTGAGTGAGAGAGTGAGTGAAGGTGAGTGAGAGAGTGAGTGAAGGTGAGTGAGAGAGTGAGTGAAGGTGAGTGAGAGTGAGTGAAGGTGAGTGAGAGAGTGAGTGAAGGTGAGTGAGCGAGTGAGTGAAGGTGAGTGAGAGAGTGAGTGAAGGTGAGTGAGAGAGTGAGTGAAGGTGAGTGAGCGAGTGAGTGAAGGTGAGTGAGAGAGTGAGTGAAGGTGAGTGAGAGAGTGAGTGAAGGTGAGTGAGAGAGTGAGTGAAGGTGAGTGAGAGAGTGAGTGAAGGTGAGTGAGAGAGTGAGTGAAGGTGAGTGAGAGAGTGAGTGAAGGTGAGTGAGAGAGTGAAGGTGAGTGAGAGTGAGTGAAGGTGAGTGAGAGAGTGAGTGAAGGTGAGTGAGAGAGTGAGTGAAGGTGAGTGAGAGAGTGAGTGAAGGTGAGTGAGCGAGTGAGTGAAGGTGGGTGAGAGAGTGAGTGAAGGTGAGTGAGAGAGTGAGTGAAGGTGAGTGAGAGAGTGAGTGAAGGTGAGTGAGAGAGTGAGTGAAGGAGAGTGAGAGAGTGAGTGAAGGTGAGTGAGAGAGTGAGTGAAGGTGAGTGAGAGAGTGAGTGAAGGAGAGTGAGAGGGTGAGTGAAGGTGAGTGAGAGAGTGAGTGAAAGTGAGTGAGAGAGTGAGTGAAGGTGAGTGAGAGAGTGAGTGAAGGTGAGTGAGAGAGTGAGTGAAGGTGAGTGAGAGTGAGTGAAGGTGAGTGAGAGAGTGAGTGAAGGTGAGTGAGAGAGTGAGTGAAGGTGAGTGAGAGAGTGAGTGAAGGTGAGTGAGCGAGTGAGTGAAGGTGAGTGAGAGAGTGAGTGAAGGTGAGTGAGAGAGTGAGTGAAGGTGAGTGAGAGAGTGAAGGTGAGTGAGAGTGAGTGAAGGTGAGTGAGAGAGTGAGTGAAGGTGAGTGAGAGAGTGAGTGAAGGTGAGTGAGAGAGTGAGTGAAGGTGAGTGAGAGAGTGAGTGAAGGTGAGTGAGAGAGTGAGTGAAGATGAGTGAGAGAGTGAGTGAAGGTGAGTGAGAGAGTCAGTGAAGGTGAGTGAGAGAGTGAGTGAAGGTGAGTGAGAGAGTGAGTGAAGGTGAGTGAGAGAGTGCGTGAAGGTGAGTGAGAGTGAGTGAAGGTGAGTGAGAGAGTGAGTGAAGGTGAGTGAGCGAGTGAAGGTGAGTGAGAGAGTGAGTGAAGGTGAGTGAGAGAGTGAGTGAAGGTGAGTGAGAGAGTGAGTGAAGCTGAGTGAGAGAGTGAGTGAAGGTGAGTGAGAGAGTGAGTGAAGGTGAGTGAGAGAGTGAGTGAAGGTGAGTGAGTGAAAGCGAGTGAGAGAGTGAGTGAAGGCGAGTGAGAGAGTGAGTGAAGGTGAGTGAAGGTGAGTGAGAGTGGGTGAAGGTGAGTGAGAGAGTGAGTGAAGGTGAGTGAGAGAGTGAGTGAAGGTGAGTGAGAGAGTGAGTGAAGGTGAGTGAGAGAGTGAGTGAAGGTGAGTGAGACAGTGAGTGAAGATGAGTGAGAGAGTGAGTGAAGGTGAGTGAGCGAGTGAAGGTGAGTGAGAGAGTGAGTAAAGGTGAGTGAGTGAGTGAGTGAAGGTGAGTGAGAGTGAGTGAAGGTGAGTGAGAGAGTGAGTGAAGGTGAGTGAGCGAGTGAGTGAAGGTGAGTGAGAGAGTGAGTGAAGGTGAGTGAGAGAGTGAGTGAAGGTGAGTGAGAGAGTGAGTGAAGGTGAGTGAGAGAGTGAGTGAAGGTGAGTGAGAGTGAGTGAAGGTGAGTGAGAGAGTGAGTGAAGGTGAGTGAGAGAGTGAGTGAAGGTGAGTGAGAGAGTGAGTGAAGGTGAGTGAGAGAGTGAGTGAAGGTGAGTGAGAGAGTGAGTGAAGATGAGTGAGAGAGTGAGTGAAGGTGAGTGAGCGAGTGAAGGTGAGTGAGAGAGTGAGTAAAGGTGAGTGAGTGAGTGAGTGAAGGTGAGTGAGAGTGAGTGAAGGTGAGTGAGAGAGTGAGTGAAGGTGAGTGAGCGAGTGAGTGAAGGTGAGTGAGAGAGTGAGTGAAGGTGAGTGAGAGAGTGAGTGAAGGTGAGTGAGAGAGTGAGTGAAGGTGAGTGAGAGAGTGAGTGAAGGTGAGTGAGAGTGAGTGAAGGTGAGTGAGAGAGTGAGTGAAGGTGAGTGAGAGAGTGAGTGAAGGTGAGTGAGAGAGTGAGTGAAGGTGAGTGAGAGAGTGAGTGAAGGTGAGTGAGAGAGTGAGTGAAGGTGAGTGAGAGTGAGTGAAGGTGAGTGAGAGAGTGAGTGAAGGTGAGTGAAGGTGAGTGAGAGAGTGAGTGAAGGTGAGTGAGGGAGTGAGTGAAGGTGAGTGAGAGAGTGAGTGAAGGTGAGTGAGAGAGTGAGTGAAGGTGAGTGAGAGAGTGAGTGAAGGTGAGTGAGAGAGTGAGTGAAGGTGAGTGAGAGAGTGAGTGAAGGTGAGTGAGAGAGTGAGTGAAGGTGAGTGAGAGAGTGAGTGCAGGTGAGTGAGAGAGTGAGTGAAGGTGAGTGAGAGAGTGAGTGCAGGTGAGAGAGAGTGAGTGAAGGTGAGTGAGAGAGTGAGTGAAGGTGAGTGAGAGAGTGAGTGAAGGTGAGTGAGAGAGTGAGTGAAGGTGAGTGAGAGAGTGAGTGAAGGTGAGTGAGAGAGTGAGTGAAGGTGAGTGAGAGCGTGAGTGAAGGTGAGTGAGAGAGTGAGTGAAGGTGAGTGAGAGAGTGAGTGAAGGTGAGTGAGAGAGTGAGTGAAGGTGAGTGAGAGAGTGAGTGAAGGTGAGTGAGAGAGTGAGTGAAGGTGAGTGAGAGAGTGAGTGAAGGTGAGTGAGAGAGTGAAGGTGAGTGAGAGTGAGTGAAGGTGAGTGAGAGAGTGAGTGAAGGTGAGTGAGAGAGTGAGTGAAGGTGAGTGAGAGAGTGAGTGAAGGTGAGTGAGAGAGAGTGAAGGTGAGTGAGAGAGTGAGTGAAGGTGAGTGAGAGAGTGAGTGAAGGTGAGTGAGAGAGTGAGTGAAGGTGAGTGAGAGAGTGAGTGAAGGTGAGTGAGAGAGTGAGTGAAGGTGAGTGAGAAAGTGAGTGAAGGTGAGTGAGAGAGTGAGTGAAGGTGAGTGAGAGAGTGAGTGAAGGTGAGTGAGAGAGTGAGTGAAGGTGAGTGAGAGAGTGAGTGAAGGTGAGTGAGAGAGTGAGTGAAGGTGAGTGAGAGAGTGAGTGAAGGTGAGTGAGAGAGTGAAGGTGAGTGAGAGTGAGTGAAGGTGAGTGAGAGAGTGAGTGAAGGTGAGTGAGAGAGTGAGTGAAGGTGAGTGAGAGAGTGAGTGAAGGTGAGTGAGAGAGTGAGTGAAGGTGAGTGAGAGTGAGTGAAGATGAGTGAGAGAGTGAGTGAAGGTGAGTGAGTGAGTGAAGGTGAGTGAGAGAGTGAGTGAAGGTGAGTGAGAGAGTGAGTGAAGGTGAGTGAGAGAGTGAGTGAAGGTGAGTGAGAGAGTGAAGGTGAGTGAGAGAGTGAGTGAAGGTGAGTGACAGAGTGAGTGAAGGTGAGTGAGAGTGAGTGAAGGTGAGTGAGAGAGTGAGTGAAGGTGAGTGAGAGTGAGTGAAGGTGAGTGAGAGAGTGAGTGAAGGTGAGTGAGAGTGAGTGAAGGTGAGTGAGTGAGTGAGTGAAGGTGAGTGAGAGTGAGTGAAGGTGAGTGAGAGAGTGAGTGAAGGTGAGTGAGCGAGTGAGTGAAGGTGAGTGAGAGAGTGAGTGAAGGTGAGTGAGAGAGTGAGTGAAGGTGAGTGAGAGAGTGAGTGAAGGTGAGTGAGAGTGAGTGAAGGTGAGTGAGAGAGTGAGTGAAGGTGAGTGAGAGAGTGAGTGAAGGTGAGTGAGAGAGTGAGTGAAGGTGAGTGAGAGAGTGAGTGAAGGTGAGTGAGAGAGTGAGTGAAGGTGAGTGAGAGTGAGTGAAGGTGAGTGAGAGAGTGAGTGAAGGTGAGTGAGAGAGTGAGTGAAGGTGAGTGAGAGAGTGAGTGAAGGTGAGTGAGAGAGTGAGTGAAGGTGAGTGAGAGAGTGAGTGAAGGTGAGTGAGAGAGTGAGTGAAGGTGAGTGAGAGAGTGAGTGAAGGTGAGTGAGAGAGTGAGTGAAGGTGAGTGAGAGAGTGAGTGAAGGTGAGTGAGAGAGTGAGTGCAGGTGAGTGAGAGAGTGAGTGAAGGTGAGTGAGAGAGTGAGTGCAGGTGAGTGAGAGAGTGAGTGAAGGTGAGTGAGAGAGTGAGTGAAGGTGAGTGAGAGAGTGAGTGAAGGTGAGTGAGAGAGTGAGTGTAGGTGAGTGAGAGAGTGAGTGAAGGTGAGTGAGAGAGTGAGTGAAGGTGAGTGAGAGCGTGAGTGAAGGTGAGTGAGTGAAGGTGAGTGAGAGAGTGAGTGAAGGTGAGTGAGAGAGTGAGTGAAGGTGAGTGAGAGAGTGAGTGAAGGTGAGTGAGAGAGTGAGTGAAGGTGAGTGAGAGAGTGAGTGAAGGTGAGTGAGAGAGTGAAGGTGAGTGAGAGTGAGTGAAGGTGAGTGAGAGAGTGAGTGAAGGTGAGTGAGAGAGTGAGTGAAGGTGAGTGAGAGATCGAGTGAAGGTGAGTGAGAGAGTGAGTGAAGGTGAGTGAGAGAGTGAAGTGAAGGTGAGTGAGAGAGTGAGTGAAGGTGAGTGAGAGAGTGAGTGAAGGTGAGTGAGAGAGTGAGTGAAGGTGAGTGAGAGAGTGAGTGAAGGTGAGTGAGAGAGTGAGTGAAGGTGAGTGAGAGAGTGAGTGAAGGTGAGTGAGAGAGTGAGTGAAGGTGAGTGAGAGAGTGAGTGAAGGTGAGTGAGAGAGTGAGTGAAGGTGAGTGAGAGAGTGAGTGAAGGTGAGTGAGAGAGTGAAGGTGAGTGAGAGTGAGTGAAGGTGAGTGAGAGAGTGAGTGAAGGTGAGTGAGAGAGTGAGTGAAGGTGAGTGAGAGAGTGAGTGAAGGTGAGTGAGAGAGTGAGTGAAGGTGAGTGAGAGTGAGTGAAGATGAGTGAGAGAGTAAGTGAAGGTGAGTGAGTGGGTGAAGGTGAGTGAGAGAGTGAGTAAAGGTGAGTGAGAGAGTGAGTGAAGGTGAGTGAGAGAGTGAGTGAAGGTGAGTGAGAGAGTGAAGGTGAGTGAGAGAGTGAGTGAAGGTGAGTGAGAGAGTGAGTGAAGGTGAGTGAGAGTGAGTGAAGGTGAGTGAGAGAGTGAGTGAAGGTGAGTGAGAGTGACTGAAGGTGAGTGAGAGAGTGAGTGAAGGTGAGTGAGAGTGAGTGAAGGTGAGTGAGAGAGTGAGTGAAGGTGAGTGAGAGTGAGTGAAGGTGACTGAGAGAGTGAGTGAAGGTGAGTGAGTTAGTGAGTGAAGGTGAGTGAGAGAGTGAGTGAAGGTGAGTGAGAGTGAGTGAAGGTGAGTGAGAGAGTGAGTGAAGGTGAGTGAGAGAGTGAGTGAAGGTGAGTGAGAGTGAGTGAAGGTGAGTGAGAGAGTGAGTGAAGGTGAGTGAGAGTGAGTGAAGGTGAGTGAGAGAGTGAGTGAAGGTGAGTGAGAGAGTGAGTGAAGGTGAGTGAGAGAGTGAGTGAAGGTGAGTGAGAGAGTGAGTGAAGGTGAGTGAGAGAGTGAGTGAAGTTGAGTGAGAGAGTGAGTGAAGGTAAGTGAGAGAGTGAGTGAAGGTGAGTGAGAGAGTGAGTGAAGGTGAGTGAGAGAGTGAGTGAAGGTGAGTGAGAGAGTGAGTGAAGGTGAGTGAGAGAGTGAGTGAAGGTGAGTGAGAGAGTGAGTGCAGGTGAGTGAGAGAGTGAGTGAAGGTGAGTGAGAGTGAGTGAAGGTGAGTGAGAGAGTGAGTGAAGGTGAGTGAGAGAGTGAGTGAAGGTGAGTGAGAGAGTGAGTGAAGGTGAGTTTGAGGGTTAGTGAGAGTGAGTGAAGGTGAGTGAGAGAGTGAGTGAAGGTGAGTGAGAGAGTGAGTGAAGGTGAGTGAGAGGGTGAGTGAGAGTGAGTGAAGGTGAGTGAGAGAGTGAGTGAAGGTGAGTGAGAGAGTGAGTGAAGGTGAGTGACAGAGTGAGTGAAGGTGAGTGAGAGTGAGTGAAGGTGAGTGAGAGAGTGAGTGAAGGTGAGTGAGAGTGAGTGAAGGTGAGTGAGAGAGTGAGTGAAGGTGAGTGAGAGTGAGTGAAGGTGAGTGAGTGAGTGAGTGAAGGTGAGTGAGAGTGAGTGAAGGTGAGTGAGAGAGTGAGTGAAGGTGAGTGAGCGAGTGAGTGAAGGTGAGTGAGAGAGTGAGTGAAGGTGAGTGAGAGAGTGAGTGAAGGTGAGTGAGAGAGTGAGTGAAGGTGAGTGAGAGTGAGTGAAGGTGAGTGAGAGAGTGAGTGAAGGTGAGTGAGAGAGTGAGTGAAGGTGAGTGAGAGAGTGAGTGAAGGTGAGTGAGAGAGTGAGTGAAGGTGAGTGAGAGAGTGAGTGAAGGTGGGTGAGAGTGAGTGAAGGTGAGTGAGAGAGTGAGTGAAGGTGAGTGAGAGAGTGAGTGAAGGTGAGTGAGAGAGTGAGTGAAGGTGAGTGAGAGAGTGAGTGAAGGTGAGTGAGAGAGTGAGTGAAGGTGAGTGAGAGAGTGAGTGAAGGTGAGTGAGAGAGTGAGTGAAGGTGAGTGAGAGAGTGAGTGAAGGTGAGTGAGAGAGTGAGTGAAGGTGAGTGAGAGAGTGAGTGCAGGTGAGTGAGAGAGTGAGTGAAGGTGAGTGAGAGAGTGAGTGCAGGTGAGTGAGAGAGTGAGTGAAGGTGAGTGAGAGAGTGAGTGAAGGTGAGTGAGAGAGTGAGTGAAGGTGAGTGAGAGAGTGAGTGTAGGTGAGTGAGAGAGTGAGTGAAGGTGAGTGAGAGAGTGAGTGAAGGTGAGTGAGAGCGTGAGTGAAGGTGAGTGAGTGAAGGTGAGTGAGAGAGTGAGTGAAGGTGAGTGAGAGAGTGAGTGAAGGTGAGTGAGAGAGTGAGTGAAGGTGAGTGAGAGAGTGAGTGAAGGTGAGTGAGAGAGTGAGTGAAGGTGAGTGAGAGAGTGAAGGTGAGTGAGAGTGAGTGAAGGTGAGTGAGAGAGTGAGTGAAGGTGAGTGAGAGAGTGAGTGAAGGTGAGTGAGAGATCGAGTGAAGGTGAGTGAGAGAGTGAGTGAAGGTGAGTGAGAGAGTGAATGAAGGTGAGTGAGAGAGTGAGTGAAGGTGAGTGAGAGAGTGAGTGAAGGTGAGTGAGAGAGTGAGTGAAGGTGAGTGAGAGAGTGAGTGAAGGTGAGTGAGAGAGTGAGTGAAGGTGAGTGAGAGAGTGAGTGAAGGTGAGTGAGAGAGTGAGTGAAGGTGAGTGAGAGAGTGAGTGATGGTGAGTGAGAGAGTGAGTGAAGGTGAGTGAGAGAGTGAGTGAAGGTGAGTGAGAGAGTGAAGGTGAGTGAGAGTGAGTGAAGGTGAGTGAGAGAGTGAGTGAAGGTGAGTGAGAGAGTGAGTGAAGGTGAGTGAGAGAGTGAGTGAAGGTGAGTGAGAGAGTGAGTGAAGGTGAGTGAGAGTGAGTGAAGATGAGTGAGAGAGTAAGTGAAGGTGAGTGAGTGGGTGAAGGTGAGTGAGAGAGTGAGTAAAGGTGAGTGAGAGAGTGAGTGAAGGTGAGTGAGAGAGTGAGTGAAGGTGAGTGAGAGAGTGAAGGTGAGTGAGAGAGTGAGTGAAGGTGAGTGAGAGAGTGAGTGAAGGTGAGTGAGAGTGAGTGAAGGTGAGTGAGAGAGTGAGTGAAGGTGAGTGAGAGTGACTGAAGGTGAGTGAGAGAGTGAGTGAAGTTGAGTGAGAGTGAGTGAAGGTGAGTGAGAGAGTGAGTGAAGGTGAGTGAGAGTGAGTGAAGGTGAGTGAGAGAGTGAGTGAAGGTGAGTGAGTTAGTGAGTGAAGGTGAGTGAGAGAGTGAGTGAAGGTGAGTGAGAGTGAGTGAAGGTGAGTGAGAGAGTGAGTGAAGGTGAGTGAGAGAGTGAGTGAAGGTGAGTGAGAGTGAGTGAAGGTGAGTGAGAGAGTGAGTGAAGGTGAGTGAGAGTGAGTGAAGGTGAGTGAGAGAGTGAGTGAAGGTGAGTGAGAGAGTGAGTGAAGGTGAGTGAGAGAGTGAGTGAAGGTGAGTGAGAGAGTGAGTGAAGGTGAGTGAGAGAGTGAGTGAAGTTGAGTGAGAGAGTGAGTGAAGGTAAGTGAGAGAGTGAGTGAAGGTGAGTGAGAGAGTGAGTGAAGGTGAGTGAGAGAGTGAGTGAAGGTGAGTGAGAGAGTGAGTGAAGGTGAGTGAGAGAGTGAGTGAAGGTGAGTGAGAGAGTGAGTGCAAGTGAGTGAGAGAGTGAGTGAAGGTGAGTGAGAGTGAGTGAAGGTGAGTGAGAGAGTGAGTGAAGGTGAGTGAGAGAGTGAGTGAAGGTGAGTGAGAGAGTGAGTGAAGGTGAGTGAGAGGGTGAGTGAGAGTGAGTGAAGGTGAGTGAGAGAGTGAGTGAAGGTGAGTGAGAGAGTGAGTGAAGGTGAGTGAGAGGGTGAGTGAGAGTGAGTGAAGGTGAGTGAGAGAGTGAGTGAAGGTGAGTGAGAGAGTGAGTGAAGGTGAGTGAGAGGGTGAGTGAGAGTGAGTGAAGTTGAGTGAGAGAGTAAGTGAAGGTGAGTGAGAGAGTGAGTGAAGGTGAGTGAGAGTGAGTGAAGGTGAGTGAGAGTGAGTGAAGGTGAGTGAGCGAGTGAGTGAAGGTGAGTGAGAGAGTGAGTGAAGGTGAGTGAGAGGGTGAGTGAGAGTGAGTGAAGGTGAGTGAGAGAGTGAGTGAAGGTGAGTGAGAGAGTGAGTGAAGGTGAGTGAGAGTGAGTGAAGGTGAGTGAGAGAGTGAGTGAAGGTGAGTGAGAGAGTGAGTGAAGGTGAGTGAGAGAGTGAGTGAAGGTGAGTGAGAGTGAGTGAAGGTGAGTGAGAGAGTGAGTGAAGGTGAGTGAGAGAGTGAGTGAATGTGGTTGACACACAAAGACCATGAATCATGCAGTCAGTGGATTTTCAACTAAGATTGCCTGTTACCGCACAATTCAATATGCCTCAGCAAGCTGGAGCATTGAACACCCATGCACATCGATTACTGACATTTCTACTCTTCATATCCAATCCAGATACTCAAATATGGGACTGACCATTCTTCGAATGTTAATTGTAAATGTGTGTGTGTGAGAGAGAGGTGTGAGTGTTTGTGAGATGGTTGAGTGTGTGTGCGTCTGCGTGAGAGAAGCAAGAGAGCAAGTGAAGTGTGTGTGTGTGAGGGAGAGGGCTGAGAGTGTGAGAGAGAGAGAGGAGGATGTGTTGGAGAGATAAAGAGGTGTGTATGAGAGAGGTGTGTGTGAGAGAGAGAGGTGTATGTGTGTGCATGTGTGAGTGAATGAGAGGTGTGTTAGTTTGAGAGACTGGTGAATGTGTGTCTGCGTGGGAGAGAGGGAGAGAGGGTTATGTGTGAGAGAGTGAGGGGTATGTGTGAGAGAGTGAGGGGTATGTGTGAGAGAGTGAGGGGTATGTGTGAGAGAGTGAGGGGTATGTGTGAGAGAGCGAAGGGTATGTGTGAGAGAGCGAAGGGTATGTGTGAGAGAGTGAGGGGTATGTGTGAGAGAGTGAGGGGTATGTGTGAGAGAGTGAGGGGTATGTGTGAGAGAGTGAGGGGTATGTGTGAGAGAGAGGGAGATGTGTGAGAGAGTGAGGGGTATGTGTGAGAGAGCGAAGGGTATGTGTGAGAGAGTGAGGGGTATGTGTGAGAGAGTGAGGGGTATGTGTGAGAGAGTGAGGGGTATGTGTGAGAGAGTGAGGGGTATGTGTGAGAGAGTGAGGGGTATGTGTGAGAGAGAGGGAGATGTGTGAGAGAGTGAGGGGTATGTGTGAGAGAGTGAGGGGTATGTGTGAGAGAATGAGGGGTATGTGTGAGAGAGTGAGGGGTATGTGTGAGAGAGAGGGAGATGTGTGAGAGAGCGAAGGGTATGTGTGAGAGAGTGAGGGGTATGTGTGAGAGAGTGAGGGGTATGTGTGAGAGAGAGGGGTATGTGTGAGAGAGCGAAGGGTATGTGTGAGAGAGTGAGGGGTATGTGTGAGAGAGTGAGGGGTATGTGTGAGAGAGTGAGGGGTATGTGTGAGAGAGTGAGGGGTATGTGTGAGAGAGAGGGGTATGTGTGAGAGAGCGAAGGGTATGTGTGAGAGAGTGAGGGGTATGTGTGAGAGAGTGAGGGTTATGTGTGAGAGAGTGAGGGGTATGTGTGAGAGAGTGAGGGGTATGTGTGAGAGAGTGAGGGGTATGTGTGAGAGAGTGAGGTGTATGTGTGAGAGAGAGGGGTATGTGTGAGATAGTGAGGGGTATGTGTGAGAGAGTGAGGGGTATGTGTGAGAGAGTGAGGGTTATGTGTGAGAGAGTGAGGGGTATGTGTGAGAGAGTGAGGGGTATGTGTGAGAGAGTGAGGGGTATGTGTGAGAGAGTGAGGGGTATGTGTGAGAGAGTGAGGGGTATGTGTGAGAGAGTGAGGGGTATGTGTGAGAGAGTGAGGGGTATGTGTGAGAGAGAGGGAGATGTGTGAGAGAGCGAAGGGTATGTGTGAGAGAGTGAGGGGTATGTGTGAGAGAGTGAGGGGTATGTGTGAGAGAGTGAGGTGTATGTGTGAGAGAGTGAGGGGTATGTGTGAGAGAGTGAGGGGTATGTGTGAGAGAGTGAGGGGTATGTGTGTGTGTGTGCGCTTGTGTGAGTGAGAGAGTGAGGGGTATGTGTGAGAGAGTGAGGGGTATGTGTGAGAGAGTGAGGGGTATGTGTGAGAGAGTGAGGGGTATGTGTGTGTGTGTGCGCTTGTGTGAGTGAGAGAGTGAGGGGTATGTGTGAGAGAGTGAGGGGTATGTGTGTGTGTGTGCGCTTGTGTGAGTGAGAGAGAGATGTGAGTGTTTAAGGGACTGGTGAGTGTCTGCCTGCGTGAGAGAGAGAGAGGGGGGATATGTGTTTGTGAGAGAGGAGTCTGTGTGTTTGTGTGTGTGTAAGATTTGTATGTATCTGAGAGGGAGAGGGTGTATGTAAGAGAGAGGGGTGTGCAATGTGTGTGTGTGTGAGAGAGAGAGAGGGGCGAAAGGGAGGGAACAATGATGGCTGGATTCTAAATTCCTGAGACTATGGGCGGGATTCTCCGATTGCCGACGCCGAAGTCACGTTTGGCGATCGGCTGGAGAATCCTTCTTTACGCTGAAATTGGGGCGCCGCTGTTTTTGGGATGTTCCACCCCCTCAAAATGGCGAAATCGGTGAGTACGCCGTTGGAATGTCTGTCATAATCTGCACCCATGCACATCCTGAGGGAAAAGCAGGCAGTGACAGACACCCAAGTGAGCCAATCAACACACAGAACAGAACACGACCAATCACCAGACAGAACACCAGAGGGGGGCTTCCAACTATAAAACACACGAGGCATCAGCACTCTGTCTTTTTAAAAAAAAATGAAATGAAATGAAAATCGCTTATTGTCACAAGTAGGCTTCAAATGAAGTTACTGTGAAAAGCCCCTAGTCACCACATTCCGCCGCCTGTTTGGGGAGGCTGGTACGGGAATTGAACCATGCTGCTGGCCTGCCCTGGTCTGTTTTCAAAGCCAGCGATTTAGTCCTGTGCTAAACCAGCCTCTTCCACTGGTGACAACTGTAGTGACAGTCGGGGTGTACAAATCATTCAACACCTTCTACACGTAGATCAGAGCTAGCCTGGTCTAGATAGTTAATGTTAGTTTACCCAGAGTAGTAGAGAGTCAACCCACAGGCAGCAGTGTACTTCGTAACTGTAGTTCAATAAATCTTATTGAACCAATGCCTACGTTTGGTGTACACTTGATCATTTAACTGCATCGTGTTGCAGTCTGTGTTACCCCAGGGTGAATAACACAACATGATACCAGGCGTGGCTACTGCTTCTAAGCAATTTACCTTCGAAAATTTACTGACGACCAGCAACTGCCTTCCAGCGGCATGGAAAAGATCCTGGCACCTCCACAGCTCCGGATCTCCGGGAACCTTGGTGCCAACTGGCGGGTCTTCAAGACCATAAGACCATAAGACATAGGAGCGGAAGTAAGGCCATTCGGCCCATCGAGTCCACTCCACCATTCAATCATGGCTGATTTCAACTCCATTTACCCGCGCTCTCTCCGCAGCCCTTAATTCCTCGAGAAATCAAGAATTTATCAACTTCTGTCTTAAAGACACTCAACGTCCCGGCCTCCACCGCCCTTTGTGGCAATGAATTCCACAGACCCACCACTCTCTGGCTGAAGAAATTTCTCCTCATCTCTGTTCTAAAGTGACTCCCTTTTATTCTAAGGTTGTGCCCCCGGGTCCTAGTCTCCCCTGCTAATGGAAACAACTTCCCTATGTCCACCCTATCTAAGCCATTCATTATCTTGTAAGTTTCTATTAGAAATCTCCTAAACTCCAATGAATATAATCCCAGGAATTCAAGCAGAAATTCAGTCTATACCTTGAGGCCTCAGGCCTCGATGTGCGTCCGATGCCCAAACAATTGCGCTGCTACTGTCGACTGCGGGGGACCAGGCCATCCGAATCTTCAATTCCCTCACTTTTGCCAACAGTGAAGACAAGACCAAGTTCCGGACCGTCTTTGCCAAATTTGACAGTCACTGTGAGGTCGAGACGAACGAAAGCTTTGAGTGTTATGTCTTCCAGCAGCGCCTTCAGGTTAGGGATGAGCCTTTCCAGTCTTTTCTCATTCATCTTCGCATTCTAGCGCAATCCTGCAACTACGGTGACACTGCTGACTCCCTCATCAGGGATCAGATCGTGTTTGGCATCCACTCCGACGCCCTGCGGGAGCAGCTCCTAAAAATAAAAAATATGACCTTGCCAGTGGCCATCGAGACGTGCAAAGTCCACGAACAGGCGAAAAGTCGCTATTCCCGCCTAAGTCGGCAGAGCAGGACCAACTTGCCTCCCACGAGGCTGAGAGTGTACAGGCCATCGCCTGAATGCGGTGCCAGAGCATCGATGAAGGCGGCCATTTCGCGCGCATTTCCAGGGGTCTCACGCATGCGCACCACGGTCGGGAGAACGAAGCAGCCGAAAACTACACTGCGCAGGCGCGAACGGCGGCTGACTGCACTGCGCATGTGCGACAACGCAGCGAGCGTCACAACGTCAACGTGATGGCGTGCCCCAACTGCGGCACCGCCCATTTAAAGCGGCAATGCCCTGTAAGAGGCAGGCGATGTCTCAACTGCAAGAAGCTTGGCCATTATGCGGCTTTGTGCAGGTCTGCACCTCCGATAGGGGACCAGCGATCCCAGTTCCAACGCAGATGCGTTCGAAGTGTGCAGCAAGGGCTGCTGGATTTGGAACCTGATCCCATCACAGATCTAGAGGACGACTGCCCGGAGTCCCCATATCGAGTGGGCATCATCACCATGCATGACAAGGCCTCCTCGCATTCAGCAACACACACACCCATCCTCAACGTGGATTATGCGGACGAGTGGCGTGCCACAGTACAAGTCAACGATTGTAGCATCCGGTTCAAGCTGGACACCGGTGCTTCGACCAATCTAATATCCCGAGCAGATCTTGCTCGTATCCAGAGGCAGCCAACAATTCTTCCGCCGGCCTGCCAGTTGCTCGACTACAATTGAAATGCCATCACTGCGTTAGGGTCCTGCCACCTGCATGTATCCAACAAGGCCATCAAGGCCACTTTGCGGTTTGAGATCGTCAAGTCCAGCAAGGCTTCTCTGCTTGGTGCCCATGCATGCAGACTACTCCATCTCGTCCAGCGTGTACATGCCATGAAGATTTGGATGGCCTGGTCCCCCGCAGTTGACAGTAGCAGCGCGTTTTTCGGGCATCGGACGCACTTTCGAGGTATCAAGGTATAGACTGAATTTCTGCTTGAACCGGATGCTACAATCATTGACTTGTACTGTGGCACGCCACTCGTCCGCATAATCCACATACATCACCTCACGAATGGCTGGCAGAAAGGGCAATGCCCCCAAAACAATAATGTAAAGGATGACCTAACTGTTGTCGAGGGGATCCTCCTGAAATTGAATCGCACGCTAGACACCTTACATGTACATATCCATTCACTCACCAATTGCTGTATATAGTTACTTTTGTAAATATGTCGTATATGCTCTAAGCAGCTGACAATTTTGTTCAAAAAGGGGCGATGTCATAATATGCACCCATGCACATCATGAGGTAAAAGCAGGCAGTGACAGACACCCAGGTGAGCCAATCAACATACAGAACAGAACACGGCCAATCACCAGACAGAACACCAGACTATAAAACACACGAGGCATCAGCACTCTGCCCCTTTCCACTGGTGACAACTGTAGTGACACAGTCAGGGTGTACAAATCATTCAACACCTTCTACACATGGATCAGAGCTAGCCTGGTCTAGATAGTTAATGTTAGTTTACTTAGAGTAGTAGAGAGTCAACCCACAGGCAGCTGTGTACTTTGTAACTGTAGTTCAATAAATCTTATTGAACCAATGCCTACGTTTGATGTATGCTTGATCATTTAACTGCAACGTGTTGCACTCTGTGTTACCCCAGGGTGAATAACACGACAACGGCCGCAGAACATCACCTGAGGCCCAACTCCTAGCCATCCACCCCGTTACTCCCCCCAGCCCTGGCAGAAGCCCCCCCCGACCAGTGACGCAACTGTCAGAAAACAATGGCGATGTTGAACACTTTCCGTACCCTCTCTCTTCCTCAGCAACCATGACGCCGGTTTCATGATTTTTAAAAGCACGAGTGAACCGCACCATCGGGAACTCGGCCCATCGGAGGCAGAGAATACCGGATCAGGCCCACTAATGATATCCAAACGGTATCTACTGTACGTGCTTTTTGGACCGCATGGACGCCCCTGTCGAGGTGACGTAGAATTGCGATTTGGCATCAAATCGGTGCCCAACGCGGTTTTGGCGTCTGAGCCTATTCTCCGCCCAATCCCGTTTCCCGATTTTGCCGTCAGCCAACGGAGAATCCCACCCTGAGTGTCTGGCTTACTCCCTGTCTTAGGGTTCTCACTCACCCTCACCCTCCACATCCTTACCTTACTCACAGTGAGTGAGAGTGAGTGAGTGAACACTCTGACACTGGGAGTGAGCTGGTCACACACACTCCCACTCTTTCACACTCGAATAGTTGTCTTTATTCATTACTCATTTTAAAATTACCAATTCATTGTTTTGATTTGTTTTTGCTCAGCAAGTTGTTTCTTTTCATAGTTATTACAGTGCAGAAGGAGGCCATTCGGCCCATCGAGTCTGCACCAGCCCTTGGAAAGAGCACCCTACTTAAGCCCACGCCTCCACCCCATCCCCGTAACCCAGTAACCCCACCTAACCTTTTTGGACACCAAGGGCAATTTATCATGGCCAATCCACCTAACATGCACATCTTTGGACTGTGGGAGGAAACCCACACAGACACGGGAAGAACGTGCAGACTCCGCACAGACAGTGACCCAAGCCGGGAATCGAACCTGGGACCCTGGAGCTGTGAAGCAACTGTGCGAACCACTGTGCTGCCCGGCACCTATTTTAAAAACTCAGGTTTAATGTTGTGGAAAACCTTCATCTTTCCAAAAGTTGCTCATCGGCCCCCTGAATAGGAGGTCAAAAGGTCAGACAAGCCTGGGGCTTCTTTACCCTACATCATTGCAACCTGCTGTTCCTATTTGCACAGATTTGCCATCCAAGCCTGGACTTGGACTTTTCTGAAAAAGTTATTTTAGCTCCTCCGGAAACAGAGGAGGGCAGTAGAGCCCTCAATGTCTGCGGCCCTCAGGATGCAACCCCGGGCGAGCGCTGCTGGCGGGAAAATTGAATCCCGGCAACCAGAGAATTCCGATCGTTGTTAGGGGAGACGACAAAACCTACTGTAAGATGCAAAGTTGACGCTTGAGGTGGAACCAACAGTGTGAAGGATTTCTTGGGTGGTACTAAACTTTCATGGGTGCAGACTCGCTGCTCTTGAGGCTGCCTAAGGAAGAAAAGTGATTGTGCTTGTTCTTTCATCAGCTTGCACTGCCAGTTTCTCTAACCTAGTGGAAACATTCTTAATAAGAATGCACAAAATCACACAAAAGGCACCATCTGAGTTTAACTCAGAGTCAAGCACGTGGGATTGGGCTAAAGAACGATCAATGGTTATGTCAATGTATCCCTCACTGAGAATTATGGCAAATTTGGCGCATCAATGAAGCAAATACAGGACAACTGACTTCATTGACTTTGTGTTCTTCACATCATCATTGGATCCAGAAGCACTTCAGAGTCAATGAATTACATATTTTGAGTAGACTGTGCTAGTTTGCTGACAAATGTGGTAGCCAATTTTTTGTACAGCAAGATTTCGCACAGAGGAAATGAGATATTTCTAATACAAAATGGAGATAGTCATCAAAGTCGTAAAGCTTTGTCAAATTAGGCCATTTGGCCCATTGTGCCCGCTCTGCCATTGGATGATGGCTGATCTCATCCTGGCCTTAACTCTACTGTCCTGCCCGTTCTCCATAACCCTTCAACCCATTACCAATTAAACATCTGTCCAACTCCTCCTTAAATTTGCTCGCTGTCCCACCATCCACCACACTCTAGGGTAGCGAATTCCACAGATTCACAACCCTTTGGGAGAAGTATCTTCTCCTCAACTCTGTTTTAAATTTGCTACCTCTTCTCCTAAGCCGCTGATCTCTTGTTCCAGAATGCCCCACAAGAGGAAGCATCTGCTCCACATCTACTTTATTCATACCTTTTATCATCTTGTTTACCGCAATTTGATCTCCCCTCATTCTTCTGGACTCTAGAGAGTATAGGCCTAAACTGATCAACGTCTCCTCATACGACAAACCCCTCGTCTCTGGAATCAATCTAGTGAACCTCCTCTGATCTGTCTCCAAAGCCACTACATCACCAATAACAAAGCTCACTACTGTACCCTGACGGAGACGATTGGAGGTATTGGCTTGTCAAGGTTGGTGGAGTAGTGGATGAGGTGGAGGGCTGTTGTAGGCTGCAAAGAGACATTGATAGGATGCAGAGCTGGGCCAAAAAATGGCAGATGGAGTTTAACCCTGATAAGTGCGAGGTGATTCATTTTGGTAGAAAAAATTTGAATGCGGATTACAGGGTCAATGGCAGGATTCTGAGGAATGTGGAGGAACAGAGAGATCTTGGGGTTCATGGCCACAGATCTCTGAAGGTTGCCACTCAAGTGGATAGAGCCGTGAAGAAGGCTTATAGTGTGTTAGCATTTATTAACACGGGGCTTGAGTTTAAGGGACGCGGGGTTATGCTGCGACTATACATCACCCTGGTGAGACCACATTTGGAGTATTGTGTGCAGTTCTGGTCACCTCATTATCGGATGTGGAAGCATTGGAAATGGTGCAAAGGAGATTTACCAGGATGCTGCCTGGTTTGCAGAATGGGTCTGAGGGTCTTATGAGGAACGGTTGAGGGAGCTAGGACTTTTCTCTTTGGAGCAGAGTAGGATGAGAGGCGACTTTATAGAGGTTTATAAGATAATGAGGGGGATAGATAGAGTGGACATTCAGAGACTATTTCCTCGGGTGGGTGTAGCTGTTACAAGGGGGCATAACTATAAGATTCAGGGTGGGAGACATAGGAGGGATGTCCGAGGTAGGTTCTTTACTCAGAGAGTGGTTAGAGTGTGGAATGGACTGCCTGCTGTGATAGTGGAGTCGGACACTTTCGGAACTTTCAAGCGGTTATTGCACAGGCACATGGAGCACACCAGAATGACAGGGAGTGGGATAGCTTGATCTTGGTTTCGGACAATGCTCGGCACAACATCGAGGGCCGAAGGGCCTGTTCTGTGCTGTACTGTTCTATGTTCTATCTTTCCTCAAATAAGGGGACCAAAACTGTGCACAAGACTCCAGTATTGGTCTCACCAATACCTTGTACAGTTGCAACAACACTTACTTAACTTTATACTCTATTCCTTTAGCTATAAATGCCAACACTCCATTCACTTTATTTATTATCTGCTGTACCTATATCCTCTCTGCTTAGAAAGATTCCAAATCAAACTCTGTAATGATGTGATGAATGGAGTATAATTCTTTTGTAAATCAATTAGTTAATTGTTTTTTTATGACCCGTTAATTGATGTATTGGTGAAAGTTAAATCTCCTTTCTCTGGGGTTAATCACCTGGCAATGGTTGGGAATTTTAAGTAGCTATTGAATTTCTGTGGGACTGAAATAGCCTTCAGGGGTTCAGGCAATTCCCGTTACCTGGCCCTCCTCCCCCTCCTCAGCACCTCCTGGTTTGGACCCTCCACCCCTCCCCAACATGGTTGTGGCCATGTGAGTCAGCTTCAAAACCACGATACCTCAGAACCCATTTCCTGCTGTTATTCCTGACAGTTGGGTGAAGGGTCGTCATTCTTGCCTGGAACATTCAACAAGATTGTGATGACATTATACATCACTCCCAGGATCTCGACTGCGACTCGGCCCCGCTACCGCTGCTAACGAGGATGGAGAATTTGACGTGCTGATCGCTGCAGCAGGATTCTTTACTCCTGCCACTTGTCAATGGAATATCACGATGAAGCCATCCCATGCCACAGGGAAACCCATGGGCTGGGGGTGCATTGCCAGTGGCAACAGAGAATCCCTATTGCTAGCGAACGACTGAAGAATCCCAGCCCCCATTCACTCGAGTGGGGAACGAAGAATCCCGTTGCCATGAACAGGCGGAAAATTCTGCCCAGAAGACCCATTTGTTGTGTTGGGTGCTCTGGATCCGGGGAACACATACAGGTCACCAACACGTGAAATAGTGCAACACTATTTTATTGAATCATTAACTGTTTCACATACTATGACTGTCGGTTAACACGATACTAGCTTTAACTAAAGACTTTTGCCTTGTCCTATCCAGTCGATGCACTCAGCACATAGTGAATGTCTGTGCTGCAGGCTGTGAGCTCTGTCCTCCTAGCTAGCTGCAGCTCGAAGGAGCGGGAACTCTGATGCCCCCTGTCTTTATTGTGCGTGTGCTCTCACTGGTGATTGGCTGCGGTGTTGTGTGTGTTGATTGGTCCCACTGTGTGTCCACCAGTGTGTGTCTGCACTATGATATACTGGTGTATATTATGACATCCCCCCTTTTATAAAATAATGTACGCGTGTGGCAATAAATAGTGTATGGTGAGAATGTCCCTGACTACGTGTGTGAGAAAGACACATTTACAGGACTATCTGCATGAGAATTAATCTATTTACATGGGAAGGTGCCTGGTGCAGAAAAACAGTATGTCACAAGAGTAACGAGATGAACACAATATACAAACCACGTAAACGATTAAACGGAAGAACAGAACAAATCAGAAAGTCCATAAGTCCACAAAGTTCACAAATTAAGTCTCTGAGGTGGGCGAGGAATTCTGGTTGACCGCCTCAAGGGTGGGTCGGGAGCTGCCGGCTGAGGAGCGGGCTAGACCCCGTCAGAGTGAGGAGGATGCAGAGTGACCGGGATCTCTGCATAGTCCATGGCAGGGTCAGCAGGAGGGCGAGGCGACAGTGGAGGATCACGTAGCGAGCGGGGAACGAGACGAAGGGCGCGTCGATTGCGGCGTAGAATGGAGCCATCCGGTAGACGAACCAGGAACAAACAGGGGGCCACCTGCCAAAGGACCACAGCGGTTGCAGACCAGCCACCATCCGGAAGATGGATGCGGACGTTGTCATCTGGAGCCAGAGCAGGGAGATCAGCTGCAGGGGAGTCATGAGCTGCCTTGTGCTGTGCACGAGACAGCTGCATCAGTCGAAGGACCGGAACCTGGTCGAGGTCTGGGACATGAATGGACGGCACCGTCGCCCTCAGGGTGCGACCCATGAGCAACTGGGCTGGCGACAGACCAGTGGACAGTGGGGCAGAGCGATAGGCCTGCAAGGCGAGGTAGAAATCGGACCCAGCATCGGCAGCCTTGCAGAGGAGCCATTTGACTATGTGGATGCCCTTCTCCGCTTTGCCGTTGGATTGGCGGTACAAGGGACTGGATGTCACATGCACAAAGTTGTACATCCTGGCAAAGTTGGACCATTCCTGGCTTGTTAAGCAGGGGCCATTGTCCGACATAACCGTGAATGGGATGCCGTGTCGAGCAAAGGTGTCCTTACAGGCACGGATGACTGCAGACGATGTGATGCTGTGCAACCGTATCACCTCCGGGTAATTTGAAAAGTAGTCCACAATCAGGACATAGTCTCTACCCAGCGCATGGAACAGGTCGATGCCCACCTTGGTCCAAGGTGACGTGACCAACTCATGGGGCTGCAGGATCTCACGTGGTTGGGCCGGCTGGAAGCGCTGACAAGTGGGGCAGTTGAGCACTGTGTTGGCTATGTCGTCATTAATGCCGAGCCAGTACACTGCCTCTCGTGCCCGTCAGCGGCACTTTTCCACGCCAAGGTGGCCCTCGTGTAGCTGTTCCAGGATGTGCTGGCGCATGCTATGCGAGATGACAATGCGGTCCAGTTTCAGGAGAACCCCGTCTACTGCCGCCAGATCATCTCTGACATTATAGAACTGAGGGCATTGGCCCTTGAGCCACCCATCTGTTAGGTGGCGCATGACACACTGTAGCAAAGGGTCAGCTGCCGTCTCGTGGCGAATTTGGACGAGGCGTTCATCCATGGCAGGTAGATTGGAGGCCACGAAGGCCACATGGGCGTCAACCTGGCAGAAGAATCCCGCTGGGTCACACGGAGTGTTGACTGCCCTGGAGAGAGCGTCAGCAATGATGAGGTCTTTGCCTGGGGTGTATACCAGCTGGAAGTCGTATCGCCGGAGCTTGAGAAGAATACGCTGGAGGCAAAGGCGTCATGTCGTTCAAGTCTTTCTGTATTATATTGACCAGCGGCCGATGGTCAGTCTCGACGGTGAATTGAGGAAGTCCGTACAAATAATCGTGAAACTTAACCACACCGGTCAGAAGGCCCAGGCACTCCTTTTCTATCTGCGCGTGGCGCTGTTCCGTGGGGGTCATGGCGCGTGACGCATATGCAACGGGGGCTAATGATGAGGCCTCATCGCGTTGCAGGAGCACTGCCCCAATGCCGGATTGACTGGCATCGGTCGAAATTTTGGTCTCTTTTGCTGGATCAAAGAAAGCTAAGACCAGGGCCGTGGTGAGTTTGGTTTTGAGTTCTCTCCATTCGCGCTCGTGGGCAGGGTGCCATTGGAAGTCTGTCATCTTCCTGACCAGGTTACTGAGAGCCGTGGTATGAGAGGCGAGGTTAGGGATGAACTTCCCTAAAAAGTCGACCATGCCCAGAAATCGGAGGACCGCCTTCTTGTCCTCTGGCGTTTTCATGGCTGTGATAGCAGCCACCTTGTCCGCATCCGGCCGCACACCCAGCTGGGAGATGTGGTCCCCGAGGAACTTGAGTTCCATCTGACCAAAAGAGCACTTGGCCCTATTGAGGCATAGGCCCTGCTCACGTATGCGTTTGACCACGCGCTGGAGGCGACTAACATGCTCCTGCGGGGTGGTGGACCAAATGATTATGTCGTCGACATAGACGCGAACACCTTCAATGCCTTCCACCATTTGGTCCATGATCCTATGCAACACTTCTGAAGCAGATATGATCCCAAACGGCATCCTTTTGTAACAATATCTGCCAAAGGGGCTACTAAATGTACAAAGTTTCCTGCTGGATTTGTCGACTGGATTTGCCAGAATCCTTTTGAGGCGTCGAGTTTGGTGAAGAGCTTGGCGCGAGCCATCTCACATGTGAGCTCTTCGCGCTTGGGAATTGGATAATGCTCCCTCATGGTATTGCGATTCAGATCCTTGGGATCAATGCAAATTCTCAATTCGCCGGAAGGCTTTTTTACGTATACCATGGAACTGACCCAGTCGGTTGGTTCCATGACTCTGGAGATCACTCCTTGGTCCTGGAGGTCCTGCAGTCAGGCGTTCCTAAAGGGGCGCTGGGACCCTGCGAGGTGCGAGCATCACAGGCATGGCATTCTGTTTCAATAAGATCTTGTAGGTATATGGGAGCGTGCCCATGCCTTCGAAGATGTCGTGGTGCTGGTCGATGATGGCGTCGAGTTGCGCCCTGAAGTCAGTGTCCTGAAAGGCAGACGTGTCATCAGGAGAGAGAGAGTGAACTCTCTGAACTAGGTTCAACAGCTTGCATGCCTGCACGCCAAGCAGGAAGGCTTTCGAGGAGCCCACGGTTTTAAAGGGAAGGATGGCTTTGCGTGACCTGTGCGTCACTTCAAGTTGGCACGAGCCGCTAACAGCAATGACATTGCCATTGTAATCCAATAGCTGGCAGGCTGATGGAAGGATGGCTGGTTTTACAAAAAGGCTTTGGAAGTCAGACCACGCAATGAGATTGGCGGAGGCACCAGTGTCCAGGCGGAATCGTATTTGGGACCGGTTGACCGTCAGGGTGGCACACCGCTCATCGTCTGGATCGATGCTGTATACCGACAGTGGCTGGTGTCTTTGCTTCGGGGACAGCCTGTTTTTTGTCACAATACCGACTCGAAAAGGTGCCTTCGGGTCCTCGGTGTCACTATTGTGTGGGAGGTCGGAATCGGACTCGGTGACCGTGGGTTGAATTGCCCGGACATTCCTGCGAGGCTGGCTGAAGCGATATGAATTGGCAGGCTGTGCTGCTCGGCAGAAGGCAGCAGAGTGGCCAAGTCTGCCACATCTTGGGCATTGTCGAGATTAAGCAGGGCATTGCCGTTTTAAATGGGCGGCGCCACAGTTGCCGCACAAAGTAGCGCCAGCACGTTCGCTGCGCCACTGCGCATGCACGGTGCAGCCTGCGCATTGCGTTTGTCGACGTTGCCATCCCCTTGTTTGGTGCGCACAAGCGCTGGAGTCCGCGAAAAGCGCGCGAAATGGCCGCCCTCATCCAGGCTGAGGGCCCTGGAGTTGCTCAATCACTTGGACCCGTTCCGCCTCGTGGGGACCTTGCCGCGCCATTTCAGACGCTTGGATGTGGGAATACCGACTCGTGCCGTTTTCGTGTAAGACACAGGTCTCAATGGCGGTCGCTAGGGTGAGCTGCTTTACTTTGAGGAGCTACTGTCGTAGGGGGTCCGACTGAACACAGAAAACGATCTGGTCGCGTATCATGGAGTCGGAGGTGGGCCCGTAGCTGCAAGACTGCGCAAGGATGCGGAGGTGCGTGAGAAAGGATTGGAAAGGTTCTTCCTTACCCTGCAAACGCTGTTGGAACACGTAGCGCTCAAAACGTTGACCTCTATGCTGCAGTGAGTGTCAAACTTGAGGAGGACCACTTGAACTTTGTTTTATCTTCATCATCCGCAAAGGTGGGAGAATTGAAAATGTGGATGGCATGGTCTCCGGCCATGGAGAGGAGGAGGGCAATCTTCCTGGTATCCGAGGCGTCCTCCCTGTCTGTGGCCTCAAGGAAGAGCTGGAAGCGCTGTTTGAATATCTTCCAGTTGGCCCCGAGGTTGCCGGTGATGGGGAGTGGCGGCGGCGGGCTGATGTTGTCCATGTTGCAGGATGACGGAATGCTGGCGGAAGGCAGATCACTTGCAGGTAGGTCTAAGAAGTGCTAATATCCCTCAACTCCTGGTATCATGTTGTGTTGGGTGCTCTGGATCCGTGGAACACATACAGGTCACCAACACTTGAAATAGTGCAACACTATTTTATTGAATCACTCAGCACATGGTGAATATCTGTGCTGCAGGCTGTGAGCTCTGTCCTCCTAGCTAGCTGCTACTCGAATGAGCGGGAACTCTGATGCCCCCTGTCTTTATAGTGCATGTGCTCTAACTGGTGATTGGCTGCGGTGTTGTGTGTGTTGATTGGCCCCACTGTGTGTCCATCAGTGTGTGTCTGCACCATGATATACTGGTGTATATTATGACACCATCTGTTCGCCCTTCCTAATTTCTAATTGCTCTCAGCAATGCCAATATGAAGCAACAAACCAGAATTCCTCAGTGTTAAAACAAAGAGCAAGCTCCTACAGATACAAGCAATGGGCCACATTTCTCCTTCAGGTGAATGGAATTATTTTATAGCCGGAAAGTTTTAAACTGCATTGGCTGGAATTCTCCGGCCTTCCGCTGATGGCGGGATTCTCTGGTATTGCTGGCAGCGCATCCCTGCCCGCAGGTTGCCTGGCAGCATGGGATGGCTTCAATGGGAAATCCACTGGCAGCGGCAGGAGTAGAGAATCCCAAGGCCAGTGAACTGCGCCCCAAATTCTCCGTCCTCGCGAGCAGTGGTTGCGGGGCAGGCTCGCAACGGAGAATCCCGGAGCGTATTTACCTTTGGCCCAAGAAAGACAGTGAGGAACCTCAAGCAGAACAGAGGTGATCAGTGCATGGGCTCAGGCACTTAGTCATTTCAGGCTTAATTCTGGAAAGACACATGAGAGGTTTGATATGAGATGGTGATTACACTAATTGATAATTCTTTTTGCAATATATGGATGAATAATCCAGCAATTCTGGGTGTTTTAGTGCACTTCACTCCAAAGTAAGTTCCACTTTCATGATATTGAAATAATACCTTTGTTTCTTAATCTTTAATTAGGGAAATTTAATTAGGGACAGTCTTCAATACAACCATTATAAAGAGGACATACTAACGTGCATGGGAACTGATTAGTGATATTAAAGGCTTCGACACATCCTTACTCATTTAGACATTTGCAAAGAAGTGATAAAATACCTGGTTCGCAGCTCCTTGAAATTTTATTAGCTCCATTATGCATTTCCTAAAGCTTCAATGCCCCACAATAGTTTTTAATTAAACTTTCTAAAAGAACTCTTAACTTGATAGATCAGCCCCCATTTCTCTTTGTTACTAAGATGGAGAGCAAATTTGCCTTCTCCTTATTTGCCTTTGGAGCTTAGTTTGCTACAATGGTAACAATTGGTGTACCAGTTTGGAACCTGCAGAAGTCACAAACATGGTGTTGAAGTGTTCAGCTTTCTTTGAACTGACTCTGCTCTCTCCCGCATGCCCTTTGCCTTATCATCACTCTCTGCATCTTCAGAAGATTCTTCAAACTTTACTTGGTGCATCATGTTTTCTAATCTCACTCTTCATTCTTCTCCTGCTATCTGGTCTCCGTTCTCAATTCTATCAAGCACCTTGTTAAAAATAGGACTATAAGTTGTTGCTGATGACCATCATGTGTATGAGTGCTGGACACTATTCATTTGCTTATTTGATGTGTGGTTAGCATTGGGCATTTCCTTTCATATCTTCGAAGTTTTGTTTCTCATCTACCTGTCTCCCTGGCTATGTTCTTATGCCAGACATCATCTGAAGATGATAATATGTTCTTGTACACATCTGGGAAAACCTGATGTCTACGAGTGGCACATTTGATGGAGGTCTCCTCATGCAACCCCAGTGCCCTGTCAGGTGGTAAAGGCACTGCCCCTTGTAGTCAGCATTTGTAGGTTACATCTTATGGACTGCCTGACATGGCAAATGTCCCCTACTGTGACTTACAAGAGTCCAGTATCAAAATTCCATGCTGTGGTAACTTTCACTTTTACTGGAAGAGCTGCCCCTCTCCCAAATATTGCCCGAAAGCCACTGGGGAGAAATTGGTGCATCCAGCTTGTTACAAAGTGAAGCAAGACTCACTAAAATGTCCAACTATGCAGAGGAGAATCTCTATTTGGGGGCCCCTCTGATGGTTGTGATCAAGACATCACAGGTGTCATTAACACTTGTCTGCTCATGAACTTGGCTTTGTCATCGAAATCACTAGAACAGTGTCAGATGTGGCTCAGTGAAGGGGTTAACATCACTGAACGCAGGAGCATTGAATGAGAGTTGATTACAGCAGAGTTCCCCTGGGAAGCTGCTGTGAAGTTTCCACAGCTACAGATGGGTGCACAAATCAAATGAACAAGGGGCAAGAGAATGGGAACTTTGATAAGTTGCAAGGAGGTAGCCACAACAACCAAGGTCTGCAGGTGTGGATGGCAGAACCATAAAGCGTGCTTCGCGAGTAACTGAATATTATAATTAGACAGGCATTTAAGAGGCTATAACTGGTTAACTATATTCACCTAACATAAATTAAGTAATTACAACTATTAGCTGTAATTGGAGGTCAATGACTTCAGGAAAAATGCATACTTGTGATTGGTATATGGAAATACTTGCCAGAGAACCAAAGGTATAATTACTATTGACATTCAATGGCATTACCATCGCTGAATCCCCCACAACAAACATCCTGGAGGTTACCATTGATCAGAAACTGAACTGGACTGGTCACATTAATACTGTAGCTACCAGTGAAGGTCAAAGGCTAGGAATCCTACGGTGAGTAACCCATCTCCTGACCCCTCAAAGCCTGTTCACCATCTACAAGTCAGGAGTGTAATGGAATACTCTCCGCTTGCCTGGATGAGTGAAGCTCCAACAACACTCAAGAAGCTCAACACCATCCAGGACAAAGCAACCCACTTGATTGCTCCCCCTTCCACAAACATTCAAACCCTCCACCACCGATGAACAGTGGCAGCCGTGTGCACCATCTACAAGATGCACTGCAGTAATTTGCCAAGGTTCCTTAGGCAGCACGTTTTAAACCCATGACCCCTCCCATCTAGGAGGACAAGAACAGCAGATACCTGGGAGCCCCACCACCTGGAAGTTCCCCTCCAAGTCACCATCCTGACTTGGAAATATATCGCCGTTCCTTCACTGTCGCAACATCCTGGAACTCCCTCCCTAACAGCACAGTGGGTGTACTTCCACCTCAAGGACTGCAGTGGTTCAAGAAGGCAACTCACCACCTCCTTCTGAAGGGCAACTAGGGGTGGGCAATAATTGCTGACCTAACCAGCGACGCCCACATCCCGTCCGTATGCCATGTTGGGAAATGAGTATTACGCAGTCAGTTGCATTTTTGACAGTTTAATTAGAATACTGGAAATAATAAAAGGTTATTTGTGTTTAAAGTTTACAAACCTGGTGACTGCAGGTTATTGGGCTAAGCCAAGATTTCAGGTATTTTAAAATAACATCTAATTTCACGTATGTTGCGACTCCGGGCCAAGTGGGGCTGAAATTAGCTCAGGGGGTCATGACAGAGGCGGGGGTAGAGGGGATAATTTTATGTGAATGAGTAAGAGGAAAACTTCATTCTGGAGGCACGCTTTGTGTTACAGGGGACATTGTGCTTCTGCCCTCAATTTTGCCATCTATCAATTGAAAATTTTCCATTATTTTGACAACGCCAGGAAATATTAATTGACAGTCAGAAGCACTTTTCCATCTGAGGAGGAAAATTCTAAAAGCTGAACATTCTCATCTTTGAGCATGATACACTGTCGGGATGTTTTGAAATGAAACTTCTACTGTTGTTAGCTCTAACCAAATAGATTCTGTCCTTGGTCCCTCTTGGACACCTTCCCTTAGCATCACTGTAGCGTCCTCCTTAATCAATAGGGCCACTCCTCCTCCTTTCATTGTTCCCTATCTTTCTTGAACACCTTGTATGCAGGATTATGTAGTATCCAGTCCTGCCCCTTATGGAACCAGGTTTCCATTAGTGCAACAAGACCATATCCTCTAGTGGCTATCTGCACCTGCAGCTTACCAATCTTAATTACCATGCTCTGTATACTGTAAATCTATTTAAGACTTTATTGCATTACCACTTGCTCTGATTGTTTCTAATACCTTACGATTTCTTGCTCTCATGCCACCTGCATGTCTCAATCCTTTGTGCATCTAATTTATCCTTGCTTATTTTCCATCCCAGTTCCCAGACCCCACCAAGTTAGTTTAAACTCCCACCAATTGTCTGATCAATGCACCCTAACAAGGACTTTGGTTTAATTGCAACCCCCTTGGCCTGTAGAGGTGCACTCCCTCTCAGAACCGAAGACTGGTTGAAGAGTGAGATGCGCTCAGGGGATTCCAGCACTCTGGTTGTCTTTAACTGCCTAATGGTGACCCATTACCTCCGTGTCCCTAAGCTGCATGGCGGCCACATCCAGAAATGTGCTTTTCATGAAGTTGTCAGCCTCACCGATGATCCGCAGCGACTCCTGAAGCTCTGAAATCTGGAGCTTGAGCTGACGGCACTTCCTGAACATGTGATGGCCCAGAAAGTGAGAAGCACCCTGAAGATGCCTCATGGAACAGGATGTGTGATGCGACCATCAATTCACTGAGAGACACGTTGAGAAGTAAACCGTGGTTTTAATGAGCTTACAACTGAGCCTGCCTGTGACCGGTACAACAATGAATGCGGCCCTGCAGGTCAGCTGCCTTTATGCTTCCTGTAAGAGGTGGAGCCATGGGCGAGCCCGTACATGCCCCGACATATCCCTCTGTGGGTGAAGCCATACAATGGCCCATAGGTGGAGCCCACAGGGTTAAACACATAATGTAACATGATACAGCAGTAACATGATATCACAGTGCACTGGTGAATTAACAATAGTTCCATTCACCACATTCACCCCCTGTTTTAAAAAATGAAGTCCGGCGGGGGTGACGGGTTTACAGATTCAGTCGGTCTGGTGCCCGGATTGTACGTTGCGACCGTCAATGCACTGGTGTTGCAGCCATTTCGGGTGGTTGTGGAGCTGGGCCCGGAGCAGGCACAGGCGTGGACTCCTGGAGCGGCTCTTCCGGAGCTTCATTCCTGTGGACCGGTGCGGCGGGTGGGAGGGAGTGCGAGAACCATATCGGGGTTGGGGCGCTGAACATGGGAGGTTGGATAGGGGTAGGGGCGCTGAACATGGGAGGTTGGACGGGACCTAGTGTGGGGGATGCAGTAGTGGGCGTGGTGTCGGAGCCTGCGGGCGCCAGGTCCCGGAGGGAGACGGTATCCTGCCAGCCATCGGGGTGTCTGATATACGCATAGTGTGGTTGGAGTGCAGGAGCTGGATCCTCTCTACCAGGGGTCGGTCTTATGGCTCCGAACATGTTTTCGGAGGAGGACTGGACCCGGTTTCATCAGCCAGGGTGGAAGCGAGGCCCCTGAGGTAGCTCCCCTAGGGAAAACAAACAAGCGGTCATGAGGGGTCTGGTTTGTGGCCATGCAAAGGAGGGACCTGATAGAGTGGAGCGCATCGGGGAGGACCTCCTGCCAGTGAGAAACCGGAAGATTCCTGGACCGTAGGGTCAGTAGGACGGCCTTCCAGACCGTCGCGTTCTCCCTCTCCACCTGCCCATTTCCCCTGGGGTTATAGCTGGTAGTCCTGCTCGAGGCGATGCCCTTACTGAGCAGGTACTGACGCAGTTCGTCGCTCATGAACGACGAGCCCCTGTCGCTGTGGACATAGCTGGGGAAACCGAACAGGGTGAAGACACTATGCAGGGCTTTGATAACTGTGGGAGTGGTCATATCGGAGCAGGGAATGGCGAACGGAAAATGGGAGAACTCGTCTATGATGTTCAGGAAGTACGTGTTGCGATTATTGGAGGGGAGGGGCCCTTTGAAATTGATACTAAGGCGTTCAAAGGGCCGGGACACCTTTACCAGGTGGGCCTTATCTGGTCGATAGAAGTGCGGTTTATACTCCGCACAGATTTGGCAGTCTCTGGTTACAGCTTTGACCTCCTCGATAGAGTAGGGCAGGTTGCGGACCTTGATGTAATGGGCGAGCCGGGTGACCCCCGGGTGGCAGAGGTCATCGTGGATAGCACGTAATCGGTCATGTTGCGCGCTGGCGCACGTGCCGCGGGACAGGGCATCTGGGGGCTCGTTGAGTTTCCCAGGACGATATAATATATCGTAGTTATAGGTGGAGAGTTCGATCCTCCACTTCAAGATCTTGTCATTCTTGATCTTGCCCCGCTGCGTATTGTCAAACATAAAGGCAACCGATCGTTGGTCGGTGATGAGGGTAAACCTCCCACCAGCGAGGTAGTGCCTCCAGTGCCGTACGGCTTCCACGATGGCTTGGGCTGCTTTTTCGACCGAGGAGTGTCGAATTTCAGAGGTGGTGAGGGTACGGGAAAAGAACGCTACCGGTCTGCCTGCTTGGTTGAGGGTGGCGGCGAGAGCGACCTCTGAGGCACCGCTCTCCACCTGGAAGGGGATGGACTCGTCCACCGCGCGCATTGCAGCTTTGGCGATGTCCGCCTTGATGCAGTTGAAGGCCTGGCGAGCCTCGGCTGCCAGTGGAAAAATGGTGGCCTTAAATAGTGGGCGGGCTTTATCCGCATACTGGGGGACCCACTGGGCGCAATAGGAGAAAAATCCAAGGCACCTCTTCAGGTCCTTGGGGCAGTGAGGGAGAGGGAATTGGAGGAGGGGGCGCATACGGTCAGGGTCGGGCCCTAGGAGTTAGGCCCCTAAGTGCTAAGTCAGTTAATAGTGTGTTTGCACTGAAAATAGAGTCCGAAGAGGAGAGGAGCGCAGAGGTCTGGGAGCACATGTAGTTTAAAATTAGCGTACTCAGTGCCCTGGATCGCTAGGGTTGCAGTAGTGCACCCTTGGATTTGCACCGAGTGCAACCCAGAGGCGAGGGAGATGGTTTGTTGCATCGGGAAAATTGGGAGCGAGCAGCGTCTTACCATGTCCGGGTGAATGAAGCTCTCTGTGCTCTCGGAGTCGAAAAGGCAAGATGTCTCGTAACCGTTTACCCGGACGGCCATCATGGAGCTCCGGAGGTGCTTCGGTCGCGACTGGTCCAGGGTGACCACGCTGAGCTGGGGGTAGCCGGCGGCGTGATCGGAGGTGCTGGGGCGACTCCGCGATGGCTGCTGTCCATGTCGTTCGTACATCTCGGGCGGTGTAGCAGATGGCGGCCCCTGTTGGTCAAGCGTGGCGGGCAGTGAGGACGATAGCGTCCAAGATGGCGGCCCCCATGGATCGCACGTGGCCGGCTGCGTGGGGGAGGATGGCCAAGATGGCGGCCCCCATGAGTCGCACATGTTATGCGGAGGCGGAGTCGGCAGACACGCTGCCACCTTTCGGGGTCTGCGGGCCTGTGAGTCTGTGGATCGGGTCTGTGAGTTTGAGTTCTTAGACCTGGCCAGGCAGACCTTGGTGAAGTGTCCTTTTCGCCCGCAGCTGCTGCAGTTCGCGTTGCGGGCCGGGCAGTGCTGTCGGGGGTGTTGGGACTGGCTGCAAAAATAGCAGGGTAGCCCCCCCCATGATGGGCGGGCGGCCGGGCGGCACAAGCCTGGGGTAGTCTCTGGTCGGAGGCCAACGAGGGGGCCGCGTGATCGGCCGGGAACGCAGTAAGGCTCTGAAACGCGACCTCCAGAGAGGTAGCTAGTGTTACCGTGTCCTCCGGGTCCTGGGCCCCTTTCTTCGAGCAGGCGCTGTCTCACATAGTTCGATTGGACCCCCGCCACGTAAACGTCTCGGACGGCGAGCTCCATATGCTGTGGGGCCGTAACGGCCTGGTAGTTACAGTCGCACGCGAGGGCTTTGAGGTCGCGTAGGTAATCATCTAGCGACTCCCCGGGGCGCTGGCGGCGAGTGGTGAAGATGTGTCGCACGTAGACCTCGTTCACGGGCCGTACATATATGCGTTCAAGTAGTGCGAGGGCCTCTGGATAGGATGCGACGCCGTCGAGCTGGACAGAAATACGATGGCTCACCCGTGTGTGGAGAAGACTCAGTTTCTGTTCGTCAGTGACGGATGGCGTAGACGACGCGGCGAGATAGGCCTTGAACCATCGAAGCCAGTGCGAAAAAATTTCTCTCGCCTCCGCGGCCTGTGGATCGAGTTCCAGTCTATCAGGTTTGAGGGCTGATTCGATAGTAGTATTTTAAGCTGATTAAATTGATGCGACCATCAATTCACTGAGAGACACGTTGAGAAGTAAACCGTGGTTTTAATCAGCTTACAACTGAGCCTGCCTGTGACCGGTACAACAATGAATGCGGCCCTGCAGGTCAGCTGCCTTTATATTCCTGTAAGGAGTGGAGCCATGGGCGAGCCCCTACATGCCCCAACATATACCCCTGTGGGTGAAGCCGTACAATGGCCCATAGGTGGAGCCCACAGGGTTAAACGCATAACATAACACGATACAGCAGTAACATGATATCACAGTGCACTGGTGAATTAACAGTAGTTCCATTCACCACAATGTGTACTTCACCGGACAGAGATGCCTCGGGGAACAGGATGTGTACTTCACCGGACAGAGATGCCTCGGGGAACAGGATGTGTACTTCACCGGACAGAGATGATCTGCCTTGCCTCTATCTATTACACTATTAACTGACTTAGCAGAAATGAACCTAAGACGTCAATAAATAGACTTAACAGCTATTCACCAATCAGCTGTTCCCCCTGTGCTGATATGTCACTTTATTTTAAATGCTTTACCTAACTCTTATTCTCTCTACACCTTAAATTTAATTTACTGAATTATTCAGGGACATTACTGTCCTTTGGTAATTCATTTTAATTTAGCCCCCCCAGATCTGATTAATTAATTGAGTGTTGACTGTAATTATATGAATTTATCAAATCGGCTGTAGTTTTTAAACTAATTAATTGATTAATTTATAGTTGATTGATTTAAATTAAAAGGTTGCCAGTAAATGCACCCCACATGAATCCAAATGATTGCTTTACTGCCCGATCAGTTCAGACTTTGTCTGATCCTCGTGATGTTATGCTCCGCTAGATTTTTACACTGCTCTCTATCCCCGCCTCATCCTTTCATACTCCACACCTCTGCTTCTGACATCTCTATTTACGTGGTTCCCCTCTGCTCTCATCTTTGCCTCTTAATAGTTCAATCTATTAACTTTTGACTTTATTCAACCTTATTATAATGAAACATGCAGAACATTTTGTGACCTTAAATCATCACTTTTGTCATTTGGGGTTTCAACATTTTGTTACAAATTGGCCTAAACAGTTAACACTTCCACCAGGAGTGTGTTTTACTGAATAATTTTCAATAAAGTACTTGTACGGTATCAGAACACGAGGAGCAACGGATTATGAAACATTAATGCAGCTTCTCGAGTCTGCTCCTTCCATAGACCATATAGAATCTGCTGCTTTAGGCTCCATCCCATTTATTCAATCTGATTGCTTCTCCTTCAAATGTCTTAGAGAACAACAATGTAATGATTTCAATGTCTCGATGAGAGCCTAAACATACACGATTAGGATTGTTTGATAAACAATCTAATTGGTTCAGTGATGTACTTCATGGAAGGAAATCTGTCAATCCCTATCCAGTTTGGCCTAAGGGACTCCGGATTCTCACAACATGGTTGCCCCCCCCCCCCCCCCCCCCCCCCCCCCCGTTCTCTCAAGGTAACGAGAGAGGGGCAATAAATGCTAATTTACTAGCCTTGCCCAAGTCCCCAGATCTAATTAAAAATAAGCTTCTATGCTGTTATCATCTCTTTAATGTCAACTGTGTTATGGAGTGATTGCAATGTTTGCGCAGGGATAATGGGCTTCCTGTCGACAATAGCACCCAAGAGAGTTCCATGTTTGATGTGTAAGCATTGGTCAACAACATGGCTTTTCATGGGGGACTCTCCGCCAATCAATATTGTGACAAGTAGGCAGCAATTGATTTTTTAATTGCTTTTGTGCAACAAATTAGACAAAACATTGTCCTGCTTAGAAGACCCAGTAAAAATAGTTCTTAAAGCAAAACAAGCACAAAATAAATTTTTAAAACATTTTTTCCCATTAATGTTTGTTTCTGTTGAAGTTTGCTTTACAGCGAAGGAAAAGGAATAATTTGGCTTTTATCTCAACAATGAGATTATTTTAAGTATGTTGTTGAAAAATGTTCAGTAAACACACTGCTGGTAGTTCCGTCAAACCTTGAGCAACAAGCAGACAATATTGACATCAGTTGCCAGAAGCTCCCCTACTTTGAGAATATCCACGAATATATGAATCAAAATTTGATTCTGTCTCTGGTTGATTTAACCAAATCAGGAAAATGACAGGATCAGATAGGCTATTTGCTTTACACCTCACCTGATTTCGTATCACTCTTGCCTTTGGGTCAGAAGGTTGTGTTTTCAAGAAACTGTGGAGGAAAGTTACTGAACCCAATCACAAGAGTCTGCCATTGTACCATTGTACTTTTAACACAAAGAATACAGTATTTATTAAACAAGTTAAATGTGTATTAATTACCTCAGACAAAAAGGCTTGAAAGGTTTCAATACAAGTAGCAGAAAATGATTCAAATTCACATTATTCCTTTTACCCCAGCAATATCCTCACAGACAGACTGACCTGTGCGGGATGATGGAAAAGGCGATGATCTTTTGATGGGATCAGAAGGTTGCAGGTTCGAGCCCTATTGCAATCACTTTGTATGGCCAGCGAGGTGGCACAGTGGTTAGCACTGCTGCCTCACAGTGACAGGGACCTGGGTTCAATTCTGGCCTTGCCTGTGTGGAGTTTTACACATTCTCTGCGTGGGTCTCCTCCGGGTGCTCCGGTTACCTCCCACAATCCAAAGATGTGCAGGTTAGGTGGATTGGCCATGCTAAATTGCCCCTTAGTGTCCAGTGATGTACATGATAGGCTACAGGGATACAGTGGGGGTGAGTGGGGGAGTGGACCTAGGTAGGGAGCTCCTCTTTTGGAGGGTCAGTGCAAACCCGATGGGCCGAATGGTCTCCATTTTCAGTGTAGGAATTCCGGTGAAGATTTACCACTATCTTAACATCAAGGCTTCTTGCTTGTGATGGCTCTGTTGCAAATGTTTTTTCCGGCGGATTTCGCTTTTCCCCCAGTTGGTTTCTTTCCTTGAGACACACAAATACCAGACTCCAAACTCACTATTGCCCCAAACCTCAGAGCAAATACGAGTTGCCTAAACTAATTTCCCCAGCAGCCTTGCAGGATTTCTTACTAGACAGTTTAGAATTCCTGCTTTAACTCTATGTCATACACACACTGACTGAGCTGCCCCATCTGTCTTTCCTTGTATCTTTTGTGTCCCTGGGTGCCTGTCCCTGGGTGCCTCGACTTTATTTTTTTCCCAAAATTCACTAAAATACAGACTCGTTCGTTATCCATCTCTTCGCTTCAGGAGTGTGAAAACCTCATAACAAATACATGTGTCCAATCAGGGCCTCAGGACTTCCCAGCACCAAGCTCACAGAAAATTTTAAACAAAACTAGAGCCTTGTTTCGCCTTTCTTAACAGACAAATATAAATTAAACTTTAAGTTGTACGCTGTGCCTAACACAAGCAGAACATCAGCTTGTCCAACCTAACCTTGTAACTCAATTCCCTCATCTCTGGATTAATTCTGGTAAGTTTTCTCTCCAGCCTCTCAAGGGTCTTTACATCATTCCCAAAATATGATGATCAAAACAGAATGAGTCAGCGTTGTACAAATATAGTATCAGCAGTGCAAATATCTTCTGAGCATACATTCTGAAAAGTACCTCACTGTCCATGTGGAGTTGGCACATTCTCCCCGTGTCTGCATGGGTCTCACCCCCACAAGCCAAAGATGTGCAGGGTCGGTGGATTGACCGCACTAAATTGCAACTTAATTGGAAAACAAATTGGATACTTTAAGTTTAAAAAAAAGTAAATTAAACTCCCTCTGAATTTTCTTTTCCCCTTTGATGAAACCTTTATCATACGAGGTGATGCAGAAATTCACTTGAACAGAAATATCGATTAATGCCCTCTTCTACTGGAAGTACAAAATATCACAGTCAAATAACTTTTTCCAATCTTCAAAAAAAAACACACAAAAGGGGCGGTATTCTCCTTTCCCCGACGCCTATTTCGTAATCGGCGATCGGGCGGAGAATCCCTTTTGATGCCAAAAACGGGGGCAGCACCTGTTTACCGCAGCTTTGTGTGCTCCGCCCCCTCTGAAATGGCATCATTGTGGCGCAAGCCGCACGTCGTTGGGACGGTCTTAGCGCATCACCTGAAGGCCATCCCCCGATGCTCCTTCCCCGATAGGCCGAGTTCCCGACCGCGCAGTTGACGTGTGGTCTCAGTGGTCAGGAACCCGGCGTGGCGGCTGCGGACTGTGTCCATCGCCGCCAGAGTCGGGAGGGAGCAATGCTGCTGGCAGGAAGGGCTTCCACGAGGGCTGTGGGGACTGGTGGGATGTGGTGGCTGGCGGGTGGCCAGGGGGGCACTGTCTGTCAGGTCGGGTCCACGCATGGCCGGCGCCATGATTTATGGCGCGATCGCTGCAGGTCATCGCCGTGCGCATGCGTGGCCAAGGCCCGCCTATTCTCTGGCCGTTTATATCGTGGGAGCTGGGAGTTTTACGCGGCGCGGTTGCTAGCCCCTCACCGGTCGCAGGATCGGTGAGGGGGCGCCACCGATTTTTTTTCAAGTAAAACGCCACAGATCCTCCACATGTATGCTCAGAAACGGAGAATCCAGCCCAGCATATTTAGCGTATTTTACAGAATCAAGGTAAGACGGGGGCGATATTGCGCCTCAGCTTTGTCTCTGTGAGAAACTCAGAAACTCGGCGCGGGCTCAAAATCCAGAGAAAATTGGAAAACGCGATTGTCTCAGGCGTGATTAGGTGCTGGAATTTCCAGGGGCGGAGCCTCGTGGGATTTGCACGAGGTTTTCTCACCAGAACTGATACTTTGCCATTTTCTGGTAAGATTCCACCCCAAATGTTCATTTCCAATTAGGTTGTCAGTTTTAACTAGAGGTTATGGGTATTTTCTCAAAATCTCCACATATCTTTCAGATCTACAGAAAATATCATAGAACCATAAAATCCCTGCAATGCAGAAGGAGGCCATTTGATCAATCGAGTCCACACCGACCCTTCAAAAGAGCGCCCTACCGAGTCTGCACTGACATCCCCGCCCTATCCCCGTGAACCCATCTAACCTCTGGACACGAAGGGGTAATTTAGCATGGCCAATCCACTTGACTTGGAGTTTGGTAGGAAAACGGAGCACCCAGAGGAAACCCACACAGACATGGGAGAACGTGTAAAACTCTGCACAGTCACCCAAGCCCAGAATCAAACCCTGGCGCTGTGAGGCAGCAAGGTGAACCACTGTGCCACCATGCTGCCTCACCATTGTTGCACTGTATTATCAAAATAAGGATGTTGGGAGAGATTCTCTGTCGGCCGACGCTGGAATCGGGAAACACGCTTGGGCGGAGAATTGGTTCTGACACGAAGCACAATTCTCCGGTGCCTCGTCAGTGACATAAATGCGTTCCACTCAGCACGTACAGTAAACGCCGTTGGCATATTATTAGCGGGCCTGACCCGGTTTTCTCCGGAGTTTCCGCGATCTCCGCCTCCAGTCGGGGGAATTCCCGATGGTGAGGTTCACTTCTGCTTTTAAAATTCAAGAAACAGGCGCTGTGGCTGATGAGGGCGAGAGAGGAGGTAGGATACGGAGAGGCGCGACTGTGGGCTGCCGCTACTGATACTGGCCGGGCTGGCTGGCGGTGGGGTGTGGGGTCCTGGCAGGGCCGGTGGGGGGGGGTGAGGTGATGGATGTACAGCCAGGGTGACCCCCCAGGAGACCAGCATGGTGTCCAGGCGCAGACTGCCATTGCCGTGGCCCGCAAGGCAGCCAGCTTGCTGCGCACCCCATTGACCACCCACCTTGGCTCCTGGTTCTGAAGAGTAACACTGGCCACCTGGGTGCCACCACCCCACCACCCACGCCCCCGAGCCCCCACTCTCCACCCCACCCTCAGCCATACCACCTCACCCAAACTGGCTGCTACCCAACGGTGGGGCATCACGAGGAACGCCCAAGGGCAACCAACGCCCACAGTAGCCCCTACAGGGGTGCACCGGATGGGGGCTGCCGGGCATACCGCTGGCAAGGGCAGCGCCAGCCGATGGAATCCATGGCAGCAGAGATGGGCACCAGGGCCAGTGGCCCCCATGATACCCGGCACCGACAAGTCAGGGGTGTGAAGATTGGGGGGGGGGGGACTTGCAGGGACAGAGTCCACAGTGCCAACCAGGGCCATCGTGTAGCTCAGTGGACCTGTTTGGGCATGAAGGTATGCACCATGCTCACATGTCGGCCCTCCAGACATTGGATATTGGAATTCAACCAGGAATAGTGGCCTTCCTCCTAATCGCTGCAGCCCTGGGGGATGCACTGAGACTGTACAAACTGGAGCTGCTCAAGGAGGGGGATGCGGCAGCAGCGGAAATTGCCAAAGAGGACCAGGAGGCAGCCGGTGAGGATGGAGAGCTGGCCGCCCAACAGTCCGAGGAGGTGGAGGAGGTGCAAAGGAGGCACCGCATGAGGCCTTGCATGTACCGGCAGCGGCCTGTCATACGAGGACCTACTGGACCGGTTATGCCGTCGAAGACTCCAGCTGAGCAGTGGGACAGTGTGACATATCTGCCAAATCATGGTGCCCTGGGCACCGCGGGGGAATGGGGGCGCACCCTCTCCCGTGACGGTCACTCTGTACGTCTCTGCAACGGGGTCCTGCCAGGCGCCGAGTGGGGACCTGTCCGGGATCTTACTCAGCTCGGTTCGCAGGAGCATCTGTACCATCACAATGGCCCTATATGCCCAGTCAGCACAATATATCCATTTAAATGTGAAACGAGCCCACCAGGATGCCCGGCGGAGGGGTTTGCCATCATCGCAGCGATGCCCCGGGTCCAGGGGGTGATCGATGGGATGCATGTCGCCCTACGAGCACCTGCAGACGACAGGCTGATCTACACAAACTGAAAGGGGTTCCACCGATGAACGTGCAGCTGGTGTGTGACCATGAGATGCGCATCATCCACGTCTGCGCCCGATACCCGGACAGTGTGCACAACGCCTTCAGCCTGGCACACTCGACGATTCCCTTCCTCTTCAAGGTGTACCGCCGTCTAGGGGGTTGGCTCCTAGGGGGGTTATCCGCTGCGGTTGTTGATGATTGATGATGACACCTATGCGGAGCCCATAGACCAACGCAGAGACCCGCTACAAAGACGCCCGTGCAGCAAACAGGGGAGTGATCGAGCATCCTGAAGGATTAGGTGCCTGGCTGTGATAGGGGGCGGGGGACACCATAAGGGCTCACCCCATCACCAGCAGCTCCTGCAGGACACAAGACAAGACGCATGAATAGGCCGCGAGCCCGGGGAGGAGTGGGGGTGGTGGTTGTTTTGGGTGTGAGAGTGGTGTGGGTGTGGGGGTGATGTGAGGGTGGTGTAGGGGTGAGGGTGATGTGGGGCTGAGGGTGGGTGTGCGGGTGGTGTGGGGGTGGTGTTGGTGGGATTGACATACGCACCATGGGGAACCGTAACTCAGTGGGGTCTCAGTTCTTCGCCCGATGCCGACCTCCATCCTGGCGACTGCCCTTTCCTCGGGCCCGCCGACCACGTTCAGGGCCCTCTGCTCTGCTGTGGTGAAGGGCCGCAGGTCCGGCAGTCCCCCTCCAGTCTTCTCCCACTCCCGGCGGTTTTGGGCGGCCCTCTCCTGGGGGCGGTGGGGGACAGAAAACGCACAGTTTAAACACTCGGACGCATGCAGCCCAGGGGGTGGGTAACAACTCAGTGGTGGCTTCAGTTGCCAGGACACCCGGCTATGGCGGCCAGTATGGGTGCCAGCATGTGGTGCAGGGTGGGAGTTCCGATGCCCTCTGGGTGGGGTGGGAGGGGGTAGGGTTACGAGTATGTGGGATGAGGATTGGTGCCAGGGGCACAGTGCTGCCTACTCGCCCTGGCAGCCCTGAGGAAATGGTGTAATTTCTTATGGCACTGCTGGCAGGTCCGGATGGTGTCGCTCATGGTACCTACAGCCTCTGCCACCTGCCCCCAGGCATGGTGACTAGCAGCCTCCTTCTTTGCCCACCTCCCCTCCACCACGTCCAGCAGAGTCTCGAGCTCGGCGTCCGTAAAACGGGGAAGCGCTCTCCCCGCTGACACCTTGTTGGCTAGGATGGTGTGCATGGGGAGTGAATTGTGGATATGTGGGTGCAGCTTGTCAGCCTCCTGAGTGTCAATCGTGAATCCGGCGAATCCCGCACTGTTTCTCATTGGAATCGATTGTGTTCCACGTGGCGCCGGTGCGAGCCCCTTAATGGTCGTTGAATTGATTCGGGTGCGGCATCAGTTTTGCTGTCTTAGAACTCTGAGAATCCTGCCCTGGCATTAACACTTAATCTCAGGAATGGATGTGGGCCATGTTGTGTAACCTTGAGGTTGTTAACTCTATGAGACACAAGGCATTAATCGCTCACAAGGGGTTTGGTAGATACATTGTGCGTTCATCTATTAAGTCTAGGCACATGAGAACAGTTACACATAGGTATAAATCTTGAAGGCACCAGAGCTGTGCATCTGTGCTCTGCTCACAGCAAGAGTGAAACTAAAACTGGATCCCTTGAAACATTTCCTTTTTAATAATGTCATGCTGCTACCCCTTTAAAGTGTATTAGAACAGGTCACACAGTATTTGGATATTGCTTTTCTAGACATGATGGGAGCTGCAGTGGGGACAGGATTTGGGATTTACCAGCAGTCAGTCAAGGGTTGCCAACTTCCTGCTCAGTGCTGGCAAGGATTTCACTCATTGTAGGGATGGGGGTGGTGTGGAGGGGGTGGGGGAGGTGGCGTGATGCAAAGGGGGAGTGACGCTGCAGCAAACCGAGTACGTTTGGCTGATGGGTAGTGCCGTAATGGGCAAGGCAGTATTTCTCGGAATGTGGATTCACATCAGCTGCATACCTAAGCATCTTAGGCTGTTTGAGGGAGCAGCACACAATGGTTTAAACAGTTTTTTATTTGGTGGACGGGGTTGCTTTGTGAAGCAGGCCTCGGCAAGGATGAATGATTGAAGAAATGTGTGAAAGTCATTCATCTCTGTGTTGAGGTCTGGGTGATGATGGTCTGGTCACTGTGTTTATAGTAATAAATTGATTAGAAGATTTTAAGTGAACCATATAATCATGGTGACAGAATAATTAGAAGAGGTTGAGTTAGGCTAAATGCATCTTCCCAGCTCCAGGATGTTTTTGCGTCTTCTTTTTTGCGTCCCTTTTTGTGTCTTCTGATGTGTTGTGATTTGTAGGGATGAGATTAGAGATCAAAGTTTTGAGCAAACAATTTTATGGAATAGCCATATTGGATTGTGGAGTGCGATGTACCTTGCATTCTCATGGTAAATTGTGTGGCATGAGCACTTTAAAGACCGGATTCTGCATTGTTACAACTGATGCCTGCACTCAGGCATTGAGAATAATTTAAATGAATTGAGCAAGAAAGCAGTCCCAACAGTGTACGGCAAGGGATTTCTGTATCTTCTAATTGAGGCCCTTTCTTCAGGTCTTAATCAAATGTTCAAGTCAAATCCTGGAGACACTCCCTAATTATTTTCAGGTCTTATTGAGCGTAGCTCACAATGAATGCACTGGCCTGGATTCTCTGCCCTGCCAAGCTGGCAACACCGATTGCAGTTGGGCAGAGAATCGGACTTCCAGCCGAAATCGAGGTTCACTCCCGGCGCCGAATTGACCGCTATGCTCCGGCCCTCCTTGTTGGCGACAGGATTGGGGTTCTCAGCTATGCGCCAGCGGGAGGAAGCTGATGGATGCAAGTGGGTCCTAATAACATTGTTCCTCGGGGCCGGGAATCACGTGGGCGAGATTCACTACAGGTATCACCAAATGTAAAACTGGCATGGTAGACCTCACCGTGGGCCAAGGGAGTAACTGCTGAAGGGAGTTGCGACCAATATCCATCTGAGGGCCACCCTCCTCCCACCCCCCACCTTGCACTGCCTGGCGCCCACCCCTCCTTTACCAGAAATCCCTCCCCTCATTGCCCTGTCCCCCAGAGACCCTCTAAAATGGGAGACCCCCAGGCACCCCCACCTAAAAAAATCCCCCACAGGGACCCCCGAACTACAAAGACCCCCTCCCCACAGACACCTGAAAAGAGACCCTGTCTGCAAGCTAGAGAGCAGTCCAGACAGTGGCAGTGAAAAAAATTACAGTTGTAATATTCACCTGGAAGCGCCACGTGTCCATTTCTGGAAAGAGAATAGTTGTGACCTGGGTTTATACGCCTCAGATCCTCTAGGTGCAAGCCATTCACTGTGGGCCATGAATGATAGCTTCCACAAAACAGCTGTGAATATTGCTTCATTAATATTTTTCATGGAAGAGTAACTCTAATTGCTGTAACCACAAAGTTCACAAACATCAATCACATCAAAGAGAGTTAAGTGCTGTCAATTTCACCTCAGCTCTTCAAAATCGCTCAAGTGTGAAGGGGCATGATTGGAGTGCACTTAACCTTCTTTGATGTAGTTGTTGCTTGTAAAATTGTGGTTACAGCATTTAGAGTGAAGAACATGAATGAAGCAAGGCTAAAAACAGTTTTGTGGAAACTGTCAGTCACAGCTCATTAAGAGAAATGAATGAATGGCTTGCAGCTATGGGATCTGAGGGGTTAAAACACAGGTCACAGCTGTTCTCTTTCCAGGAATGGAAATGTTGTGTTTACAGGTGATTATTGCAATTGTATTGTTTCCACTGCCCCTGACTGGACTACTCTCTAGATTCCCTGTGGGGTTGTTCCTATAGTTAGGGTATCCCTGAGGAGGTCCCTTTAGTTATGCGATTTCTGGGATGGTCCTTTAGCTAGCGGATCTCTGGTGGATCTCTTTATTAGGGGTACTCTGTGGGGGTCCCTTTATTTAGGGGTTCTCTAGGAGGAGATCCCATTAGTTAGGGTGCCCCTGTGGGGGCACTCCCCATTTTGGGGCTCCCTGTGGGCGCCTCCTTATTTAGGAGGACCCTGTAAGGTTCACCTTATTTAGGGTTCCCTATGGGAGGTTTTCCTATTTACGGGGTCCCTGGGGGGGCTGGTCAGGTCACCCCCATACTTGGGGGAAAGGGGGCACCCAGAAAATCTTGGGTGGGGGGGTTGATTTGCAATGTGGGCGAGGGGGGGCTCATTTGCCAGTGGGCTGCCCACTCAAAATAATGGCCCGGTAGTGGTATTCCATCAGGAATCCCTTGTATTCCTCACCAATGTAGGAGCACAAATCAATAGCAATTCTCCTCTGGCGGGAGAACATTGGGCGGGATTCTCTGTTGCCTGATGCCAATATCGCAATTGCCGATCGGACGGAGAATCGACTCCGACACCCAAATCGGGGCCGATGGCGGTTTGACGCCGGTCAGCCACGCTCCACCCCTCTGCACGCCGCGCACCGTTGCAGTGGTGTTGGCGTGTCATCGGCAGGCCCTCTCACAATGCTCCACCCCGATGGGCTGATTTCCCGACCGCGCGGGACACGTGTGGTCTCAGCGGTCGGGAACTCGGTGTGGCGGCTGCGGAATGTGTCCAGTGCCGCCACACTCGACCGGGATCTGTGCCGCTGGCCGGGGTGGCTTCTGCAAGGGCTGGGTGGGACAGGAGGGGGCTAGCCAGTGTAGTGATATCTGTGTATGTATATACATGAAGGTTTTTAAAAAAATTTAGAGTACCCAATTCATTTTTTCCAATTAAGGGGCAATTTAGCGTGGCCAATCCACCTACCCTGCACATCTTTGGCTTGTGGGGCGAAACCCACACAGACACGGGGAGAATGTGCAAACTCCACACGGACAGTGACCTAGAGCTGGGATCGAACCTGGGACCTCAGCGCCGTGAGGCCGCAGTGCTAACCCACTGCGCCACCGTGCTGCCCTCACATGAAGGGTTAATGTGTAGTCAGTACAGTCAGATGATCACCAGAGGGCATCACTAACAGGGAGTATAAATACAAGCTCAATTTGTTTTCCTTCTCTCTCCAGGTGTGTTGTGGCTAGAGAACAGAAGTATAGTTAGCTCAGAGTGTAAAGTATAATATTCATAGTTAATCAAATTCTATCTTTTTAAATTTGACTACTAGTAAAAGTATTGAAAATTGAACTCACAAGTTAATTGATTAGTTACTCAATAAATTATTTGTTATCACTGGATGACTTTGAGTATTCATCATCAGCAAAGTTTAGTTCAATTCAGCAGAAACAAATGAGCAACATATATTACTCCATGTAACATAACAGCCAGGCTGTGGTCTATGGGGCTGTGGATGGTGGGTCGGGTCCGCGTAAGGCCGTTGCCATATCCTACGGCGCGACCCCTACAGGTCATCACCGTGCACATGCGCGGTCATGGACCCGTCCATTCTTTGGCCATTTTTGGTGCAGGAGCCGGGAATTTCATCTGGTGCCGCTGCTAGCAGCTCACTGGTCCCGGAATCAGTGAAGGGTCGGTGCAGATTGTTTCGTCATAAAACGCCCGCAAATTCTCCATTCGAACTGGACTGAGCCGCTGAAACGGAAAATCCAGCCCATTGTCTCCCAAACGGAGAATCCTGACCACCAATTTCAATGCTCTCTATATTGGTCAGGTAGCTTGATTGGTAGATGTTAGCAACCTCAGAGGGATGCAGTTATTTTTGTGCACAAAAATCCAAACATCAGGCACTTTTGGAATGTGTGAGAATCCCAACAATTTGCAATTTGTAAGACTGTGAGTGAAGACTACTAAACCACAGGAGTATAGCTTTTATGATAAAACAAATTTTAATTTAAACACAAAATTGACCATATTAACAGAAGAAATAGCTTTATAATTAACAGTTAAAACGGGTCTTAAATAAAAGAGAAAAAAACAATTTAACTCACTATCTACACCCACCATTGTATATTCCAATTAAGCAACCTAATACAGTTCTAAATAAAGTTAACAATCAAAGTTACTTGCTTTTCTGTGCCAACTTTAAAGAACAATCTGAAAATCCTTCTGTCTTGTCAGACAATTCTGTTAACGTAAAATCCTCTAGTAGTTCCCATTTATTACATCATCTGTATCCCAAGCATAAGGCATTCTCAGGTTTCCTCCCACTAAACTGTTCCATGATCTACTTAGCTAGGACTATGCATAATCCCTCATAACCTATCTACACCCCAGGGGTCCTCCAAAATTAAAACAATGTTCCATTAGCCACCTCTCTGTAAACAAGCAAATGATTAAAATAAATTATGATCTCAACATTATGACTCCTTAATCACAGCTTTAACAGACATGCTGCCTGTATGTATTTGAACCCAGGGTTTTTAATAACATTATGCAACAAAATTATAAAATATAGTATATAACAATTTCCTACATTCATCACAGCACGTAACTCAGTTCAACACATCTGTCACTTGCTATTAAACTTTCAGGTTGGCTCCATTACAGACATGTGCAGGGTTGGGCCTCCCCATGCCGAGGTGGGCCAAAGTGCATTGTACAGGGATTAACAATGGTGCGTGGGACACAAATCCAGGATCCTCAGCCCCATTCTCAGCACCAGGAATTTTCAGTGGTGTAGGATAATGGAGTGCGGCCTGAGCCCACATTTCGATGTCCCAAAGTTATTGGATTCATTGTGAGAGTAAGTCTTTCAGACCTTCTGCAGTTGTCATGAAGGAACCATGGTTTGGAGTCTGGAACTTTATGCAAGGTAAGTTAAAAAAGTGTTGTCAACATTCACATATCATAATCAAATGTGTTATAATATGTTACACATCTTTTTAATATAGTGAGTCATAGTAGGGCTTTGTTTGAAAAGATAAGTAACCATTAAAATATGTTGTCCAGTTGCCACTACTTAATTTCAGCAAGCAGTCAAGATAATAAACAGCACTGTGAAAGAAGAAATGTTTTTAAATGTAGTGGAGTACATTATGCATTGAAGGGATATTCTGCATTATAAAAACATTTGAGATGTGGCCAGAGATTTGTTTATCCCCATTGAAATTCAGCACAGCGGTCTGTTTGGCAGTTTCAAAGCTTTAACTGATGGTTAAACATCTGGTTATCTTCAAATGTTGAATATATTCTACTCTGGATGGTTAATTTGACACAGTTGTCAAGTGGAATATCATTATGAATGTTGGGCTGATTTCTAAATCCAGTAATAGATTCTGTGCACCATGGATCGTTGACACAGTTATCAAGCGGAATATAAACTCTCCTATTTTGGAAGATTTATGAGCTGCTAAGAAGATTCTGTTTTGAAAGTGGACTTTCAAGTATTGTTTATTTATTTTGACAGATTTATGAGCCCTTAAGGTTAATATGGTAATCAAGTAATGTTTGTTTATTCTGACAGAATTGTGTGCTTCTCAAAGAACTCCGACTGTTATTATATCATTGTGAAATTCTGTTTAAAGTAAACTCGTGGGTGTAGATGGTAAAGGGGAGAGCGAGGTTGGTATGGGAGGGTGAATGGTGAGCCGAACTTCAGGAAATCAAATTCAAAGCTCTGGTCACATTTCAAACCATTATCTCTGGATTTCAGTACTGTGCAATGCAGAAAAGCCCTTTAACTGTGGATAATGTACTCAAATGCATTTGAAGACTTCCAGTTTTACAGAGCTATTCATTGCCTTTGCAGCTTGCCAGATATCAGAGGCGGGATTCTCCCCTACCCGGCTGGGCGGGGGGTTTCTGGCATAATGGAGTGGCGGGAACCACTCCGGTGTCGGGCCGCCCCATAGGGGCGGAAGTCGCCGCACGTTTAGGTGCCAAACCTTCACCTTGAGGGGCGAGGCCCGCGCCGGAGTGGTTTCCGCTCCACCGGCTGGCGGGAAAGGCCTTTGGCACCACGCCAGCCGGGGCCGAAAGGTCTTCGCCAGGCGACGTGGGTCCGCGCATGCGCGGGAGCGTCAATGGCTGCTGATGTCATCCCCGCGCATGCGCAGGGGAGGGGGTCTCGTCCGCCTCCGCCATAGTGAAGACCATGGCGAAGGCGGAAGAAAAAAAGTGCCCCCACGGCACAGGCCCCCCCGCGGATTGGTGGGAACTGATCGCGGGCCAGGCCACCGTGGGGGCACCCCCCGGGGCCAGATCGCCCCGCGCCCCCCCCCCCCAGGACCCCAGAGCCCGCCCGCGCCGCCTTGTCCTGCCGTTCAAAAGGTGGCTTAATCCACACTGGCGGGACAGGCATTCCAGCAGCGGGACTTCGGCCCATCGCGGGCCGGAGAATCGGCGGGGATGGGCCCGCCGACCGGCGCGGCGCGATTCCCGCCCCCGCCGAATCTCTGGTGGCGGAGACTTCGGGACACGGCGGGGGCGGGATACACGCCAGCCCCCGCCGATTCTCCGACCCGTCGGGGGGGGTTGGAGAATCCTGCCCCAGATGTGTTAACCTGGCAAACCCGTTATACAATGGTTATCTACTTTTTCAGAACACAGCCTTATCATCAGTCACTGTATTAAAACATATATAACTTACTGTACAACCTTTTATTATATGTTATTATTAATGTGGAGCTGGAAACATCTTTGGACTTACCTTCGATATGGTCTCAGACTCCGGACCATGTATAATCACGTTTCTCAGTTGCTGTAATTGTTTTGATTTTTATTCGTTCTCGGGATGTGGGTGTCGCTGGCTGGGCCAGGGTTTGTTGCCGATCCCTAACCATCCTTGAACTGAGTGGCTTGGCTTGCCAGACCATTTCAGTGGAGCAGTTAAGAGTCAATCACATTGCTGCCTGGGGCTGGATTCACATGTAGGCCAGACCGGGTAGGGACTGCAGATGTCATTCCCTGAAGGACATTATTGAACCAGATGGGTCTTTACAACAATCAACAGTGGTTTCATGGTCATCATTAGACTTTCAATTCCAGATTTTTACTGAATTCAAATTTCACCATCTGCCATTGTGGCATTCGAACCTGGGATCCACAGAACATTATCTCGATTACTCGTCCAGTGAAATTATTACTACGCCACCGCCTGTTTGGCTTTAGGAGAGTATGGGGGAGGTGATGGGGTATAGAGTAGTGAGGGGGACAATGGGGTTTTGTGGAGGGAGTACGGGAGGTCTGGGGGGGGTGAGGTGGGTATGGGGTGTATCACGTAAGACGGGGTAAGTGCAGCTGAGGGATATAAGAGTTAGGCCGGACACTCAATTCCAGAATTGGGCTGCGTTCTCAATGAAGGGAGGCGGACATTATACCTGACTGTGTCAGCATCTATCACCTCTGTCCTCGTCTTAGGTCTGCAGCCAGAGGTAGAAGACTCCACTCCAGCCTAACCTTGGCGCATCATTATGAAAATAATGTCAATGGACACTGCAGGACAAGAGATGGAATCACAAATTCAAGAAATTTCCCAATGTCCAATTCCCCCCTTTAAGATGAAAATCTGACCTGGGAGGCGGGATTCTCCATTTCAGAAGTGTTGACGCCGGGACCGATTTGGTGGACTTCCACGCCAACTAAATTGGCAATGGTCCCAGAGCAATTCGTGGGCCAGGATTCTCCGAAATTGGGGCTATGTCCCTTCACCCGCCGGAAAATGGGCGCCAATCACTCCAGACTTTTCAAAAAAAGTCCAGAGTGATTCTCCGGTTTTAAGAGGGATAGCACGATCCCGGCAGGCGCGGCGCAGCTCCTGCTGCTGCTACGGGGTGCTGCACTTCTGGCAGGGGGTCCGCGGATGCGCGCGGCGGCCGTTTTCTCATCGGCCCCCGCGCAACATGGCGGAGCCACACAGCGGGCCAGCGCAGAAGAAGCTAGGCCCCCCCCTGCCTCCGGAATGCGCGCACCCGCCGATTGGTAGCCCCCGACCGTGGGCCTGGCCGTTGTGGAGGCCTCCCCCGGAGTCTGATCCCCCTGCCCCCCCCCCCCCCCCACCAGGCCAGCCAGCGTGGCCGCAAGTCCGAGCTCCCGCTGGGTGCAACCAGGTTGGAACCACGCCGGTGGAACTCAGCCGGAACTCGGCCGGTCGATCGCGGAGAATCGCCACGGCGGCCTCTTTCAATGGCCCCCTGACCGGCGCCACGTTTACCGCTCACGAGCGGCTGGCGGCGATTCTCCGGTCTGCGGAGAATCACGCCCCGGCGCTCCGTGTCTGAGACCCCATTCTCCGCCCCCGCGCCAAGCACAATTTGTGGCACAGAGGCTCGGAGAATCCCGGCCGTGATCTATCAAGGGGCTAGCACCGGCATCACGTGGAACTCAGTCAATTCCAATGAAAAACGGAGTCCGATTCGCCGGGGTTAGGATTGCCACTCGAGAGGCTGACAAGCTGCAGCTGCATATTAGCACTTCACTCCCCACACTCACTCATCCCAGCCATTGAGGTGGCAGCATGGAGAGTGGCACCCCATTTCGCCGATGTGGAGCTCAACACCCTCCTGGTAGCTGTGGAGGAGGGGTGGGAAGGAGGCTGCCACTCGCTGCCGTACACTGATCCTCGGTGCAGGAGGCAGAGGCCATGAGCACCGTGGACCCCCAGCACCAGGATTGGATAGCAGTGGGGGAAGAAACTGAATGGCCTCGCTGGGGCAGCTAGGGTGAGTAACCAGCACTATGCCCTGGCGCATGGGAATCCACCTAGCCGTAAGGATAGGAAGTAGACACCAGTTAAGTTGGCATGGGTGCAGGATATAGGATAACGTTAGTGGCTAGGGTACAAAGCCTAATATAGAGATGTTCACCTGTTATTTTCAAAATAAAAGTCCCAAACTGCCTCGATGCTCTTTCAGAAGGTTTTGAGGGATGGGTAGGACTGGGCTGGCTGCTGGGGGAGGCAGGGGTGGGGGGAGATGGGCAGACATTGGAGGTGGGCATGGGACGGGGCCCCGATTCGGACACCGCACATCGCCCCGGTACCCTGCCCCTCCATCCACCCCCCCCGCACTCCGTCCCCACCTCTTGTCACCCAAGGATTTGGTGTGACTGTGTGATGAAAAGGCCAGCTCGCATGCAGGGATCACCCAGGTGGACAGTGGAAAGTGCTGCCCTGGGCAGAAGTCAGATGTTGTCAAACGACGCGGAGCACCAGGGCTCAGCTCGGAGCGGATCTTCACCATCCTCCGTCCAATGGGCCAGACCAGCTGATATTGGCGACGCAGGGCCCGCACCCCAAAATGGGGCGGGTAATCACGGCGGGGGTGGAAGGAGGGATGGTGGTGCATGGAGGGTTGTCATGGGTGGGGGTGGTCAGCCTCGGTGGGCAGGGGGGGGGGGGGGGGGGGGAGGGGGAGGCGGGGAGGCGGCTTCTTGTGTCGGCCCGTGCCCTGCTCATCCTAGTATTCCTCTGCACCTTCCTATTTGGAAAAGGCCCGGCGTTAATCCCCCTCCAGTGCGTCGTCCCTCTGCTGCGTAATGTTGTGGAGGACGCAATAGGCCATTGCGATGTGGGAGACCCTCCTAGCGCTATACTGGAGGGCTCCTCCAGAGTGGTCCAGAGCCCTTCCAGAGTGCTGCGTGGGTGTCATTGTAACGGGTCTCCGCGTCAGTCTGTGGTTTCCGAATAGACATCATCAGCCATGACCGCAGCAGATAACCCCTGGCGTCCAATAGCCAACCCCTCACTCGGGGGTGCGCCTCGAAGGTATCAGGATGAAAGCGTTGTGCACGCTGCCCGGGTATCAGGCACAGACATGCATGATGTGCAACTTATGGTCACACACCAGCTTCACAGGGCTAGGGACCCGGGTTCGGTTCCCGGCTTGGGTCACTGTCTGCGCAGAGTCTGCACCTTCTCCCCGTGTCTGCGTGGGTTTCCTCCAGCTGCTCCGGTTTCCTTCCATAAGTTCCGAAAGACGAGCTTGTTAGGTGAATTGGACATTCTGAATTCTTCCTCTGTGTACCCAAGGGCATATAGGGCCTCCATGATGGTGATGATGCACCTGTGTACAGAGGTCTGTGAGATCCCGGACCGGTCCCCACTCGGTGCCTGGAAGGACCCCGTGGCGTAATAGTTCAGGGCGACTGTCACATTGACGACAACTGGGAGCGTGTGTCCTCCCTCATTCCCCCGTAGGTCCAGGTGCGCCATGATCCGGCAGATATGTCGTAAGGCACCCTGCTCAGCTGGAGTCTTCGACAGTATGCCCTGTCGAATGACTGGCGCAGCCAGTACACGAGCCTTGATGCGGCACCTTCTCCCCACCTCCTCCTCGGTCTGCTGGGGGGCTGGCTTTCCATCCTCACCGACTGCCTTCTGTTCCCTTGGGGAAGACTCCGTTGCTGCAGGGTCCACCCTGAGCAGCTCCTGCTTGTACAGCCTCAGTGCATCCCCCAGGCTGCGGTTGCTCGGATGAAGGCCACCATTCCTGGTTGAATTCCAATATCCATTATCTGCAGGGGTGAAAGGCAGACACGGTAGCATGGTGCGTACCCCCATGCAGATCAGGCCAATCAGACCTGGCCCTGGCCTACATGCAGACCCTGCCCCCGCATGTCCAGCTCCCCCTCCCCGACCTACTCCCCCATCCCCAGACCCACACCTGGCTGTTCCCCCGGCACCGCGGCAGGGTTACAGGTGGCTGACCATACCCATGCCAGGAGTAAGCCCTGCCAACGGCAGGACTGACAGCCCACAGTCGCCATCTGGGAACATGTCCTACCTTCTCTCTCTCCCTCAACGGCCACGTTGCCCGACTTTTAAAATCACAAGTGAAACTCGCCATGGATAATTCCTCCTGGTGGAGGGGAAGCATCGTGGGAGCCCTGGAGAATAGCGGGTCTGGCCCGTTATTGATACACCAACGTCTTTTACTGCACGTGTGGAGTAGAATGCATTGGCACTGTTGTCGAGGCACCAGAGCATGGCATTCCGTCGGGCGCCCGATACCAGTCACGCCTTTCGAGTCACTCGATTCTCTGCCCAATTGCGTTTCGTGGGGTCGTTGGACAGAGAATCCCACCCGTGACCTTTTATGATCTTTCAAGGGTGGCATGGTAGCATAGTGGTTAGCACAATTGCTTCACAGCTCCAGGGTCCCAGGTTCGATTCCTGGCTTGGGTCACTGTCTGTGTGGATTCTGCACATCCTCCCCGTGTGTGCGTGGGTTTCCTCCGGGTGCTCCGGTTTCCTCCCACAGTCCAAAGATGTACAGATTAGGTGGATTGGCCATGATAAATTGCCATTAGTGTCCAAAAAGGTTAGGTGGTGTTAATGAAGGAGATAGGGAAGGTGATCTTTCCATGGGCCATTGCAGACTTGATGGGCCGAATGGCTTCTTTCTGCACTGTAAATTCTATGTCTATGACTGACCCTGCCCAGCCGGACAACGCAACCTGAAATCCACCAGTTCTGCTCAGGAAAATAGATCTGAGATATTTGTCTGCCTTTCCAAAGGCGACCTATGTATCCACATCATATCTATGTATCGGAATAGAAGGCCAAGGCAAGCAAAGCTAAGCCAAATAATATTGGCACCAAGCTGAAAGAAAGAAATTAAGCTGAGGTAGGAATGTTGTCTGCAAACTACTCGGTATTTACTGCTTGTCCAAGTATGTTTGCTTTTGGTGCAGGAGTGACGAGCACAACCACAGTGATTAAGTTACAGGAGATTTAATCTCATGTACTTTACTCTGGTTCAGTAATGTAGAATGATGGGATTACAATATAATTTATTTCCTGTGCATGATAAATCTTTGTAATTGCAAAACAATTATTTGACATGAAAAAAAACATTTTTTATGGCAGGAATCCCAGTTTGTAGCCTGTGTCGCCTGCGTGATTTTGCATTATGCGCACAGAATTATAAGGAAATTTGTTATCCTGACATCTTGAGCTATAAATGGGAATGTCCAGTTTATTTTAATAGCATGGTAACTCAAAAGCAAAAGAAAATAAATTATACTGTCCTAAGAATTTGAACAAATTTTATTTCCTGATGTATATATCCCAGTTGTGTTGTGGGTTACACGGATTTTTAAGGAAGTTTTGGTTAATTGGATGAGTTAAATCACACACTGTAATCTCACTCTCCCTTCCCTCCAGAAGTCATTGGTAGCCACTTCTTTCATTAATGAATCTGAGTGGATACTACTTTTGATAACTAAATATGATTACCTAAAACTTAAATATGCATTTTCACATCTGGCCTAGATGTTAGCTTTCGCTGATGCAATTCTCTATGTACTATTGCATAGAAGCTGCTTCTCACTGATTTCTTTCTTCATCACTCGCACTGTGTCGCTGGCCCCACTCTTATTTGCCGTGCCCTCCTCTGTTAGATATCCACTCTCACCTTTAACGGCACTCGTACAGGTCTATCCTTTCGTGAAATGTTTAATACCTGTCTTGTCCATTTGTAGCTATGTTTCTGTGATTTCCCAATACAACCTGCACTTTCATCAGATGCGGGCATGTTCTGTGATTCCAATAGTTCAATGGCATATTTCTTATTTTTAAGATGTTTCATTTTAAGTTCTTGATATAAAATTCACAATCATTTGGTCAGGGTCTCACTCCAATATTGTCAGACTTGCCTGCTTATGTGATGTTCCTGAGTCCATGGAATCCATAGAATCCCTACAGTGAGAGGGGGGTATTTCGGCCCATCGAGTCTGCATCAACCTTCTGAAGGAGCACCCTACCGAGGGCCACTCCTCCACCCTATTCCTGTAACCCTGTAACCCCACCTAGCCTGCACGTCTTTGGACACTAAGGGGCCATTTTAGCATGGCGACTCCATCTAACCTGCGCATCTTTGGACTGTGGGAGGAAACCGGGGCACCCGGAGAAAACCAACACAGACACGGGAGAACATGCAGACTCCACACAGATAGTCATCCAAGGCCGTAATTGAACCCGGGTCCCTGGCACATTGCGAGGCAGCAGTGCTAACCACTGTACCACCGTGCTGCCCAAATGGGAATAATGTTATATGAGGACTAAGGCATTTACTGTCAGTGCACCTACATAGTGCTGTCCACCAATACTAAATATGATGTTACTTGCATTGCCAGGGATTGTGCCAGATCACATTTCATAACCAGCTGAATTGCCGGGCAGTCACTGTAAGAAGGTGAGCGGGAAAGCAAAACTGCCCTTATGGCTGGACATCAGAGAACTTGATTAACAGACTGGTAGATGGAGGTGATGGCAGATGACATCATGTAATTTGGATCAATCTAGTGGGCAGTGCAAAATTCATAATCAAGTATAGCAACCAAGTTGGCAGCCTTAACAGCTTTGTGGAATATATCATCAGTTGGACAGATAAAAGGATAAAATACTGGTGCTAAAAAATCCAGATGCATCCATCTCGAATCTCCAGTGCCGACCTCAACAAAGTTCATGGGTCAAGAGGAGTTCACATAATTTTCCTTTAGTGGCAGACTTATACTCTTCCTCTCTTTTTCCTTTCAAAGTGTCAGGTTCTGGCTGAAAACCGACATGTAGCTCTCCAAATTTTGAGCCTCTCTGAGTAAAGAAAATAGAGTGGGTGTGGTTTACGCCATCATTCTGGTGTGGTGGGATCCGATCGTTCTGGCAAGGCTGGCTCCACAGTGTTCAGGGAGCCATCTTTAAAGGCTGTCCTGATCAAAACTGAACTCCAACCCGCCCACCATCGGCGTTCCCCCACTTCCAACACAATCATCACGGACTCGCCCCCACCACCCTCTCCACCTTGGATGCACCCCTCCCACTCCCCCTCCCCCTCCGTGCATGCAAGTTCTGCCCTCAATTGCCCTGGTGCTCTCTTACCACCCCCCCTCATCATGCCCGACTTGGTGTTGGGACGGGGCCGTTGAATCTCGTGAGAGGCTTCTTGTGAAATTTCTGACGCTCAAAATATCTCTCGAGATTCGACTGAACCACGTGAGACATTGTGACCTGGGTCTTGCCGCCACTGGATGAGCTCATTAGGCTCATTTAAATATGCATTCTCCTTCTTCCCCCAGTGACCGGGATACACTGGCCATGCCTGGGAGACATCGGCAGGTGCCGTTTAGCCCACAAACATTTACCAGACAAAAGAGCACCTGGGGGATCTCCCAGGCCATTGCAGACACCTGGGTAGTCGGGGATAGGGCAGGATGGCACCCTGGCACTCCCGCTGGCACCTAGGACTTTTTGGCACTGCCAGCCTTGAACCTTGGCACTGCCACCCCTAGCATGCCAGGGTGCTTGGGTGGCACTGCCAGGGTTCCCAGGTGACATTGCCACTTTTCCCAGCTGTCAGGATGGCACTGTCAAACGTCGGGGCCTGAGGGGGGCCATGCCCATGAAAGAGGGAGGAGGTGAGGGGTATGAAAAGAGGGGGTGAATGGTGGGTATAAAGGAGTCTCATAAAGGTTGAGGGGGTGAAGGGTGGGGTCCTGAAAAGGGGGGGGGGGCGGGGCGACCTGAAAAGAGGATGCAAAGTGACCACCATAGTGGAATATCCTGGGATCTACCAGCGGCGTCCTGCCCTGATTCCGGTGGGAAGTGGCTGGTAGATCGCGCCCTAACTCTGTGTGAATACCGGTGTGACTCGCAGCTGAAAAGCTGGAGGGAAACACCCCGCCAAATTCACCCAAAATGACACATATATTTTGGTTGAATTCCACCCATGATCCCCAGAGAGAATCGCGTTTCTCAATTCTTTCCGGATTTTCCGCCTGCATCGGTGATCTTGCGGACTCCTAATGTGGACTATAAATCGCCTCTAGTGTCCCTGTTTTATTTTTCGGAGGACCAACTATCACTATGGGATGCCAACACGAGACACACCTGAGGTATGACTTAAATTGCTTATGAGGAGAAGCCCCAGGAGATTCTTGGTATAAGGTAATACCAGCAGTGGACTAGGAGAGGCCTAAAGTCAATGGAAACTGGGCTACAGGCCTCATTTAAATGATATGTGGGCAAACTGCTGGTATCTGATGCACGCCCAACTGTATATAGTTAATTTACAGTTTCTTTGGATACAGGTTTCAAATGACATAACGGGATGAATTTCTGGGACAGTCCATGTGATATATTACAATCCTTGTCCCAATTTTGTGGCTATTCTGTATCTCCCAATTAGCTCCCCTCAACTTCAGCGAGGGAATCAGGATTCAAGCACACGTAACTGGATCTGCGGAGCCTTAACAGCCTCCACCCAAAGGAAAAGAATAAATCGAGATTAGCACCTTCTTCCTGAAAGCCTTATTTTTAATTAGTTTTTTAGTCAGATTATAATTTTCCTGGGTATTATAAGGACTCGAGTGAAACTCTTCAGTTAATATTCCTCCACCAAATGGGAAGAGGTTGTGGGTTACTTGAATTATTGATATAAAAGACTAAGTGAATCAATTTAAATTTTAAAACACACAAAAATTGATTAAAATAAGCAAACATGTAATTCAGTATTTATATGAAAAGCATAAATCATAAAGCTAGATAAAACCCATTGAGCAAAGATGGCTGGTTCTTATTTATTATAAAGAATCCAACATTTACATGGTACAGGTATAGTATTTTTAAAAGAACAGATATTAAAGGAAGGTTATCCCCGTGTGTGTTTGACACTTGTGAGTTTCGAAATGAATCTAAAGCGAATCTCATTTTATTTGAATTATGTTCAGATCTTTGGAGTAGATTTTGGGGTTGTATAATTCATGGTTATGTGGAAGATGTTTATTCGATTCCTAATAGACCATCTCTGGTTGATTTCCCATTTTTGATCAAAGAGTGAGTGACAAACAGTAAAACTTTTTACCACTAATTGCCAACTGAAGGGAAGAAATTAGGCTACGTAGCATCCCTAGATTCGGCACCATGGGAGCCCGATGAGGCTGTAAACAGTGGTGGATCTGCTCCTGGCAACCTCTGTTGCAGCCTGTGCCAATTGCCATGCATGTCAGGGTGGGAGTGAGGACGTGCCGTGCAGAGAGAACAGATTGTGATATCAATCAGTGCCTAACACTGCCTTGTATTCTGACCTGGGCTTCCCAATTTAACTCCCTCTCTTAAACACGCACAACTGAACATGCGATAAGCAGCACATTAATACTATTGAAAGACACCAGTCAGACACTTCCAAATCAGGTGCTTTTCTCCTGGGAGAGTCGAGGACCAGAGGGCATTGTCTCAGAATAAAGGGGTGTCAGTTCAAGACTGAGATTAGGAGGAATTTCTTCTCTTAGAGAGTTGTGAGTCTTTGGAACTCCTTGCCATAGAGAGCTGGGGTGCAGAGGTGTGTATTTAAGGCTGAGATAGATAGATTCTTGATCAGTGAGGGAATCAAAGGTTACGGGGAAAGGGCAGGAAAGTGAATGTGAGGGATGCCGGATCAGCCATGATCCTATTGAATGGGAGAGCAGGCTTGAGAGGCTGAACAGTCTACACCTGTTCCTATTTCTTATGCAGTTGCAGAGTTAGATGTACTGTATACTGTGCTGTTGGAGGAGCTCTGACAGGTGGTCAGAGTCAGAAGGGAGTGAAGCTGGACCTTTGCAAGGAGTTGAGAGGAGATTTTAAAGCCTGATCTTACTCATGGGGGTTATAGTTGTCATCCTTCCTGGACTGTGACACGAAAGAAGCTGGAGAAGAGTTAGTAGAGAGGGAGGAGAAGGAGGACTCCCGACTGAAGCTACCCATCAAGGCTTTCCAGAAAGTGCTTATCCTATCTCCATCTCAGCTAGCACTAGTGTCTGAAGGGGCTAGGATTCCCCAAGGAGATAGTTGTTGAACTGTGCCACTGCCTCCAAACACATCTGCAGCTGCAGAGCAGGGTAAGTTGGCACTGATGTGGTCATCAATGTGCATTGCAGAGTATTATGTTGGTAAGTGCCTGCTCTCTTGGCACCAACCATATGCTTTTATCCTGTGCCAATCAGCTGGTTACCAGTCCGGGATATCATGGCAAACCAGACGGTGGCTACCTGGTAACAAGGAATGTTCAATCTACACATCGCTTGGGACTCCCCTTCACCGCCTGACCACATGTGGAATGTTCTTGTGTGACAGCCATGTACCACCAGGAATACCACTGACAAAACACTGACTTTCCCAAACATTCGTTACCTGCCTGGACCGGTTAGCAGCATTCTCCATTACTCCATTACCAGAGCATGGTTTCATACCAGGGATGTCTGCTGCATCATACAAAACCTGTGAATCATAAGTGTGGCAAGTTTCGGGAACTTTGGATAATGAAGGATATTGTGAGCCCTGTCAAAAAGAGAAAGGAAGCATTCGTAAGGGCTAGAAGGCTGGGAACAGATAAACAAGATAGGAAGGAACTGAAACAAGGAGTCAGGAGGGCTGAAAGGGGTCATGAAAAGTCATTGGCAAACAGAATGAAGGAGAATCCCGAGGCTTTTTATATGTATATAAAGAGCAAGCAGGTAACCAGGGAAAGGGTTGGCCAACTCAAGGATAGAGGAGGAAATCTATTTGTGGAGCCAGAGGAAATGGGCGAGGTGCAAAATGAATACTTCACATCATTATTCACCAAAGAGAAGGATGATGAGTCTAAGAAAGAGTGTGTTGATAGTCTGGGTCATTTTGATATCAAAAAAGAGGAGGTATTGGACGCCTTGAAAAACATCAAGGTGGATAAGTCCCCAGGACCTGATAGGATATACCCCAGAATACTGAGGAGTCAAGGAAGGAAATTGCTGGGTCATGACAGAAATCTTCGTATCCTGATTGGCTACTGTGAGATCCTCATTGGGAGGACTGGAGAATAGACAATGTTGTTTGATGAAGATGATTGATGAAGGAAGGACAGTGGATTTTGTCTGCATAGACTTCAGTAAAGCCTTTGACAAGGTCCGTCATGGCAGACTGGTATAAAAGGTGAAGTCACATGGGAACAGAGGGGAGCTGGTAAGATGGATACAGAACGGGCTCGGTCACAGAAGACAGAGGGTAGCAGTGGAAGGGTGTTTTTCTGAATAGAGGGCTTTGACTAGTAGCATTCCGCAGGGATAAGTACTGGGACCTTTGCTGTTTGTAGTAAAAATAAATGATTTGGAGGAAAATATAACTGGTCTGATTAGCCAGTTTGCAGACGGCACAAAGGTTGGTGGAGTTGCAGATAGCGATGAGGACTGTCAGAGAATGCAGCCGGATATAGATCGGTTAGAGACTTGGGAGGAGAAATGGCAGAAGGAGTTTAATCCGTAAAAATGTGAGGTCATGCATTTTGGAAGGTCTAATACAGATGGGAAATATACAGTAAATGGCAGAACACTTAAGAGTATTGACAAGCAGAGGGATATCTGGGCGTACAGGTGCACAGGCCACAGGAAGTGGCATTGCAGGTGGAGAAGGTAGTCAAGAAGGTATACGGCATGCTTGCTTTCATCGGTTGGGGCATTGAGTATAAAAATTGGAAAGGTGCTGCAACTGTACAGAACCTTAGTCAGGCCACACTTGGAGTATAGTGTTCAATTCTGATCTACCAGAAGGATGTGGAGGCTTTGGAGATGGTACAGAAGAGGTTTACAAGGATGTTGCCTGGTCTGGAGGGTATAAGCTATGAGGAGAGGTTGTATAAACTCGGATTGTTTTCACTGGAATGACAGAGGTTGAGGGTGACCTTTTGGAAGTTTACAAAATTAATGGGGGCATGGACAGAGTGGACAGTCAGAAACCTTTTCCAGGGTGGAAGAGTCAGTTACTAGGGGACATTGTTTTAAGGTGCGAGGGGTAAGGTTTAGAGGAGATGTGCGAGGCAAGTTTTTTTACACAGAGGGTGATGAGTGCCTGGAAGCCGCTGCCGGGGGAGGTGGTGGAAGCAGGGATGATAGCGATGTTTAAGAGGCATCTTGACAAATACTTGAACAGAATGGGAATAGAGGGATACGGACCCCAGAAGTGTAGAAGGTTTAATTGAGGCAGGCATCGTGATCGGCGCAGGCTTGGAGGCTGAAGCACCTGTTCCTGTGCTGCACTGTTCTTTGTTCTTTGTTCATAAGGGCACATCCCTTGTCACCAGTCTGCAACCCTGTTCGATGGACTGCTGTGAGACCCTGCAAGCCCCTTTGAGTACTGGGATCCGCAACCATGAAAGCAGCAGTCTGAGCCAGTAAGGCAGCAAGCTGGGTATGCATGGCAGCCAGCAGAGATCTCATAACCTCAGTTTAAACTTCTACTGGAGCACTCACACATTGGGCCATTTATTCTTGTGATGAAATAAAAGCTGAGACATCGGCCATCAGATGGCTGTGTCCACAAGCGCTGGTACGTAGTTGAACACCATTTCCACATGACAAAGGGTGAACTCTAAGGCCTACATGAAGCCCTGTGCCATATTGGAGCTGGACTCCTTCATGCTGCTTGTCAATGACTCTAGGTTCTGTGGCAGGCTTGCCATAGCACCAAGTGTCTCTCCATGCGTTGCCATCAGCCTTTTCCTGTACCCTGCCCTATCAAAGTCTTTATCCAAATCCTCTGCAGCAGAATAGATTATGCCAGGTGTCTGACCTTGTGATGATCCCATGTTGAGCTACCATCTAGAGCGCCTGCAGTGCCAACCCCTGAGCTGCGCATGTCGCACTAAGTTACGGTGCTTCATCAACAAACGTCAACTCTTCTTTTCCTGATAGGCTGTACTGGGGCTGGTCAGGTGGCGGACCTCGGGGCTCGTAAAGCAGAGATGGGAAGTGAAGTGGGGTTTAGGTGCAAAGCAAGAGGTGAAAAGTGGACTATCTGAAGCTTATATTGCGTACCAGATAACGAGGATGAAGATTTAGGGATTTGAGAAGATGAATGAGATGGACACATAATATCATCCTCGATGGTTTTGATGGCTTTCAATGCAACAGCCTCATTCATTGCTGTGCCAATAATTTGTGGCACTGACTATTCCTCTCCGGTTTCCCTTCCTGTTTGGTGTTATCCTATCCCGCAAAAGAGAGGGCAGAATGTCAGTAAATGTGTTGCAGTATGCTGAGGTCAGGAGTCTTTCGTAGCCGAATAGCTGGAAGTATGTGGAAGCTGCAAGTTCTGAATGTGAGGCTTTCAGAGTGATATGCATGCGAGGGTGAGGTCGAACCTATGAATCTTAGGCATGAGTCCTGACACGAGTCCTGATTGCTCGAGTTTGCTGAGAGGTGAATGTTGGCCTGTGAGGCTTGTGGTACAGCTGGTAAGATGACATTTGAAGATACATTCACTGAGTTTGACTGCTTGTGTGAGGTTATTGAACTTTATTTGGCACCACAGCCAGGTTTTTTGCATCTTATGAACTCGGGTCTCCAGCGAGGTTTTGGAGAACCTGGGGACCCTTTCTCTAGCCTGTTTTTCCATTGCTTCTTCTTCCTTGTGAGAAACACTGACAGATACAGTTCCAACACGCGCTGCAGCCAGAATGCCTTAGGAGGTGCAGGCTGCCTTTAAGAAGCTCCGGTTAGCTGTAACTCATGCTAGCATTGTATGAACACGGGTCCTCTGTTAAGCATACAGTGAGCAGTGGGTGTTGCACTCGGCTTTGCACTGCAATCATGGCGTTTGTATCCTGCTTAAATCACCTAGCTTGACTGCTGAGCAATCACGCATCATGATCACCATAGCCAGGAATTGACAGAGGCATTTGAGCGGCACCAATTTAAGGTTGATGCTCAGCATTGGAAGCATATTCATAGGTTTCAGAAACATAATGGGACTTTCCCCTACTTTGCAAAGGATATTATTGAGAAAAGCAGTCTTCAAAATGCCACAAATGCTCCAGGGTGCGATGGGGACGGTACACTGGGTGTGGAGAAGGCCTCAGCATCCCCTAATGTGGTGAAACAGCAGCACTACGGGCACCCAATATTCTATTGCTTGTGCTTATTGTTAGCTCTCTATTAACCTCTATCCAGCTCAGCAACAATCATTTGCCCATCTATAATTATCAAAGTATTAGTTCCTTCTTCTCAAATCTAGGGGAAATTAAATGCAAAGACTTTTTCACATTTCATGCCAGAATGTAGCTGCCCATCTGGTTTGGTTATGTGCAGATTAAACATAAATACCTTGTCCATGGCTCTTTGCCAGATGTGTTGAATGATGTGATGGGCTTAGATAGTCCACATATCCCAAGGCATGATTCCTTTGCTTTGACTCCAATGTACAGGATCACAGATGTTGAGGAACAGGTGGCGAGATGATCCTCACTCTGATCCACGGGGCACAAAGAAAATCAGAAGCCTTTAGTTTTACACTACAAAGTGAATTTAAATTAAGAGACATTGCACAACATTGTTTTGTTCCAAGAGATCCATAATCAGGCTTCATGCTTTGGCCTGCGATTTGTGATGTCTGTAAGAGTGTGGCCATGAGTCTCATTGTTATGATTGAGGAAATCTGGCAGCAGCTTCTGGAATACAGACCTTGTGCAAAGAAACCCCAAATATTGCTACGAGAGTTACCCTATTCCTCAATAATCAGTAGAGCATGCTGATAAACTCGACATTGTAATAGCTGCAACGGTGCGAACTTGGGATATTTACTCACGGTTTCCCAACCAAAAATGACTGAAAATGCGTGGGCTCATGCATATTGGACGAATCAAGATCTTTAATAGCACGATTACTTTTGAACAATCTCTCTGGTTCTGATAATGTATGTGCGCATTCTCTCAGAAGAAAACGAGAAATTTGAAAATGGTTTTGTTTGCTGTTTATCGCTTTAACCTCCGTCCTTTCTCCATTTACCTTGCTCAATCTTTTATTCTAATTTCTGTATGTATCATTCCAACTTTATTCGTATTTCCTGCTTTACAGTTCTTGATTCGGACCCAGTGCACCCAGTATTAAGTCTGTGCGAATGAGTGGGGTTTGAATGGGTTAAAATCAAACCCAAGTGTGTTTCAGGAAGGATTCTTCACTCTGATTGGTTGTAGAGTTTCACTGTTGCGGCCCTGTTCGCAGGGGCACAGATCCCTTTTGGACTGTGCTGTGCCAAAAAAAAGGCAATTTGTAGTAAACTGGAGCTGAAAATACACACAAAATGTTTGTGGGTAACAGTCAGATAAGTGAACAGTTAGCACCATCCCAGTGCTGTTGCCAATGGGAGTGATTCTCCCGAAAAATTTAGAAGTCAATTTGTGGCGGGGTTTTTCAGTGAGTTTCCGCCAGTTCTGCTGGCGAGTTCTCCACCGCTATTCAATGACACTTCATCACTTTTTTGGGCCCTGGGGATTTTCTCACCAGTTTAGCCCACACTTAGAGGGCATGATCTTTATAAAAGGGAACAAAGTTCCCGAGTGAGCGCGTTTAGCCGCGTGTTTCCTGGCACTTGCAGTGCCGAAAAACACGTGACTATTCAACGCGACTCGCTTTGAATAAGGGGCCTAAACTGGGAACGCGTGGCTGAGGTTGCACATAGCCCCATTTTATACAATGGGGAGCTCCGCTCGCCGGTGCTCCCCATTGTGGCGAGAGGAGATTGCGATGCCATTTTTAAATGGTGTCCTGACCTCCGAGGCCCACAAAAAATATCCCTGACCTTCCACCAGCCTGAACGCAACATGGAAGGGTCCCCTGGCTTCCTCCTGCACCCTCCAACATGCAGACTGGGTAACCCCAGCTTCATCGCACATGCACAAAAAATGCCACCTTGGCAGTCCCAATTGACAACGGTCCGGCCAGTGGCACCTTGGTCATGCTATGGTGTCAGGGTCGCACTGCCAGGGTGCCCAGGTGGCACCAGCAGTCCTAGGGCACCAGCCTGCCCAAAGGACATGCAGCTGGGTGTAAGGTTTTCGGGCAATTCGGCCTTTTTGGACTGCCCAAGGATAAAACCCAGAGACTGTAAACTGACTTTTCAGCCAAGAGAACGTAACCAGATTTCCCAGCAGGCTTGATCCGCTGAGCTGAGTAGGGGCATAGGTATTTACAAACCCCCCCCTAGGAGCTACAAGGAAGAAGGAGCCAGACAACGAGATAAGATTAAAACACAGACAAAGGGGCATGGTAATGCTGTAAGGGGCCTGCCTGCAAGCAGGACAATGGGATGGTCATAGCCCCATGCAGATGTAAATGACTTTGCCTCCACCAGAGCAGTATCCAATCAACACCCCATCAACATAGCAGCGATCTCCAGAGCAGATGGAAGACTTTGAAAATCTTCACAGGGGAGCTCAACCTCGTTATCTCAAAAAGCAGACTGGAGGCGGACCTAGGGGAGGTACTCCTATCTTGACAGGTCTGACAGGCTCAAAGGGGGCAGGACCAGCGGGAACTTTAAACCTTATGGATTCAATGCAAAAGGGGCTGGCCAAACACAGGAAAAAGCCAGGTAAAACGGATATAAAAGGGGCTGTGTTTCGATTGAGGGTCTCTTGGCTTGACCTCTCCACCTTTGACTTGAAGCTGCAGCCTGTGACTGTAAGTACCCTGCAGCAGCTTGCGAAACTCCCTTGACCTTGATAGTGGTTGAGGCTTTGGGGAAGGGGACTTGATTTGTGTTCTGTGTCATTGCTAAAACTGTGTAACAATAAGATTTTTTGTTGTGTCCGCTATAGTACTTTCTGAATAGACTTGGTTGTGTTAGAGTTTAAGATTTTATTATAATTTCTTCTGTTTGATGATTTTGACCTGGGTTTTGCAATAAACCTTGATTTGCTGATAATTGGAGTCGTTTAAATTCTTCAATCTCTCACCAGCGATCTCTGACCAAGTCATTGTTAAAATATTCCTCACCTTAATTCCGGGTTCAAGAATCTAGGGTCATCTTGAGCGATTCACTCAGGACAGGCTGCTGGTTAGGTAATAAACAGCAGTGTCCTATTCTCTCTCTTGGGAAAGCTACTCCAGCGAAGTAGGAACCGGGTGGGTGTTGCACCACCGGCAAGAGAGAGAATCACCTGGGCATTGGTGGGGGTCTGGATATCTGTGTGATATAAGCCTCAGGCTTCCGGTTAGGGATAAACGGCAGGCTTGATTCAGTGCTCTCTCCCGTGGAGGTGTCCCAGTGCGGCATCCCCTGGCCTCTGAAGTTTCAGTGCCAGCTGGAGAGAGACACACACAGATACTCAAACCCCAGATATCGGCCCAGTAGTGGAGTAGCAGAGATGGCACCCTCTACAATGGCGACCGCGGCAGGACCCCGGTGGCGTGGAGTATGTGACTTGGCAGAGGGGGTGAGGGAACAAAGTAAAATGGAGGAGAGAATCTTCTCGTATATGTGGCAAAAGGTCAACCTCACCAAACCTTGGATCTCAGAACTAATCAATGCGGAGCAACCGGTAATGGCAGCGGCTGCATGGACAGAAAGTAAGGCGCACAAAAAGCACTTGGAGAAGGCAGTTTGGCTGGTCTGCCTGTCTCAGCAGGTAGTCATAACAGAGCAAAGGGTCGAAGAGTTAGAGCAGGAGTTGGGAGAAGTGAGGGCCAGCGCAGGGGACAGCGCTAGCGCAGCGGAACGACTGCGGGAGGAATTGGCAGAAAGTAAACAGGACAGCGCGAGCGCAGCGGAACGACTGCGGGAGGAATTGGCAGAAATTAAACAGGACAGCGCGAGCGCAGCGGAACGACTGCGGGAGGAATTGGCAGAATTTAAACGGGGCAGCCTACAGGAAAGCGAGTCTAACCGGTGCGAGAAGGACTATCTCCACTGCCAGATAGTGGAGGGTAAAGAAAAGGAACGGAGGCTCCAGGAACTCTATGCTCGGAGTACAGAGCAGTGTAGGAAGCTGGAGGGGAAGTTCCGGGACATCCAGGCAGCGTACCGAGTGGCTCGCGAGGAAGTAGGGGACTGTGCCCATGGGCCGTGCCAGGCACGGATAACAGAGTTGGAGGAGGCCTTGTCCAAGGTCAGGGGACAGGTACACCTGGTAGGTCCAGGGGGGTTCCCTAGGGGCAAGGTGCTCCTCGCAGCGGATGATTCCCCAAAGGCCAAGGGGAATAGACCGCCTCCTGAGGCACCGGGATTGTGTCCGGGTCGGCAGGGGGGGATCGGACTGCACGTTCAGGGGCAAGTCCAAGGGGGGTCGGCAGGGTACCCCCAGCTGGCGGCGTGTCCGCCTGGTTTCGTATGTGGGTCCCCATGGGATGGGGACAGACCGCTGCCTGGGATGCCGGTGATGGGGCCGGGTCAGCAGGTAGGGTTTGGACCGCCCGGTCAGGGGCAGGTCCAAGGGGGGTCAATGGTGTATCCCCAGATAGCGGCGTCTCCTATATGGGTAGTTAGCCCGGGGACAGGGGGGCTACCCAACGGGGCAGGAGAGCTGGACAGTGGGGAGGAGGAGCAGGAACCCCAGGTAGGGCAGATGTGCCCTGTCAGACAAAGAAGGTATGGTCCCCCGGCGGGGCTGGCGAATAGGGGACCGGTTGAGGGCGACATTATCGTTCCTCATGGGGCATCCGCGCTCAGGGGGATGGTGGCCCACGTTCCCAGGCTAACTCCAAAAGGGGATCCGTCGCTTCATTTTATGGAGGTGGAGCAGGCAGCCAGCATTAATGACTGCGACGAGGGGGAGCAAATAAGGATGCTCCTGATGACCCTAGATCCCCAACTATGCAGGGCAGTGACCTCCGGGAATGGGGGACGACCTGACACATGGGTGGCAGCACGGACTGCTGTTCTGGAGGCAATGGGCTTGAATCTGGGTAGCCCTTTCATGAGGGTGGGGGAAACCAAGCAGCAGCTAGGGGAATCGCCAAATATGTTCGCAGACAGGCTGTGGACTGTCTATGTGGAGGCGTGTGGGACTCCCGCGGATAGGCAGAATTTAGATGAGAGAACAGCCCACTGGCTGAAGACCCTCGTAGCTAACTGTCTCCCTCACGTTAGGGCAAAGGCCGAACACTGGTTCGACCCGCAGAGTCCGGACCTTAATGAGGCAGAGGTCCTTAGAAAACTCACCCTTGCATATCGCAACGGGGAGAGGAGAGAGGAAAAGCCCCATAAGGGTCAGGTGCATGGAATCACACCAGCACCCCCTAAGAGCGAGTGGAAGCATGAGGGCTCCCGGACCTCCGACAAGAAACCGGTATGCTACGGGTGTGGGAAGGCCGGGCATTTCAAGAGTGAATGTAAAAACCCTAGCAAGCAGGAGAGGGCTCCCGCAGTAGAGAGTCAGACCCCGGCGGTAGGAGCAGCTGCCCCGGGAACCATCGAGATAAGTAAAATTTTAGCCCTTTTGCAAGGCTCAGGACAGGTGGCAATGGCAACGGGCCAGGGCCTGCCCGCACCCACACCACAAGAACCCGTATGACTACCCAGGGAGCAGCCTCAGGAAAAAGGGAGCGCAGGGGTAGTTCTAGCCCCAGACCCTGGTCCGGTCCAGGTGCAGGGTCCCATTCTGGAGGCTGCCTCAGCGGCTATTTGCAGTTTAAATCCCTTAAGGTGGGACCCATGCGAACGCCACATCAGCCAATTTAAATTGTTCCACCCCATAAGGGCAAGAAAGAGCAAGGTGGGGGGAAGACTGGGGGTGGTAGTGGAGAAACCCCCCGTAGAATTAACGACGGTGGGGGAGGTCCCTGACTCCACGGTCACACAACCGGGGACAAGGTGCTGTCCCGAAGGGGCAGCCCCAAAGAAAACGACAGTGCTGCAAGCACCCAGCCCAGGGACAGTAACGATTCCCAAGCCATTACCTGTGGGTCAGGTGGCCTGCCTTAGTATAGAGGCTAAGGAGGCGGAGGAAGTGGAGGTATCACCTTGGGCTTGGGAACCAGTCAGGGGACGAAGGAGCAATCGGGTCTCCAAGCCCCCGGTAAGATGGTCCCCATCACACCTCCCTAGAACCCGGTCCCGCAGTAAGGGGGCCCGAGTAGAAGGGAGCGCTGAGGGATCACCGAACCCTGTTGGGGAAGGAGAGGCAAGGGGCAGCCCGAACCCCCGGGAGGGGACGGGCTGGCCCGAGCCGTTGGTCCAAACAGGTGAACTGCCCCAGTATAGCGGGGCCCAGTTTTGATTTGGCCACCCGGAGACGGGTGGCATTGTATATAGCATTTCCCCCCCTCCTAGTTCTAATTAGTGTGTAGTGGTGTGTGGATTATTTAGGATCGTGGGATCACAGAAGCGCCTCGTGCAATGGTATAATGATAGCAGCAGGCACTAGGACCCTGGTGGAGCCGGGCTGTGGACACAGAACCACAGACAGGCTGCGGCAATTTCATGTTGATTTCACAACTTCAAAGCGGAAGCTGCTGCTGCCGCTGGATAGAACCCATGCACTTTAAGGTAGGTAGGGCTGTAGAGGCAAGGATGCGTTTTGTCTGTTTTACAGATGGGGCACCCGACGATGTGGAGCTTGCTGATGATCTTGGCGATGGTGGGACCGGGAGAACTCCGCAGAGGCGAGACAGAAGAGTCCTTCGACTGACTGGGTTAGGGTGACTGAGGGCAGGCGGGTGTGTGTTTAACCTGTGAGGGGGACGTTCCTTTGGGGAGATGGTGGTGGCCCAGGAAGCTGAGGCTGGACATGAGGGATCGGTCCTCGGACTGGGAACGCCTGGACAACAACACCTACCGGACCATCACGGGGTCACCGGGTAGGATCACCGTTTGCTGGGATAAGTGGTGGGCTTCTGACCAGGGCATTTATTTGTGTTTATGGGGATCTACCAAGGCATGTCCACAAGGGGCATCGATCACTTTTGTTAGGCGGTGGCAGAACCCAGGGAACGGGATGAATTGACCGCAGTGGGGAGGGATGTGTAACGCCCAGAGAAGGGATGACTGTAAAAGCTACCGAACTGCTGGTTCAGGTAAAGCGACCCCTGCCCACAGCCCAACCGATCGACCCTCACAACTGTCCGATCACCACCAGGGGGGCCTGAGAATGGTTTAGTGTTTGTCCCCACAAAGAAAATGTTGTACAAGGGGGTACATTATGCTGTCGCCTCAGTTGGACTAAACCTCTCAGCTGCAGGTATCGACGACGGAGGAAAAATGAAGAACCTTCAACGGGAAGAAGCGAAGTGCAGCCCAGAAAAGAGGATCCTTAGTGAAATAAATAGAGTCACATGTAAATAGTTGTATGGATTCGCGGGGTTCAGTTACTTGATTGTGATATATGTACAGGGACCCTTACGTTTGGGGTTCCGGTAAAATGTGTGTATGTTACTGTGTGTTTGAATTAAGTATGGTCTTGTCTTTCCCTTTCAATGAAATCAGGGGTAGCCTAGATTAAGGGAACTGTCTTGGGACTTGTAGTTTCGCATGTTGTTGAGGGGGGGCCTACGGTCCACACAAAAGGAAATGATTGCCCTTCACCTGTGTCGATACGGTCCAAGCAGGTAGGGACGTATCGAAGGGGCATCTGTAAGGTTTTCGGGCAATTCGGCCTTTTTGGACTGCCCAAGGATAAAACCCAGAGACTGTAAACTGACTTTTCAGCCAAGAGAACGTAACCAGATTTCCCAGCAGGCTTGATCCGCTGAGCTGAGTAGGGGCATAGGTATTTACAAACCCCCCCGCTAGGAGCTACAAGGAAGAAGGAGCCAGACAACGAGATAAGATTAAAACACAGACAAAGGGGCATGGTAATGCTGTAAGGGGCCTGCCTGCAAGCAGGACAATGGGATGGTCATAGCCCCATGCAGATGTAAATGACTTTGCCTCCACCAGAGCAGTATCCAATCAACACCCCATCAACATAGCAGCGATCTCCAGAGCAGATGGAAGACTTTGAAAATCTTCACAGGGGAGCTCAACCTCGTTATCTCAAAAAGCAGACTGGAGGCGGACCTAGGGGAGGTACTCCTATCTTGACAGGTCTGACAGGCTCAAAGGGGGCAGGACCAGCGGGAACTTTAAACCTTATGGATTCAATGCAAAAGGGGCTGGCCAAACACAGGAAAAAGCCAGGTAAAACGGATATAAAAGGGGCTGTGTTTCGATTGAGAGTCTCTTGGCTTGACCTCTCCACCTTTGACTTGAAGCTGCAGCCTGTGACTGTAAGTACCCTGCAGCAGCTTGCGAAACTCCCTTGACCTTGATAGTGGTTGAGGCTTTGGGGAAGGGGACTTGATTTGTGTTCTGTGTCATTGCTAAAACTGTGTAACAATAAGATTTTTTGTTGTGTCCGCTATAGTACTTTCTGAATAGACTTGGTTGTGTTAGAGTTTAAGATTTTATTATAATTTCTTCTGTTTGATGATTTTGACCTGGGTTTTGCAATAAACCTTGATTTGCTGATAATTGGAGTCGTTTAAATTCTTCAATCTCTCACCAGCGATCTCTGACCAAGTCATTGTTAAAATATTCCTCACCTTAATTCCGGGTTCAAGAATCTAGGGTCATCTTGAGCGATTCACTCAGGACAGGCTGCTGGTTAGGTAATAAACAGCAGTGTCCTATTCTCTCTCTTGGGAAAGCTACTCCAGCGAAGTAGGAACCGGGTGGGTGTTGCACCACCGGCAAGAGAGAGAATCACCTGGGCATTGGTGGGGGTCTGGATATCTGTGTGATATAAGCCTCAGGCTTCCGGTTAGGGATAAACGGCAGGCTTGATTCAGTGCTCTCTCCCGTGGAGGTGTCCCAGTGCGGCATCCCCTGGCCTCTGAAGTTTCAGTGCCAGCTGGAGAGAGACACACACAGATACTCAAACCCCAGATATCGGCCCAGTAGTGGAGTAGCAGAGATGGCACCCTCTACATGGGGGCCTCCGATCCCCATGAGTGCCATTCTGTCTGGTCCCCATTTGTGGGGCCCAGTACCAAACTGCACTCACCCGAGGTCCCCGAGGCAAAGGGATTGAATCTCAAAGCCTCAGGTACCTTGTGAATCGGCACATTAGAGTAAGCTTTACTGCCTCTCTTAATATGCAGATTTGCCAAAAGCTGATCCCTTCCATTGTGGGCAGGATTCCCCTTGCAACATCTCGCGAGATTGCGTTGAATCTTGCGAAGTGTAAAGACTATCGCAAAGTCTGCAAGAGGGTTCTCCTGGCATTCACCGACCGCACTGCGCTCAAGGAAGAGCGCAATGTGGCCAGTAGATCGCGCCCAATGTTTAGTTTTAAATTTATAAAAAATATTTTTTACAGGATGTGTGCTTCACTGGACAGGCCAGCATTTATTGCCCATTATTAATTGCCCTTGAGAAGGTGGTGGTGAGCTTCCTTCTTGAACTGCTGTAGTCATGCTGTGTAGTTTCACCCACAGTGCTGTTAGGGAGGGAGTTCCATGATGTTGCCCCAGCGACAGTGAAGGAACGGCGGTATATTTCCAAGTCAGGAAGGCGAGTAGCTTGGAGGGGAACCTCCAGGTGGATGAGTTCCCATGCAACTGCTGCTTTTCTCCTTCTAGATGGTAGCGGTCATGGATTTGGAAGGCGCTGACTAAGGAACCTTGGTGAGTTCCTGCAGTGCATCTTGTAGATGGTACACACTGCTGCTACTGTGCACCAGTGATGGAGGAAGTGCATGTTTGTGGAAGGGGTAGCAATCAAGCGGGCTGCTTTGTCCTGGATGGTGTCGACCGTCTTGAGTGTTGTTGGAGCTGAACTCATCCAGGCAAGTGTAGAGTATTCCATTACACTCCTGACTTGTGCCTTGTAGATTGTGGACAGGCTTTGGGGAGTCAGGAGTGAGCTACTCGCCACAGGATTCCTAGCCTCTGACCTACTCTTGCAGCCAAAGTATTTATTTGGCTAATCCAGTTCAGTTTCTTTTTACAGGAATGAACTGGATTCTTTGTCTAGAAATCCCAAGGATTCCATCTCTTGCATAAGGCCACGAAGGAGTCCACACCGATTAGTTCAAAGGAACTTAGTTTATTTACAATAACTATGATATACATCACATGGTCGATCCCTACTGGGTGCGCCTTGCCTGTGTCTAACTGGCCAGCTTTATGTACCAAACAACTAGACATTGTTTAGAGGTCCCCTGTCTTCTTAACAGGGGAGCTCGTATTCTGCAAGGTTCATAGGGATGTTAATTACTCCCACCCCATAAGGTACTGGTGGGTTATAACAATCTCTGAATCACAGAATTGTTACGGGGCACAAGGAGGCCATTTGGCCTATAGTATCTACACCGGCTGTCCAAAACAAGCAGTATGCTTTAGCGCCAACACCCTGCCTTCTCCATGTACCCCTGCACATTGTTTTATTCAGGTAATCATCTAATTCCCTCTTGAATGTCTCAATTGAACCTGCTTGCACTCGACTTCCAGTCAGCGCATTCCTGACCCGAACCACTAGTTGTGTGAAAAACATTTTTCTCACAGCACATTTGCTTCTTTTGCGAATCACCTGAAATCCGAGCCCTCTCAGTCTCAATCATTTTCTGAGGGGGAACATCTTCCTATCTGCTCTGTCCAGCTCCCTCTTGAGTTTGAACATCTCGATCAAAGTCTCCTCTTAACTCTCCAAGGAGAACAGTACCAACCTCTCCAATCTATCCCTGAAACCAGTCTTGTAAACCTCTTCTGCAATCTCTCCTGTGCATTCAAACCCTTCCTGTAATGTGGTGCCCAGAATTGTACACAATATTCCAGTTGAGGTCTAACTAGTTTCTCGTATATATTCAGCATATCCTCCTTGCTCTTGTACTCTATTCCCCTATTCATAAAGCCCAGAATACGATATTCTTTATTAACTGCTCACTTCACCTGTTCTGCCACCTGCAATGATATATATACACCTATACACACAGGCCCCTAGCTCCTGCACTCATTTTATAATCTTACTTTATGTTGTCTCTCCATGTTCGTCCTACAAAAATGCATCACCTACACTTCTCTGCACTGAACTTCATCTGCCATCTATCTGCCCACTTCACCAACTTGTCTATGTCCTTTTGAAGTTCTATACTGTCCGCATCACAGTTTACAATTCTTCCAAGCTTTATATTATCCACAAACTTTGAAATTGTCCCCTTCACACCAAGATCTAAATCATTAATAGATAGCAGGAAAATAAGGATCCCAATACCAACCCTTGGGGGCACTCCACTACAAACTTTCCTCCAGCTTCAAAACTATCCATTGGTCATTGGTCTCTGCTTCTTATTACTCACACTTTTATTCCATGAGCTATAATGTTTCTCACATGTCTGTTGTGCGGCACTGTCTTGAATGCCTTCTGAAAGTCTAAGTACATCACCTTAACAGCACGACTCTCATTGACCCTTTCCATTACCTCCTCAAAAAACTCCAGCAAGTGACTTGAACACTATTTACCCTTTAGCAATCCATGCAGCCTCTACCTAATCAACCCACATTGTTCCACGTGACTACTAATTCTGTCCAAAATAATTGTGTCGAGAAGCTTGCCCACTACTGAATTTAATCTGACTGGCCTGTAATTGCCAATCTGGCAGTGTCAACAATTTGGCAGTGTCAAACTGTGCCAGGGGGCAGTGCCTCTCTCTCTCGGGGCTATGCTTACCTTTGCGCCCAGAGGGATCCCCTCAACTGAATCTCATCTTTCAAAACCTGTTGTAAACATCAGTGAGTTTTGGATATTCGGTGAGGAGGGAATCACGTGATGGTGGGTTGGCTAATGTTAAAATTTATTGAACTCTATTAAAAGACGTTCTCACCTTTTGTGGGCGTGAATCTTGTGACGTCATCAGCGAGGGGCATGGAAAATCGGGTTACAATGTTGATCTCCAAATTTCTTTCTCTGTCAGTCTGGCCTCAATAAAAGTTGAGACGGATTCGCACGTAAACAGAAGTTATTTATTTAGCTTGCAAGCTTAATCATCTTACAGAAATGTAAGAGACATCCAGCCTCTTTCATTCCAGAAAACGACTGAACTAACAGACAAAGGGATCTCTGCAAAATCAGTTCAAATGGTATCAAGTTTCACATACTCGACGGACATAGGTCAGCCTATGTCCCTCCTGACCTGTTCGATCTATTCTGATTGGCTCACTTCCAATCCCTTTCTCTGGCCCCTATCAATGAAGCATCACCCTCATAGACACACCTCTTCCTGCTTTTTCCATGCGGTCTCAAATTCCTTTGTCCCTAACTGCAAAAATCAAAGTGGCTTATTTCTACATTACATTAACTAGTAACTCTAAAGTAACTATTTTATATCACATTCGTCATTCCCTCCTTTTATCATTCCATGATAACCGAACTATCCAATCTATAGCTACGGTTCCTCATCTAAAAAGATTCGTCGCTGCATTTCCAATTCCTGTCTTAGCCCCCCTTCATCTGCTTCACCCTCATGGATTTTAACAGTTAAATTTTTTTCTCGGTGATTGGGGCGGTGATCTGATCCAGTGCACCCAGCATTCTACCCATCACACATTTAAGGATGGCCAGGCCCACAAAGATGCAGCCGATAGCTACCACTAGATACATGGCCATATTTATCAACCAGTCCTTCCATCCTCCAAATCCCCAGTTACCCCAAGAGTCAGGATCCTGCATCCCGTCCAAGTGATCCCGTATGCGATCCATAAATTTAGTAATGTTAGCAGTCAAGTCCTGAATCCCCATAATACACTTGCCCTGTACTATGGCGCATACCCCACCCTCACGGGCCAGAAGATAGTCAAGAGCATACCGGTTGCGTAAGGACCTCCCAGTAGCCCAGTTTATCCAATTTTGAAATGCCCATTCGGGCCGCCCAGCAATGCAGAAAGCCCTATTCCCAACAGTGATATGAGAGACATTCGCCCAGCCACAAAGGAGCTGGAGGCCAGCGTTCAATGGAACGCAAGTGGTGCTATAACAAACGCATTGGCCAGGCGCCTGGGTGATATGGCACCTCCTATCCGTACAGGTGGGAAACAGACATGTTATATTTATGTCCACCTCTACCAGCAAACAGCCATATCCTTCAAGCTGAAGCAATTCTCGTACGACCGGGAATCCCTATTGGGAGTGAAGTGGCTAGGTATGTACGCCCTCCACCGTCGCAGCCTATCGTACTGTGAATGGGAATTATCCCGAGGGAGGGGAAGGCAAATAGCCGGTGGTGCTGAATCCGGATCGTAAGGAAGAGTGACTTGCTCGGGCAATGGCTCGGAACGCTGACAATGAACCACCGTTTGGGGAGTGCCCCAAAGCGGTGAAACAGAAAATAACCTAGACACCGCTGCGGGGTTTGGGTAGCAGACAACCCGTCCCTGGCCATACAGACGGTGGTAAATCTGGTAGAAGAGATTCATACTACCCGGGTTTTCCTCAGTTTGGCCTTTAATTAACTTAAGTGCATCTCCCGGTAACCTACGTTCTAGCTGTACTTCCCTTCTCACACGCCCCGTGCTCTCTCTAGTCCCTTTCTCTTTCTCATGGTCTCTTCCTACACTCTTCTGACAGCCTGATGTTACCTTTATTGTACCACTTTTAACACATCCAAAATCAAATTTACATGTATTCCAAAAACAAGGCAATGTCCATATAATGTTCCCTTCCCATCGCCGGGGCCGGTGCAGCTGCTTCATGACTCCCGCATTCTCCTTAACTTTGATGACCTTCCATGAGTCGATACCATGTCCTCGTATATGGGGGCAGTGAAGAACATCACCTGTGCATAGGTGATGTATCCTTGTAGATTGGTTGGGGCTACACAGATACATAATATTCCCCTTTTCCATGTCCATCGCCAATAACACGCCAAGCGAAGTGAGGCCAAATATCAGACAGACGATGCGTAGCCACTCCATCATGCTCCACACCTGTAAAATAGCACTGGAGAAGGGAGGCAGGTTAGTATCCGACCTTTTACAGTAGTGGAGATGGGCTCAATTTACAGTGATGTAGGTGGACCCAAGCACTTCGCTCCTCCACTTTAACTGCTGTGGGGGTGGTAAGGAGAACTTGGAAGGGCCCGTCCCATCGCGGCTCCGACCCCTTCCTAGTCCAATTTTTGACCATTACATAACTACCGGGCTGGACTGAAAGTGAGCTAGGTACTGGGCAATGGCTCGTGAGCCGCGCGGACTTGGCCATGGAGTTCCTTGAGCACTTGCGTAAGGGCTAGAACATAGGTGGTCATTTCCTCAGTCATCTGATGAAACTGAACCCGTCTGGGAACCTGCAGGCTCCAGGGAGTTCTAAGAGGCCTGCCATAGAGAATCTCGGCGGGAGAGAGCCGGGCCGGTCCCGCAGGTGTAACCCGCAGCTGGAAGAGGGCAACGGGGAGCAACTTAAGCCATGTCAGTCCCGTGTCTGCTCTTAATTTAGCCAATTTAGTTTTGAGGGTCTGATTGTGTCTTTCAACCACCCCGGCTGCCTGTGGTCTGTAAGCACAGTGTAACTGCTGGCGTATGCCCAACTGGGAGCAAAACTCCTTGTTAATTTGTCCAATAAAATGAGGCCCATTATCAGAACTTAACTGAGCTGGTATACCGTACCGGGGAATGATTTCCCTCATCAAGACTTTAACCACAGTAGCAGCTTTACTATAGATAGTCGGATACGCCTCAACCCATCTGCTGAACACATCCACAATGACCAAAACATATTTATAACATTGACACCTTTCCAACTCAATGTAATCCATTTGGAGCGTCTCAAAGGGACCACTGGGCAACGGGGTTTGCCCCTTCCCACAAGGGATACCTTTTCCGGTGTTATATTGCTGACAAATCAAACACCGATTACTGATACTTTGGGCCAACCCCTGCATTTTAGGGTGCCACCAAGTGTCCAGCAACAAATCACTAGTCCCCCGAGCCCCACAATGAGTTGCAAAGTGTACACATTCGATGACCCATAAAGCCAGTACATCAGACATACAAGTCTGATGTGCAGGCGTGGTCCATAAAGAGGAAACAGAATCATATGTACAACCTAACCGTTTCTACATTTGTTTATCACTCTCAGGAGCGTCCTCCTGTAACCTTATGACGTCTTGGATGGTTGGCATTGGCTTGTCAGAAGCAGACACATTCATAGTAGATCGTTTAGTCTGACTTAACATTTTAGGCACCATCACTTGCTGAATTTGTGCGGCTGTGCGCGCTGCACAATCTGCTCGTTCATTACCAACGTCAACTGGGGTTGTACCATTCGTGTGGGCAGCACATTTAATAACGGAAATCTGCGCTGGCAGAAGGAGGGCCTGCAGTAGGTCATTAACTAAACCCCGGTGGGATATTTGACCACACATAATCATGTCAGGTTGTTCTGACGAAATGTCACTCAAATCGCCCCTTATTGTGGTAGTTTCCTGAATCAAGGCTAAACAGTCGTGGCCAGGTGCGTCTTCATGGACAGGGGGACCACTAAGAAAACAGGCTGGATTGATAGTGGTACAGTATTTAAATGTCAGACGTGGATTGTTCAAAAGGTATATCTCATACCTATTCTGACGAGCTGCGGTAAGGTGCTGACCATTCGCCCCATATCCCTGGCATGGTACTGGTCATGGACCTGACGTGTAATATGAGGGCTTACCGAAGCTGACTGTGGCCATAAATGTGGTGATATTGTAACAAAATCGGCTGTACCTTCTTTTCCCGTGACTGTGGCTGTAACCTTGACTGGCCATTCGGTCTCAAGTAATGGCCAGTATTTGTCCTCCAACTCCCTGTTTCGTCCAGTTCTGTCATAGGCCAGGGTAACGTGATGCAGTGATAGTGGCTGTTCAATGTCTAACGTCCACCACTGGGGGGTGATAGAAATATAGCACTGTTGTCTCATCCTCCTCTTCGCTGATCCACCCACCCAAAGTCACTATATTGGAGCTCCTGCTGGTAAACTACCATTTCTGCCGCTTGTTGGGATCGCAGATCATCCTTTTTCATTACATACTCAGTCTTAACCTTTGTAACTGAGCCTCCTTCTTGGCCTACACCCTCCTTCCAGTAAAATCTGACTGCCCTTGCCATCTGGGAAGGGTCGTTCTCTGTCCAATTCATGTTATTACATTTCACAGCAGTAACCACAGAAGGTGGTAGGCAATGCATTAACATAGCACAGTATTGAGGGGAATTCTGACCATTTTAATACAGCAAATCGCCTGACTGCCCCCGGTAGATTTCATTAAAACGCCCCAGACATTCCTATGGCTCATCAATCTTCCTAGGTTTTAGGTCTAAGATAACAGAAAGATTTATGGGCCTTTGAAATGTGCTATTCAACGCATTCAAGATCTGTGTCCTTCTTTTCTCTATTTGCTCTCTTTTTTTTTAAAACTTAAAAATGTTTGAAAATTCAAATTGAATTACTGCAACTTGCAAGCTTAGCTCTGATCTCAACTCAGAACTAAATTTACAATTTGCTTAACACAAACTTGTATAACATTTACAACTTAATTATTTCTTTATCTTAACAATTTTTTCTTTTAACAAGTTTTTTTTCTGTTACATACACATAAGTATTAGCAAAATCAACTATCATAAGTATTAGCAAAATCAATTATCATCTTCAGATTGACACTTTTTAAAATGGTGTCCATGATCTTCTTTAAGTTTCTATTAATCTCCAGATAAAATGAGATAAACCTTATTTCAAGTAAGTAAAATTTAAGATTCTGGCAATTTCAATCAATTGCTTTCGAAAATAATAACTTTTATCAAAGAGGTGGAGAAACCCACTGGTTTCCTTTAATTAATTCAAAACGTAACTTTGCTGGTGTTCACTGACTCAAAGGAAAGGTATCCGATTACACTGCAGACTGTTATCTCAAGGCCTGAGTGAGAAGCACTGTCTGTTTTCAACTCCGCCTGCTGCTGTTAACCCTTTGAGAGACTTCTGCTTCAACCTCACAATCTCAACTAGACCTCGGAACTTTACAGTCCAAGGAGACAATTTTAGCTTAATCAACTATATATTTAAAACACTCACACATAGAGTTGAACCATCTTCAGATTTAAAAACAGTTATACTGGACTGAACCCCCATCTATTGAAGTCCCATCAGCCCCTGAACCCATATAATAGACTGAACCTTTATTATTTAAAGTCCCATCAGCCTCTGAACCCTAATAATAGACTGAACCTTTATTATTTAAGTCACATCAGCCTCTGAACCCCGATAATAGACTGAACCTTTATTATTTAAAGTCACATCAGCCTCTGAACCCCGATAATAGACTGAACCTTTATTATTTAAAGTCACATCAGCCTCTGAACCCCGATAATAGACTGAACCTTTATTATTTAAAGTCCCATCAGCCCAAAACCCTAACCCAAGCCGAAACAACAATATGAAATCCCATCAATTAAAGTGCTAATCCCCAGACTGACCTGTGATTTCGTCGAGGCGGTCTTTCTGTGCCAACCGCGAGTGACCAGACTAATCAGACGATAAGAAGAGGGGAACAATCAATGCTGGTCGTTTTCCATTTCTACATTGAGGGCCCTTTGTTCCCGTCCTCCTGTTCATAATCAGTCTAATTCTGATTTCGCAGTTGGATCAGGATCGCCCAGAGAAATCCCGGGTTTCGGCACCAAATGTTGATCTCCAAATTTCTTTCTCTGTCAGTCTGGCCTCAATAAAAGTTGAGACGGATTCGCACGTAAACAGAAGTTATTTATTTAGCTTGCAAGCTTAATCATCTTACAGAAATGTAAGAGACATCCAGCCTCTTTCATTCCAGAAAACGACTGAACTAACAGACAAAGGGATCTCTGCAAAATCAGTTCAAATGGTATCAAGTTTCACATACTCGACGGACATAGGTCAGCCTATGTCCCTCCTGACCTGTTCGATCTATTCTGATTGGCTCACTTCCAATCCCTTTCTCTGGCCCCTATCAATGAAGCATCACCCTCATAGACACACCTCTTCCTGCTTTTTCCATGCGGTCTCAAATTCCTTTGTCCCTAACTGCAAAAATCAAAGTGGCTTATTTCTACATTACATTAACTAGTAACTCTAAAGTAACTATTTTATATCACATTCGTCAACAAGATCTCTCCGGAGAGAATCGCGTCTCCCTGGTTGAAAATCGCCCCATGTGTTTATTATTTCAGTAATCAGGTTGATAGCTGAAATTAACTACATATGCAAGGGATAGGAAGATTGGGAGGTGGATATGAACTTATTGGGTTAAAGGCTTATGGAGAACGGGCAGGACAGTGGAGTGAAGGCCAGGATGAGATCAACCATGATCGAATGGCAGATCAGACTCGATGGGCCAAATGGCCTAATTCTGCTCCTATATCTTATGAATGTCTGGATGGTATTATAACAGTCCTGGCGCAGTTGCCGCAAGATATTGAGGGTAATACTGACTTTAAATGGTAGGATAAAATGACTATCAATTCAGATACTTGTTACACGTGTCTCCCGATACTAATTTTAAATAACGTTAATAGAAGTTAAAATTTAGAGATCTCTTCAGCAAATTTGACATGTTTACATTAAAAAACTACCCCCATTGTGTGTGATGAGTTGGGAAGTGCTGAAGTTGAGTGGTAGCAGCATACAAAGAACTGCTAGTGCATCATCTCTTTTTGGGTGAAGGAAGATAGGAAACTTAAGAGAAAGGGAAGACATTAAATGTTTTACACATGAGGATGACATTTTTAAATTTGAGATATTGGGGGTCTGGATGCCAGTGAAGGTTGAAAGGAACTACCTGTGGGATAACAATCACGAGGTTTGGTTGGGTTGAAGTTTACAGAGGGTGAAGCATATATAGCTGGCTATAAGCGTATTGGAATTGTTGAGTTTGGAGAATAAAGCATGGGGGTGCTAGTATTAGCAGTAGATGGACTGAGGTAAGCTCAAACCATACAATGTTATGGAGGTGGAAGTAGGCAATGCAGTAGATATTGGAATACAGATCAAGCTCAGGTGAAGTAGGACACCAAAGAACAACATTTATGGAACTTCCAGCCCATTTAGTGCCTGATGTTGAACAGTTTTGTCATGTTAAGTTTGGGGCCTGTTTTTTTTTTTGCTGGCATGGCGGGTAGCTTGAGTTGGGAAATACCCTGACTTTCTGGAGCCAAATTGATAAAAGGGACCCCTGAATATGGCTATCATCACTCTGGGGTGAAGAGTGGAGGGGAGGGCTTAGGGATAGTCGTGGCACGGGATAGAGTTGGCATCACTTCCACGGGAAGCAGAGCGTGGGCAGCCATGGAAACAGGAGAATGCCAAGGCAGGCTGGTTGTAAGGCCTGCTTTGGTTCCCTGGGGTATCATCCTAGTTATATTGTATGGTTTTAGGCTACCTTTCCCTCCCCCTTTATACCCTTCATGCCAAATAGTGCCTCTCCACCCATACCCCATGGCCCCTTATATCCCACATGTCAATTCATGTAAACTCACCCAGTATCTGTGCTGGGCAGACCTTAGGAGCCATGTGGAGCTGAGATAAAATAAATCTTTAAACATCTAATACAGATTTCACTATACAGACTTGATAGTAAAAAAAATACTTATTGATGAAAGCCCATTCAAAGTCTTTTTAAGTCTCAAGTACATAATTTCTTATTAAATAAACTTTATTCATATCCCACATTAAGGACAGCTAATTCTTCAATAGCCTCTTTAAGCTATCACTAAACCTATAAAATCAGAATCCCCTGCGGCAGTGATTGTAGATTTTGGAAATCATCAGAGCAGTCATAAAGAATCCGTAGAAAATGTGAATAAACAACGGGTAGAATGAAACTGGTAGAACAGATTTTTATACACACTCACTGACACCGATTGCCTTTAAAAAAAATGTTTTTAAAGGGCTGGGGATTTAAATAAATTCACATGACAGTTAAATAGTATTGCTCCATCCTTCAAGAGCATTTATGTCTACTCCATAAAATTGTGACTCCCATAATGCGGGACTCCTGATAAGACCCAGTAAAAATGGAATCTGGTTGGTCTGAGCAAAATCATAATACAGTAAGGTTACTAAATAATCATGACACCCTCTTCAGCTAAAGCAGACCATGGAGCGACATTGCTCTGGTACGTAGCAACATCATTAATACATTTTTCAAGCAAGGGTTACTTAACATATTTATTCTCATCACATTACTTGTTTCCCACAACATGTACTATTATTTCCTAATGTTTGAGGGAAACATTAGGTCATTCTATATTATTCCAAAATTGCATTTTAATCAGCGTGCAATAAACTTGTATAAGCTTTGAAAATCAAACATCCCAGAAGCAAATCCGTTAAGATTAGGTTTCCAACAAATTTTGTGATTGGTTCTGGTGCTGTTTGCCACTTTATCCATTTATTGCTTACAAGTCAGCAACCTTTCCAATTCCTTCCCCACAACCGTAACAAATGAGATCCTTTGCAATAGCAATTCCGATAATACATGTCCTGAGATATCGTGAGGTAATTACTTGCACTGAACTTCAAAACCATTTTCATCATTGACATTAGGCTTCCTATCAGATCAGCCAATGCTTCACAATGGCATAGCCTTGTCGTCATTTCAACAGTGCACAGTGTCCCGCCTGCTCTGTATATCAAAATAGTGCAAAGATATTAGGATCCAATTACTGTTTGTTATCGCATTAGGTAAGTGAGTTGCAATACTTCAGTTACCTCATTGACTTGAATATTTTTTCTTTCTTTCGTGGGATGTGGGTGTCGCTGGCAGGGGCTGCATTTGGTCCCCCTTCTTAATATCCCTTGAGGAAATGATAGTGAGCTGCCTCCTCGAACTGCTGCAGTCCATTGGCCTTGGCCCTTCCAGGTGGTAGAGGTCATGGGTTTGGAAGGTTCTGTTGAAGGAGCCTTGGTTTGTTGCTAGAATGCATCTTGTTTATAGTGCACATTGCTGCCAATGTTTGTTGGCGGTGGAGGCAGTGAATCTTTAAGTTGCTGGATAGCGAAAGGTCCTCTACCTGATCTACGTTCCAGCCTCTACTCTTGGTAACAATGGCTATAACTTGGATATTGTTCCACAAAAGGTGGTGTACCTTGATTAAACCAATAAGCATTTGCACAGACTCACAAAATTGCTTACTTCGTAGCACTCTGAGGTGTTCACTCGGTGATCAATTCACCAACAGGATCTTTGAGTATAAAAATTGGCAAGTCATGTTGCAGCTGTATAGAACCTTAGTTAGGCCACACTTGGAGTATAGTGTTCAATTCTGGTCGCCACATTACCAGAAGGATGTGGAGGCTATAGAGAGGGTGCAGAAGAGATTTACCAGAATGTTGCCTGGTATGGAGGGCATTACCTATGAGGAGCGGTTGAATAAACTCGGTTTGTTCTCACTGGAACGAAGGAGGTTGAGGGGCGACCTGATAGAGCTCTACAAAATTATGAGGGGCATAGACAGAGTGGATAGTCAGAGGCTTTTCCCCAGGGTAGAGGGGTCAATTACTAGGGGGCATAGGTTTAAGGTGAGAGGGGCAAGGTTTAGAGTAGATGTACGAGGCAAGTTTTTTACACAGAGGATAGTGGGTGCCTGGAACTCGCTACCGGAGGAGGTGGTGGAAGCAGGGACGATAGTGACATTTAAGGGGCATCTTGACAAATACATGAATAGGATGGGAATAGAGGGATACGGACCCAGGAAGTGTAGAAGATTGTAGTTTAGTCGGGCAGCATGGTCGGCACGGGCCTGGAGGGCAGAAGGGCCTGTTCCTGTGCTGTACATTTCTTTGTTCTTTGTTCTTTGTTCTTTGACCAAACCACTTTACCCCCTTCAGCAATGATTTCTTGCATATGGACAGATTGCTTCAGTGAAAGTTGCGAATATTATTTAAGACAATGCATTCATAAGTGAACATCCTCCGTTATCACCTTCTGATGGATGGACAGTCTTTCATTACACAGGCTGAGCATCCCTTATCCGGAATTCCAAAATTCGAAAAGCTCTGAAATACGCGCTTTTTTTCGCGCGTCGGAGTGACATCAAGAGTGGGAAATCCCACAATGCTCTGGGAAGGATTCTGGGTGATGCATAGGTCCCAACGTGCCGCTGACAAAACCTCATCATAGCCAAATGTTAGTGCATTAAATTATATTACTCACGGTGATTATCGTGTTGAAAATATTTTTTGCCGAGGGTGGCATGGTGGCACAGCGGTTAGCACTGCTACCTCATGGCACCGAGGACCCGGGTTCGACCACGGCCCTGGGTCACTGTCCGTGTGGAGTTTGCACATTCTCCCCGTGTCTGTGTGGGTCTCAACCCCCAGAACCCAAAGATGTGCAGGGTAGGTGGATTGGCCACACTAAACTTTCCCCTTAATTGGAAAAAAGAAGAATTGGGTCCTTTAAATTTATTTTAAAAAAGAAAATCTTTTTTGGTAAGCACAAAACACATTTCGCCCTCTCGAACATTATATTCTGAAATCTGAAAAATTCCAAAATCCGATACACACTCGGCCCCAAGCAGTTTGGATAAAGGATGCTTAACCTGTACTCTTTTGGTTCTGATGTGTGCCATAGAAGGTAATACCTGTTTTAGCCCATTTAATTTTTCCACAACTACATCACCGGCTTTTCCTAATAAAAGTCAGTGTGTTGAGTTACTTCTCCAGATATGGCCACCATTGAAGGTCACGCTTAAGGTATCAGAACCAACTTGACTCCGCTTTGTTATCCTTAACAGTTTTATCAAACTTCAAAACTGGGGGATGGAGGTATGTTTATTATTCCTTAATGAGCAAAAAGGGGTGTGTCATTCTCACACTCTGAGACAAACACTTCCACACAGATTTTTAGAGCTGAATTCTCCATCCTGAATTCCTTCATGTCCATAACACACAGTTCTTAATATTTCTTTGGCCTTGAGCTTCTCCTTTCACCTCATACTTTCAAGTTACCACCATGAGACACAGTCAGGAACATTGGGCCTCCATTTATCAAAAGAAGTAAAGAACTAGTACAAATAAAAAGTGATTATATATTAAAAAGGTAAATAATCCGTCGGCTTACAATGGGATGCAGGTCAAATGGGCTGCCTTGAACTGGCTGGTGTTGAATTTGCGAGTGTTGTTGGAGCCACACTAATCCAGGCAAACAGAGAATATTCCATCGCACTCCTGACTTGTGCCTCGTAGATGGTGGACAAGCTTTGGGGAGTAAGGAGGTCAGTTACTGTTCTCAGGAATCCGAGCTCCTGGCCTGCTCTTGTAGCCACAGTATTTATATGGCTAGTTTGGTTCAGTTTCTCGTCAACGGTAACCCCTTCAAGATGTTTTTAAAAAGTGTTTTTTATACTATCCTGCAATTTACAAAGCCAATGTGCAGAGTGAACAGGGAAAACCCTTAATCCATCTCATTGCCTGCTCCAAAAAGCAGTCGAGCCCGGGTCCCAGGCAATAAGAGGCAGCAGTGCTAACCACTGAGAGTTCCACTAATCTTCTGCTGAAAGTATAGTGGGAGATCAGGAGGACCTTTGTGGAAAATCAATCCTGCCGGGCTATTTATAAATAATCGACATTTCATCAATTTACCTTTTTTTTCCCACTTTCGTTTTGGTGTACTCAAGTCATTTTCATTTTCTTTTTTCCAAGCAGTTTCAGCATGGAACGCCACAAAGTATGGTGCAGCACAAACAGATGTGGAGCTGAATGTGCCCTGCTCCATCCGACCAATCTGTTTCAACTCCAGCCTTCAAAACAAAATCTCGCCCACAGCATCAGCGCGGATTTTGCCAACTTCCAGGCAGCCTTTGTTCTTTGGCCCTTTGCCCATCTGGAATTGCAGGCTGCACAAACACATTTCCCTCAGGAACTTTACAGCAGGAGAGAGAAATGAATATGATCCCATCAGCCTGAGCTGGAGTAAAATGTAGTCAGGGCCGCTTTTAATCCTCTCTGATTGCCAGGGCCAGGATGGGCAGGTGGTGGCTGGAATGGAATCATGACAAGGTACAAAGCAGTGATCACCTCACTTCTTACTTGTGATAATATGATTGAGACTTTTTCTTGAATAAAGAGGCATTTTATTTAATTTACTTCTTTCTGCTACCATCATCTCAGACAGAAAGATGGTGAAAATGTGTAACATTATGAAATTGCTATTGATTTGATTCAGTGAGAGGAACTCCCTGCAGAAACGTAGATTGTCTAAATTTAAAATGCTCTTCTTGGTATATTTTAACACGCAATTTCCCCCTCAATTGATCGCTTAGTTATCTAATAAGTGAAATAAAAGTCATAAATTTACATAGAAATGAAAATTCCTGCAAGACTGAATAATTCATCTAAATGAAACAGTGAAAAGCAGTCACTCAGACCTTAATCTCTTTTCAGAAACCAAAATTTTGTTCCTTTTATTGGATTGCACAAAAATTAAAAATGAGTGTACGTTTAAACTGCCACAGTTGCTCCATAAAGGTTATTAAAGATCACTATCTCACACCGCTGCCAGGTTTGGTAGTAAAACTGATTGTTTTTAAAGTAGAATAATTTTTCTTTTTCAGCATTTGGTATCTGAGAACTTAACAGCGCTTTACATAAGTTGCCATAGCAACCAGATATTCATGCTCTACTTGACAAAGCTGCTTGATATTTAAAAATGCAGTTCAATTTTTAGTTACATTTTCTTGTACATGTCATGTGACAGACATGAAACAAGGTACGCGTTCATGAATATTAGATGTTACACACACACTGATGTAAAATTTCCATTAGCTTTTATTGAACTTTTAGCATTAACTACTACTTGAACTCTTGCACAGAATTTTAAGTGTTTGCCTTTTCGGTTGGTATATGGTTAAGTTCTGGCTATTTTTTTCAATCACCCATATCAATAATTGTAAACTTTGCATGTTAAAGCAAATACATAGTGTTATATGGGCAATACTGATCAGATACCTTAATGTAGGTGTCAGCTGATATTTTTCTCATTCTGCTGGGCTAAAAGAGCGTTGTTTACTGAACTAAATAGCCGCCAATTTACTGAGTATATAGGCCTGCGAGAACAAGAGCTAGCATGAATTAATCAGGATTTAATTGACTCAGCTGTGCCCACTCCATTTCGCTGTGCATCAAACCTTTATTAATTTTAGTATTCATGCTGCCATGGAGTCTCAGTGGCAAACTGCTATTGTATTAGTTCAGACTCAACTGTGTGGTAAGAGGATTTTTTTGTGTCTGGTAACCGGGAGATGGTCCATTGTTGTGTCCGATAAAACGTTCAAATTAGCATGTGAACAACCAGCTATTTTTATTTCCAGGCCCTCTATAGTATTCCATCAAAAAGAACCCAAAAGTGCACCTTGGAGTGTAATTGCTACAGAACGCCTATCATACGTATTATTTTCCACCCTCAGAACTACAAGATGAAAATAATCATCTCGAAGAATGAGCTTCAGTAACATCTAAAAGCCACTGCTTCTTGAAATTCAGCAACTCTGGGCTGGATTTTCTGTTTCAACATAGAACATAGAACATACAGTGCAGAACCATTCAGCCCATCGAATCTGCACCGACCCACATTAAGCCCTCACTTCCACCCTATCCCCGTAACCCAATAACCCCTCCTTTGTGAGACTATGGGCGTGATTCTCCGACACTCCGCGGCGGAATCGCATCTGGCGTGGGGGCGGAGAATAGCCGTTCACGCTGGAAAACTGACGCAATGGAGTTTCCGCGATTCTCTGCGGAACCGCCAGTCGCGCATGCGCGGTCGACGGGCGCCGGTTGGGGGCCGTTGGAACAGGCCCCCGCAGCGATTCTCTGCGGTCGACCGGCCGAACTCCCGCCGGCATTGTTTACAGTCTGATACCACCCGGCGGTAGGTCGGACCCGCGGCCGCGGTGGCGGTCCTAGTGGTGGGTGAGGGGTATCTGACTCCGGGGGGGGGGTCAGATATCCGACGATCGGTGGCCAGGCCCGCAATCGGGGGCCACCGATCGTCGGGCCATCGCGATCTGTGGGGGACCTACCTTACTCCGTTCGGGCCGCCACCCGCATGCGCGGACCCGCTTGCGGCTGCCGTGCTCATGCGCAGCTGTGCTGTCAGGACAGCAGGGCCCCGCCAGCAGCCAGAACTGCGAGACGCACACCGGGACTCTGCTAGCCCCCTGGAAAACGGAGAATCATCCCGGACTTCCGAGGAAAAAATCCAGAGTGATTCTTGCTCGTTTTCCGGCGGGCATGGGGACTTAGTCCCCAAAGGGGTGAATCCTGGCCTATGTTCTCCCGCCGGACCTGAATTGCTCCAGTTTTACGATCCTCTTGTGGTCGTAAAGTGGGAAACTATTCAGCTTTCCACACCTTGCACATTTATGCCTGCCGTGACATATGAGGGATTCTCAGGGAATCCCAGGGCCGATATCCTGAGTGGGCAGCCCGTTAGCAAGGTCCTGCGGCCAACCAACCTCCCCCAACACCCCCCCCCCTCCTGTGATTGAAAGGCAATTAGTGCAGTTACATCTCTTTATTGTTGGAGATAGTTGCTTTGCTACACATGGTGATAGGTGAAACATCTGAAACTTTCTGATGAGTGATAACAGGAGGATTTCTGAGGAGGAATAGACATTGGTGATAATCATGCTTCATGTTATTTGGTAATACCACATAAAAGCTATAGTTCTTGCAATTGTTGATGTTGATGCCAACACTCTATCGTTTCCTATTCTTAGGCAAATCAAGACATCAATATTCCTTCCCCATAATGTTACTTCAAAGCTGCTGATCCAGCATTTTGAAATATTCTTCTTGAAACTGACATATAAAAATAATGTGTAACTTCC